>NW_021703772.1:2528082-2842874 GCF_005190385.1 Monodon monoceros | reverse complement strand
TGTCTATGTATAATTAAACGTTTCAGTTGATGACTACACGCAACACGCAGCCTTAGCTTTAGCTGAACAGCTTCAGCGTCAAAAACATGAAAATTGATTGAGCTTTATTTAGTTATTAAGTAACCACCACGATAATGCTGAAACACAAAATATCTGGGGAGAGGGGGCGACCGGCTGACATAAAGGATGCGATACTGACTTCAAGGCCAGGACCGCGGGAGGGGCGAGCGCTGGCAGGGGGACGGCGCTGCATCGCTTACCTTTCGTCCACGTCCTGGAACAAACAATTTGGCGAATGTGTGGTCGTAAAAATTCTCTTTTCAGGAGGGATTCTAGGGGCTGAAAGAAAAGAATTTTGCACGGATTTCTGATTCTAAGCCATACGTACTTTATGTAGTCATACTACAACTACTGGAAAACACCATGTGTTGATAGATTCAGAATGATAGGGAGCTAGAGAAAAAATTAACAGTGGACTCTGAATAACAGAGCACGTCCTGAAGGGTGAAGAACAGACCCTACGCTTGGTGACCACCAGCCAGGCTTCTCAACTTCTTAGTGGACCAGTTTTAGTCTAGAAAGCTAGGAATTGCCATGTTAGCAGAACCACGTGGTGAGGTTTAGGCTTCTTTCAGCAAAATCCTGCTGCAAGGCCGTCTTCATGATGTTTAAGATCCAACGAGAGTGAACTGAACAAATTATATTTTTTAAAGGAGTAAAGTATTTGGATTCAAAATTCTCAGCAAACGTCACTGTATTGGGACTTCACAGTTTCTAAGGTGGGCAGAGGTGATAAGAGTCATTTTCATAAAGGAAGTCACATATGCAGAATTTTCCTCAACGACCAAATTCATGGGCAAAACATTCAACATTCCAAAACTTTTCATTCTTGAAGGAGACTCTGATCATTTTGGGGAATAACGTGCTGAGATCTGAGTAACCCCTCTAAACATTTACTGAATATTTAGGAGAGAATGTTCTATATGTGGGAATCCAGCAAACATCTGAAAGGAACTCATATACCTAAAACATTTCTATCACTTTTAAGAAATGCCTTTTTAAAAAAGACATCATTAACCACTGAGAGACAATTATAAATACAATTAAACCTGGACTAAACTGGACCCCTGTGGTTCAGGACTCTCAGATGGCCCTGCTTCCAGAGAATTTTGAAATCTCGTGACTTGCTGAGTTGCCATGGCGAGGACCTAGGTTCCTGGCCAGGTCTTGTGGCCAGCGCGAGGCCGCGCCACGAGAAAGCCTATGAGAAGGGGCTGCTGGGAGGATACAAGCAGCGTGGCAAAGCGCCTTGGGTCCTTTGGGAGGGGGTGGCCTGAGGAGCCAGCAGGTCCAGAAAAGGACACCTGGTGAGGTAAGCCTGCTGTGACGACTGGGTTTCTACAGGCAGAGGTGGAGGGGAGGAGCCCTAGGGGAGGAAACAGCAGGACACAGACTGGGGGTCAGGGGAACGCTGGGCTCTGGAGGCTCCACAGCTGGTCCGCAGAAGCCGTACCGGAGGGTGGGACATCCCGCAGGAGGTGGGACGGACCAAGGTGAGCAGGGAGGAATGCCCAGCACTTACTTCTTAGGCGGCGGCTGCTTCGGGGTTCCACACCTTAGAGGCCCTCAGCGATGGGCTGGACCCAGGTGAGAGATGCCAGGGCCCGGAGCCTTTAGCTGACAAGGGGAGGTGGTGTGGATGGGACTACAGGGAGGGCCAGGTGACAAAGGTGGGTGCCAAGTCTTGAGGGAGATGGAGGCTCTGCCCGAGGCTGGGGAGAGGCAGGGGCCGGGAGCCCACCTCACACTCATGTATCTGAACCACGGGAGGAAGTGAGGGAGCGGCCTGGGCCAGCTGTTACCTTCGTAGCCCGAGTGCACCCTTTCTGCCAGCAGCACGCAGCACAGCTGGCTCTCGGTACCCTGCTGGTCGCGCACCTGGGCCAGGTAGGGCGTCATGCGGAACGGGTGGTAGCGGATTTCGCTCTCGTGGTTTTTGCCGACACTGCAGAGGAGGGCACGATGAGAGGTTTGGGATTACGACCGAAGGAGTCATCCTTTATTGCTGGTTACCTCTCCCCCAGCGACAGCTGTTATGTCTCAGCAATCCTTTTATTTACTGCACGGACGCCTGCAGAGCAGAGCCAGGCCCCTCACTTGGGGACCCAGGCCAAGCCGGACGTGCTCCCTCGGTCTGTGGTCTGTACCTCTGTCCCGCCCGAGGGTCTGGAACCCCCAACCCTGCTCCTCCGTCCTCACCCTCAGACGTCCGGTGACAGTGAGGGGTCAATTGGAGAGTCACCGGCCTGAGCCATGGGAGCATCAGGGGTCCTTCTCTGGAGTAGTTTGCATTTTAATTGGGGAGAGCATGCTGCTCCAACAGTGGGGTCCCAGCCCCAGCTTCTGAGGGTGCCAGTGTCTGGCCAGGGTCACTCCTGATACCGCAGCTGGATGCTCAACTGGTCACTCGATTTGGGGCCAAAAACCTGCTGGGAAAGCTATGGGGCTCTCCCTGAAAAAAGGTACACTCGAACCAAAGGCCACATATGCTTCCGGGGTCCTCGCAGACCATGGGGTTCATGCCTTCCCAGGTGGGGGCTGCCGGCCAGTTTCCTGGGTCACAGACAGCAAGTCCGGGCTCCCCAGGCCGACACTCCCCCCAAGGAGCAGGCAAACCGCTCCATCGTTGACCAGGCTGTCTTAGTACCTTGTGCACATTTAAAACACGGCTCGGGAATTCCCTGGTGGTCCAGTGGCTAGGTCTCGGCGCTTTCACTGCCGGAGACTGGATTCAATCCCGAGTCAGGGAACTTAAGATCCCACAAGCCGAGTGGTGCCCCCCCTCCCCAAACAAAACAAATAACTCCGCTTATGGAAACGTGTTTTCACGCGGACTTTTCAGGAACACTCCTGCTATGTGGCAGGGATACTCCTGCAGCACCGCAGCCCCAAAGAACAGGGCCTGGGCAGGCTTGTGGCCTCGGCTGGCAGCATGCGGAGGGCATCCCTGCACCTCCTCCGCCTTTACGAGAGGCCCTCATGATGAAACGTCTGTGCAGTGAAATTCAGGAAAACCTGGGCTTACCTGACGCGGCAAAAGAAAGATTTCTCCTCCACGCATTCTTGAGCAAAAGAGTCTAAAAGAAAAGGCCCCAGTCACTCGCCCAGTTACACCACTGACCAGGGACAGTGCTTTTACTCCCCACAGACCAGGCAGAAGCAGGAGGATCGAGAGTCAAGGTGTGATGCACATTTACCTGGCGCTGAGCAGAGCCCTTAGGTTAGAGACCTTGTACCACAGTTCTGACTAAGGAGAAATCTATTTCACGAGCGTGCACTCACCAAATTATGCCGTGCTAGAAGCGCTGCTACAAACACACTAACTAACGACCAATTTAACTGTGGAAGACGTACTGACTGACGTGCAGAATTTTTGCATATAAAGCCCTGGACATTTCAACCTACATATTTTGGGGGATATTTAATTCTAATAGAAGCAACTCAGGGCATTTCACAGCTTACATCAATCCTTTTCCTAAATATTAACTTACTTTAAATTTTAAAATGTCTAGTAAAAACATGAGTTCGACTGGGTGACCTCATCAGAGATGACGGAATGGTGTTTCCACAATAAACGCATTTCAGAAAAAGAAATCTTAGACTCTGGTCTTTCAGGTAAAGCTTCCTCTACTCAAAAGAAATGAGGAAAAGTAGATGATTGCTGGTTGGGGAAAATGATATAAAATTTCCGGCCTGGAAAGGCCTTCAAGAAGTCACCTGGTCCTTCTTTTCTATTCAGACAAAAATTCAATGGCAAGCATCCTGGGGAGATGGCGCCGGCCTGTTCGTGCTGTGAATCCACACGCAGAGCTGCCTCCCTCCCTCCACGCAGTGACCCAGCATTGACAGGTCCTAGTAACGTGCACCACAAACTTTAGTGATCTGACCGCACAGCCCTTGGGCTGGGACTTTGGGAGAAAGCAGACAGCTCTACCTCTGAAATGCAAAGCGAGTGTCTCCTCCTTTAATGAGCCAACCCTAAAGCTTACTGCACTTCTAGCCCCGGGTTGTCTGTTCTCAGGGAGGAACAGCTGCTGAAAGGTGGCTGTGACAGTGACGGCCCCGCTGCCGGCTGCCGGGGAGCACCATGGCGTGGAGGGACCCAAGATCCAGGAGCTGGTGACAGTGGGCTGAGAGGCGTTTCGACGTGAGCAGAGATGCTGACCCAGGAGCCAAGGACGAGATGGGAGTCAGCTTTGGGTGGTGCGGTCAGGGCTGGCTCTTGGTTAAGATCCCAACTGAGGCCCAGCTGTTCTGGGGGGACTCCCGGCCCCGTCCGTTTCCTGCTCGTCTCTCTTGGCTTCTCCTCTTTGGGTCCGTCTCAGCTCTGAGCAATCAGAGCCCAATGAGGGGCTAATGACAGTCAAGGTGCAGGTGGACAGACACTGCAGGACTTACGCTGTCGGCCACCCGGTCACTGAAAGGCCTGAGCTGGTGGGGACCCCCTCCTCTCCAGTACCTTCTGCCAGGACCCCGTGCCGTGTTTCTGCTGAGACTTGTCTGGTCAACTGGTCCCCTCCTGTACCCACTCATGTGAAGGCCCGTGCTGGTCACGAGAGAGCTTCCGTGCCTTCCAGACGCAATGTCTCCCCAACCATGTTGCAGGAGGACAAGGACACACGACACTTGACCGTGAGAGCCCTGTGGCCAGGAACATGGGGGCGGGTGGGGGACCCGAGGTCCGAGGAAGCAGCCACCTGGGCGCAGACTGGAGCCTGAAGCGCCTGGAAGGCCGGGGTCTGAGCCCGGGAGGATGGTGCGGCCTCTGGCGGAGGTGAAGAGCCCCCCGCTATGCTGACATCGTTGCACCACCTGCAGGGAGCCTTCCAGATGTACCTCCGTCCTTCCCCCGACCCTGCAGCCTCATGTCCAGACTCCAGCTCCGATCAACTTCCTTTCTAAAATGCCTGACATGTCTTAAAATCTTCTGAAGCAGTTTTCCCTTTCTGAAATTTATGAAAAGACTTTTTTCTCTCTCTAAATGTATTCTGAGCAAACCACCTTTAATCTTGCACCTGGACAGACAGGGCAGCCTCAGGCCCCTCCACGGGGGCCTACTGCAGGCCTCCAGCGGAGGGGAGGTGGGCAGCAGCCCCATGTCGGGGGCGGCCCCGCCCAGCCCCTCCCCATGCTGCCTGTGGAGAAGGACAAGGCAGCCCGGCCGCGGGGCCCTCACCTGCTCGATGGCGGACACTCCAGGGCGGCAGCTTGCACGGCGTGGTGCGGCTGTGGAACACGCCCACGTCGTGGGGCGCCAGGAACTCCACGAACTTGGTGTCGTGGAAGGTGCCCCGCTTACAGTGGAAGATGGAGACCACTTGGTCAGAGATGTACAGGATTTTCCCGGTCACCAGGGACACAGCCGCAGCAAACATGTCCTAGAATGGAGAACACGACTCTGGTGAGGCCGGGCTGGAGGGGACTGGACAGGTCACCCTTCCCCGAGGGCAGAGAATTGGGGCCGACAGACGGGAAGGGAGCAGGACGTGTGAAGGGTCCGGGGAAGCCTTGGGCCCCTCTCCTCAGCCCTGACGAGGATAACTCTGCCTCCCCTCTTACATATATTGGGGTCCCAGGGGGATATTATCTGAAAAAACACATCAGGGCTCCACCGCCAAAAGGAACCCCAGCTGTGCTGATTCCCTGCAGCTGTCACCTGCTCCGTCTTCTGGGCACGGAGCTCCCTGGCGTCCAGCCTGGGTGATTCGGGAGGGGGAAGGGGGCCTCTTCCTCTCTCTCCCGGGGCTCAGGGCTGCCTCGGGGGCTGGAGGCCTCAGGCCCCCTGGCCCACCACGGGCTCTCCCTACACTGGCTGGCCCTCTGAGCTCGGGGTGGGGCTCCCTGGGGGTTAAGCTGCAGGGAGGGCACGGGAGGAAAGAGACAGGAAGGGCCAGGGAGTCCCATTCTGCAGGCCATCACTGCTGCGATTCCACACCTCTGGGTCCCCACCTGCTCTCTGGTTTCCTCTCATTAATTGAGAACTGGGGGTAACTCCCTCCCCTTCCCCAGACCTCCAGGGAGGCCTCACCTTTACGGGTTGCTTAAAAATGCATGAGCTTGTGGAGACTCACGAAGCGTCCGCCCCGCAGGTGAACTGACAGTCACCTAGTGTGTCCCTTCCCCCCACCCCCGCCCTCAGTCAAGGGGGGCTCACTCACACACACTCGGGGTGTGGGGTGCAGTCAGCGCAAGAGGACAGCCTCAGAGAACAGCACAAGTCGGCAAGACGGCCACCACTTTGGAATCCCTGACTTACTTTTTCTTTTAAGGAAGGAACTCATTTCCCGAAACTCCCAAACCTGCTGCTATGAAACGGAGGTTCAGCCAGCTCCCCTGGGTGAAGACCTCGGCCACCTGAGCTGAGCCTCCTGGGTGAAGACCTCAGCCACCTGAGCTGGGTCTCCTGGGTGAAGACTTCGCTCGTTAGGACACTTACCATGTTCTTCACAATGAACTCGGAGGTGATGCTCTCGATTTCCTCCACCGTGTAGGAGGGTACATGGGCGCTGCAGGGGTGGTCCTCACTGGACATCAGCAGCTGGTAGTACTCCTCATTGGCTGTAGGCGAGACCAAGGGGAGGGCTGAGGGCGGCCCTAACTCATGGCTGGGGCTCTACCTTTCTCATGAGGAACTGGGCACAGAACACAGAGAAATGTGAAGGCTAGACAAACAGAAATCCGGGATTCTTTTCCCTGAAAAATTAGAAGGCCTTTGATTACAGAAATTTTTAAAACGATAAAGACACATTCTTTTCAGTAACACGACCACACGGTTCTACCTAAGCCTCACTTTCCCCAAAGGCCTGTAACCGCGACACAGCATCAATGTTTCCGCGCAGGACAGCCGTGGCAGCCCCTGCATCTGCCCCCTCGGGGGTCAGACGCCCCCATCCGGACAGAATCAACTCTTAGAAACACCGGGCGTGAGAAACAACCCTGTTTTCAGAATGAACTGTTCAGAACAGAACTGAAGATGAGGACCGCGCATCCCGGGACACCCCGTACAGGGTGACAAAGCTATCTCCACCCAGAGGGGAGCCCTCAGGCGAGTGGAACCCAGGATGCCCGACTTCAACAGCTAAACTGTGCTGAGGTGACCCCTGGCGTGGGTGTCCTGGGCCTGGTCTCCGGGGATGGGCTGTTGGCAGGACAGTGCACTGGAGATGCCGGCGCTCCCTCCACGGTGGTGCGTTCCTTACCTGCCCCGGAGACAGAAGCACCTGTGTTTACCTGAGACCCAGGGAAGGGGCCCCAGCTCAGTGGAAGGGCCAGCCACAGGAGCAACTGAAGGAAGACTGCACGCTATTGGAAGTTACGGCAGGGATCTGGAATTTATTGCAACGTAAAGCGGCTTGATGACACAAGTCCTTTGGAATCTGCAGTGTTTGTCGGTGGATTCCTGCACTGCATCTGTGAAGAGTTCTGCACACACATCTCAGGTAAAAGCCTCAGTCGATTCCACTGACCGGCTCTGAAAGCTCTTACGAGTTCTTCCACCCAACAGTAAAACCCGAACGTACCCCCAGAGGTAAGCAGGACTTGGATCACGTGGGTCCTGTCACTGTGTGCCTGTGATGGAAAGGGGGCGCCTGGTCCCGCCTGGCCGCCTTCCTGGTGCAAAGACCACCACGATGGAAATTCACATATTTTTAGAAAAATGAGAAATGAACTGCCCAAGGTCTTGAATCTGGAGCAGCTCGAAAATACTGTCCTTTAAGCATAAGATCAGGCAATACCCTCCTTGTATCTTCTCCTTTTTTTGTTGCTGTTTGTTTCCTTTTCTTCCCCCTCACGTTATTTTGTTTTGTTTTGTTTTGTTTTTTTTTGCGGTACGCGGGCCTCTCACTGCTGTGCCCTCTCCCGTTGCGGAGCACAGGCTCCAGACGCGCAGGCTCAGCGGCCATGGCTCACGGGCCCAGCCGCTCCGTGGCATGTGGGATCTTCCCGGACCGGGGCACGAACCCGTGTCCCCCGCGTCGGCAGGCAGACTCTCAACCACTGCGCCACCAGGGAAGCGCCCCCTCACATTATTTTTTAAAGGAGGGGCAAGCCCTCAGCTAAATGCTGGGGGCTATTCACGTCGCCAGCGTACACACACGTCACAACTCTCCAGCCAGAGCCTGGAAGGTGCTGGACATTCCTGAATGTGACCTGACCCCAGCCCTGGGCACGAAAGCTTCATGTTGTAAATGGGTTTCTTTTATCAGCTGGTTTTCTACCTGCTTTTTTTTCCTCTAAAAGTACAACAGAAAACTTCCAATGAACTGAGATTTCCAACCAGCTGAGATTTCATCAGACTTCCCCAACTTCCTCCTGCTACTTCAGGACTGAATTTTAGAAAATCAACACAACTGAAGCTCTAATTTGGGGAGACGTGAAACCGACTTCTACAGGTTGGAACAAACACGTGAGGCGGACATACCTTTCACCTGCTTCACGCTCCTCAGGGCGTACTTGAGGGTCAACAAGGTGCTGGCCTTCCCCTTGGCCCTCTTGTCCGCAGGGAGGTGGACCTTCAGCTCCTTCAGCGTTTTGATCAGCTCTTTTTGGGTGTCCACTTTGGTGGACTGCTCGCTGCTACGGAGTTAAAGAAAGACGTCAGTACCCTAAGTGCCCTTTTCGGAAGAAACGTGCCTCTGGTCCAGTTTCTCCACCAGGGCGCGAGGACACTGCGGTCCACGTGGTCCTGGGTGGGCAAGCAGGATGCAGCAGCCCCCAGCAGCTGTGACAACCACGAATGTATGCAGACATCGCCTCGTGTCTCTCACGGGGAGAGGAACTGCCCAGGAGAACCAGTGTTCTGACCCAGGTGAATGCTGGAGGGTGCCCTCCCCCCTGCTGGTCCACCCACAGCCCGGCCAGCAGGCCCCACTGCTGAGCTCTGCCCCCCCCCCCATCTCAGACAGAGAGGGAGACAGCGACAGAGACCCCAGAGGGCAGCACAGTGGCGTCCTGGGGCGAGGACATAAATGACGTGTGAAGGCCTTGGAGAGGAAAGGGGGTTTATAAGGAGGATCTTCAAACTCAAGGACGTGGAAGGGGTAGGAGGAGGGGCAGGGGGCACTTGCTGAGGGAGATGGGCCTGTTTAGACAGAGGGTACCGAAAGAGTGATGGGGTCGGGCCTCTGGGGTGGTGATGGCAAAGGCCCCATATGCCCAGGACAGAGATCGGGATTTTGCTCCAGTGGGGATGTAAAAGCGTCTGTCAATATGAAATTAAGGACACGTTTGTTACAAACACGTAAAAAAAAGTGAGTGTTCCAGATACATGTCTAAGATGCAGACAAGGTCTGCTTAGTGAGAGCTGAGCAGCTACAGGTCTAGGGCAACATCAGGGGCTGTGAGCGGCCTGTGGGGACGGTCGTCTGAAAGGGCGTGGCTGGGCTCACAAGGCGGACAGCTGCTCAGACTAACAGATTCTAGCAGAAGCCTGAAAAAAGTTGCACCACCCCCAAAACCTTATCTCATGACAAATCTTTCCATCTCTCTAAAGGCTCTAAATTGAGGGAGTTCTAATTGGTCTTACCTGCAGCCACTTGTGGACGGGTGGTGTTGAGACTTCACCATCATCACGCTAAATGCACCTGGACTAAAAGAACAAAAAATAAAGGCCAAACTCAGAAGAGTGTGTCCACCCACTTCTCCCCCCAACCACCCAGCGATGACGGGCTGGATTACACCACAGTAAGTCAATTAGGAAAAAATATGAGCTTAAGAGAAAAAGAACAAGAAACCTCTGGACACCGGAGAAGCTAAGTACTGGGGGATATAAACCCAAGACTAGAGGAGAAGTTCGTTTTCTATAAACCACGGGGTGTCGGTTCAGCAGCTGCTCGAGGGGTTCCCTGACTCTTCCGTCTCCCAAGATCTGGTCACCGTGCTACGTGTCTAGCTACTGGCGGTCTGACACCCAAAATCACCGTCATAAGGAAGGACAGACCCTAGCAAATTTTAGTTATTCTGAGTCAATAAGATTTTCAGAAGTCTTAAAAAACTTGGTCATCAAGATTTAAAGACTGCAAAAGCAATCGCAATAGCACGGAATGAGACACTGAGAAAACAAATGCCCGGTCTCGCCTTGGGGGCCTCAGACACACCCACCCCTGGCAGGTGCCGGGCGGCCCCACCAGCATCCCCAGCTCCCGGCCGCTGTCGTCACAGTTGCTGCCCCGTGAGTCCTGCCCCATCGAGCCGTTCTCATTGGTTTCATTCCCGCTTGTTCCATCGCTCATGTCCACGTCCTCCTGGAGGGGGGCTTGGCCGGGCCAGGGCTCCACAGGCTCCTTGGAAGGGTCACTGGGGCTGGGGGTGTAGTCAGCGCATCCGTTCATGCCGGCTCCTGAGTGATGCTGGCAAACGAGAGAAGGTCATCAGGTTCAGGGGGCAGGGGGTCGTGCAGCCATCAGGTGAAGCGTCCCGTGGGAATCTTTCTCCACGTTTCGCTGGAGGAGCCGGCAGGAGGTGCGGTCAATCATGGGTCTTCTGCGCTCGTATCCACAGGGCTCCCACCTGCCATGAATTGCGAAGGCGCATGAATCAGGTGGCTGCAGCCCCAGACACCAAGTTGCTGACGGCCTCCCCAGGCGATGTGCGGGGGCAGCGGGGTTCAGAAATCTTGGCCATCACAAGTTATAGGAGGCCCTGGAACCAGGCTGCGGGCAGGGGCAGAGCCTGGAACCTGGCTGCGGACCAGGAAGAAATGTGGCTTCGGGGAGCAGGCATCACTGCGTGAGGAGGGCAGAGCGGCGGGGGCCCTTACAGCAGCAGGGGGTCTGGGCACCGGGGGGATCCAGCCGAGCGCTAAGGTGTGTGTGAGCGGGGTGGGGAGGTGGAGGGACCAGTACAAGGCCGGCGTGGAGTTATCTGGGATTGACGGGGAGCCGCTGGAGCACTGGAAGCAGAGACTCCTATAACTTCGCTTGCGTTTGGACAGCAAGTTTAGCTTTGGTGCTTTGTGGGTAGGTGGATGGAGTGGGGCTGAAATGAGAGACTGACCGGTCACAGGCGGGGATGAGTAAAGACAGTGAGTAGCCAGGGCAGGAGGGGTTGACCAGAAGCCTAAGGACGGGAGACTTAGAGGTCACAGGGTAAAAGTAGGACCTGGGATGGTGCCCCCCTGCGAGGTCCCGGGAGGAAGCAGGCACTCATGCACACCAGCGGGGAGGTCGAGGAAGGCCCGGCACGAAAGGGCGTGGTCAGGGTTAAGGAAACTACAAATGATGTGCAGCTCGGGGGCAACCGGTTAGGGGGAGGGAGCTGTTACCTTCTCTGGGCCTGGAGGGGCAGGAAGAGGAGGGCTACTGAAACCAGAGGTGCCCAGACAACCTGCGGCCCGTGGGGGGCATCAACCTCCTGAGCTCGGAGGTCAGGAAGCCGGAAGGCAAAGGGACACACTGACACAGTCCCCAAAGGCCAGCCTCGGTCACCGAGCAGCGGGGGAAGATCTGGAGGCCCCAGGCAGCGGCGCCTTCACCGAGGGGGGTCCCCAGAAAGCAGAATGTGCCCCTGCAGCTTTCCTGCGCTCAGGCACCTGGACCAGAGGCCGCAGGGAGGCCTCTGTGGAAACTGTGCTGAGGATGTGACACGGGCTGGCTCACGTAACCCTCGTGATCACCATCCACGGCGCACCAGCATTCCCTTCTAGGGGTGGGCAAACAGGCCGGTGAGCTGCCCAAGGCCACACACAGCAGGAGACAGTGCCGGATTCAGGCTCCCCCATCCGCCAAAGATGGGGACCCGCGCAGAATCCAACCACATTACGCTTTGGAAAACAGCAGGTCCGATCAGACCCTGTCTTGTTCATGAACCAGATAAACAGAAAAGAGCCAACATGCAGCTTCTGAAAAGAAGTGCGATGAAGACAAGATGCACACAACCTCCACGGCACGAGGAAACAAGCAAATTTAGGACAGCACCAACTCTGTACCATAAGCAAAAATCAAGAAACGACAGATTCGATGAAACACGTAATGAAGGATGAGCTAAAGCTGCAGACTGAAGTGGAAATGTCACATTACAACAGACAATTAGAAAGCTAAAGTTCAGACTCAGCGACAGGGAGGGTGAGAGTGAGAAATCTTTTAAACACGCCCAGGGAAAGGGCTGATATTAGAGGCACATTGTTACCTGCAGATAACATCTCTTTCTGAAAAAGACACCATAGCAATGAAACAGAAACTACAGTGAAAGATACACGTGAAGGAAACCATCCTGGAGGCAGATCTGCAGCTGCGGGACTCCCTGAGGACCAGGCAGAATTATGTGAGGAGTGTCAAAGCCCATCCATGTCCTGATGAAAATGATGCTTTCAAGAAAAAAGAAAATTCTACCCACATCCCAACAGGAAAAACAGGTTACCTGCGAAGGATGCTAAGTCACGCTAGTCTTGGACATAGCTGCTGTAATGTTAAATTTTCAGAAGATAAAGTCTCTACACTCTGAGAGGAGACAGTCACGGCCACAGGCAGGAAGCCTCAGAGGATCTTGCTGTGGCTTTAGACGGAAGCTGTTTATTGGTCCCGAATCACAGAGAACCTCAAACGCCAGCTCTTTGCAGTGAAAGTCAGGAACAAAACAAGCAAGTCTACTGCTCGGTCTTCAACATTTCAGGGAAGTTCTAGCTAATTCGATGAAAGAATGAAAGGTGCTAACATCTGGGAAGAGAGAGACCAAAGACTAAGAACAGACTGTTCCCACAAAGAGAAACACCAGGTAAGAGCTATAAACCTGGAAGGATGCCCAACCTTTAGACACGAGGAAAACGCAAAGCACGAGGTTTCCAAAATCTAACAGGACCGACAGCATCCTGGGCTGGCCAGGAGGAGGACTCCTGTGCACTGTGTTGGACTAACGAAGTCTTCCTGGGGGGTCTCTGGGTGCGTCTAGCAATGCTTACACCCCAGCCCCTCCCCCTCCCCACTCCTAGGAAGCTGCTCCGTGGGAATGCTCGTCCATGCACAGAGACATGTGAGCACGGGGTCTGGAGGAAGAAAAACCTGGAAAGAACCACCAGCAAGGAGTCTACCCGCATCCTGTCCAGGGCAACTTCCAAACTGGGCCCCCTGCCTCACCTGACCCCACTGCGGTCCACACGGGGCAAGTGAGCTCCTCTCTCCCCTGGGCACAGAGCTCAGCCCTGCTCTGCACAGGGGTCAACAGCTCAGCGAGGCCTCCAGCTGCATCCTGGGATCTCCCGCGCAGCCACCCCCTTGGCCCAGGCACTGTGCTCCGACCTCGGGGACCTTGCATTTGCTGCTCCCTGGTGCCCGCAGCACTTTTCCGGCAGATGACCGTCCTGCACAAACAGCCCTGCCTTCTCCCCGGCCCTGCCAGCCCTGCATCCCCTTCTCTGCTTTCTCTCCCGTGGTACCGACGCTGCCCGACTGCACACTGACGCGTGGGCGCTTTTGCTGACGGCTGTACACCAGGGCCTGGCACGTGGTGTGAAGGCATAAACTCTGGGACATCTGCACTGTGGAATACTATGTACTCCATCAAAAAAACGGAGACCAGACACACTGATGTGGGAAGACTCTGGGGCATAAACGGACAAGTCACAGAACAGCGGGAGCGACAGTAAACATGACAGGCAGCACTTCGCAGGGCTCGGCGTGCGCCCGCACTGCTCCAGGGCTGCTTCTGCTGGTCAACTTGCTCTCTGTGCACAGCACCGAGGGCCACCGTGCTGGCAGCGAACGGGACAGCCATCTTTCCTGCCCGCACGGAGCTTACATTCTAGTGGGGAAAACAGACCATCAAGAGGGAGCGACGCGTAGAGCAGATTACGGGTAAGCGCTAAGAGAAAGACGCAGAGCTGGAGTCCAGGACGCGTGTGGGAGCAGCGGCGTGAATTGGGAAGGGTGGCCAGGTAAGGCCCATGGGTAAGTGATGTCTGGCCTTGCACCCCCATGTGGTAGTGATTCAGAGCCCCTTGGCCCCCCTCTCCCCACGGCCTGCAGCCCCTCACTCCCCCCCGGCCACCACTAGGCACACACTCACGCGGCCCTCCTGGCTCCACACCTGAAGCCCTCAGGAGACTCTGGCTCTGCCGCACGCCTGTGACCTTGGATGAAGTGCCACACCACGGGGGTGCGCTCTGCCTCCCCCGCTGCCGCCGAAGGGCCCAGTGAGGCAGCCGGAACCCAGGGAAAGTGTACTCCCTGGGTGAGCTCGGACCACAGCACCCATCCCTCTCCACCCCTCCCTTGAATAGACTGTCCTGGAGCTTTTCTTTGTGTCCTTCCTTCCTTTTTTTTTGATAGTTTTTTGGATGAGGCCCCAAGGGGCTGAGCAGCCAGCTGAGTGTCTGTGAAGCAAGGTGTCAGCGCATGTGTGCCGGTGTGTGCGTGTGTGTGCATGTGCGTGCGTGTGTCACAGCCTTCTCTTCTGCACTCCCCCCTCCCTCACTCCAGCTGTCCTGGGATTGCACCTCCCAGGGGGGCACTAGCGTTTTTTTGTGGGTTTTTTTGAATTTTATTTTATTTTATTTTTATACAGCAGGTCCTTATTAGTTATCCATTTTATACATGTTAGTGTATATATGTCAATCCCAATCCCCCAATTCATCACACCACCACGACCCCCCACTGCTTTCCCCCCTTGGTGTCCATACGTTTGTTCTCTACATCTGTGTCTCAATTTCTGCCCTGCAAACCGGTTCATCTGTACCATTTTTCTAGGTTCCACATATATGAGTTAATACGCGATATTTGTTTTTCTCTTTCTTACTTCACTCTGTATGAGTCTCTAGATTCATCCACTTCTCTACAAATGACCCAATTTCGTTCCTTTTTATGGCTGAGTAATAATATTCCATTGTATATATGTACCACATCTTTTTTATCCATTCGTCTGTCAATGGGCATTTAGGTTGCTTCCATGACCTGGCTATTGTAAATAGAGCTGCAATGAACGTTGGGGTGCATGTGTCTTTTTGAATTATGGTTTTCTCTGGGTATATGCCCAGTAGTGGGATTGCTGGGTTGTATGGTAATTCTATTTTTAGTTTTTTAAGGAACCTCCATACTGTTCTCCATAGTGGCTGTGTCAATTTACATTTCCACCAACAGTGCAAGAGGGTTCCCTTCTCTCCACACCCTCTCCAGCATTTGTTGTTTGTAGATTTTCTGATGATGCCCATTCTAACTGGTGTGAGGTGATACCTCATTGTAGTTTTGCTTTGCATTTCTCTAATAATTAGTGATGTTGAGCAGCTTTTCATGTGCTTCTTGGCTACCTGTATATCTTCTTTGGAGAAATGTCTATTTAGTTCTTCTGCCCATTTTTGGATTGGGTTGTTTGTTTAATATTTAGTTGCATGAGCTGTTTATATATTTTGGACATTAATCCTTTGTCCGTTGATTCATTTGCAAATATTTTTTCCCATTCTGAGGGTTGTCTTTTCATCTTGTTTGTAGTTTCCTTTGCTTTGTAAAAGCTTTTACGTTTCAATAGGTCCCATTTGTTTATTTTTGTTTTTATTTCCATTACTCTAGGAGGTGGATGAAAAAGATCTTGCTGTGATTTATGTCAAAGAGTGTTCTGCCTATGTTTTCCTCTAAGAGTTTTATAGTGTCCAGTCTTACATTTAGGTCTCTAATCCATTTTGAGTTTATTTTTGTGTATGGTGTTAGGGCATGTTCTAATTTCATTCTTTTACATGTAACTGTCCAGTTTTCCCAGCACCACTTATTGAAGAGGCTGTCTTTTCTCCATTGTACATCCTTGCCTCCTCTGTCATAGATTAGTTGACCATAGGTGCATGCGTTTATCTCTGGGCTTTCTATCCTGTTCCATTGATCTATATTTCTGTTTTTGTGCCAGTACCATATTGTCTTGATTACTGTAGCTTTGTAGTATAGTCTGAAGTCAGGGAGTCTAATTCCTCCAGCTCCTTTTTTTTTCCTCAAGACTGCTTTGGCAATTCGGGGTCTCTTGTGTCTCCATACAAATTTTAAGATTTTTTTGTTCTAGTTCTGTAAAAAAATGCCATTGGTAATTTGATAGGGATTGCATTGAGTCTGTAGATTGCTTTGGGTAGTATGGTCATTTTCACAATATTGATTCTTCCAATCCAAGAACATGGTATATCTCTCCATCTGTTGGTATCATCTTTAATTTCTTTCAACAGTCTTATAGTTTTCTGCATACAGGTCTTTTGTCTCCCTAGGTAGGTTTATTCCTAGGTATTTTATCCTTTTTGTTGCAATAGTAAATGGGAGTGTTTCCCTAATTTCTCCTTCAGATTTTTCATCATTAGTGTATAGGAATGCAAGAGGTTTCTGTGCGTTAATTTTGTATACTGCAACGTTACCAAATTCATTGATTAGCTCTAGTAGTTTTCTGGTGACATCTTTAGGATTCTCTATGTATAGTATCATGTCATCTGCAAACAGTGACAGTTTTACTTCTTCTTTTCCAATTTGTACTCCTTTTATTTCTTTTTCTTCTCTGATTGCCGGAAGCACTAGCCTTTAAGCCTTGGCCTGCACTCTGCTTTTAAGAGAACCCAATCTAAGACAGACTGAAGAGAGTGACAGAACGGGCCAGGAGGGTGCTGGAAGAAGAGTATTCTAGGCAGGAGGACAGCACATGCAAAGGTCCTGAGGCAGATGGGTCTGAGGACAATGGACGAGTCTGGAGCAGAAAGGGCAAGGCAGAAGGTAGGAGCTGACGTGAGGTCAGAGCCAGGTCATGTGGCACCTCGTAGGGCAGAGCCAGGGCCCTGGCTTTTTCTGAGTGAGGTGGGAACTGCTGTAGAGTCCTGTGCAACAAGGTATGACTCACGTGTTAGCAGGGCCACAGGGTAGAGGCAAGGTGGAAGCCAGGACACCTCTAAGGGGGCTCTGGGCCACCCAGGGTGCAGAGGACATTCACTCTGTCCCCTCCACTCCCTGGACACCACCTGTCCCATCCCACAGCCCTCCCCAGACAAGCAGCAGCACCGGTCCTCTGCTGGGTAAGTTATGAAGGTGACAGGGCAGCTGCAGAGGACTAATGAGCAGACTCTGGACAGCAGGGCCTTTGGCGGGTTCCTCCACTTCCTGGCCGTTACCTTGGGCAAGTTCCTACACGTCCTGGTGCCTCACTTCCTGATCTGTGAGATGGAGCTACAGCAGCACCTGCCTCCTACTGGTTGCTCGGAGGGTTAAAGGACAGCAGTGCGGTATCTGGAATGCAGTAAGTGTCCAGCAAAGGCTGGCTTTTACTATCACTGCCAATCACTAGAGGAAAAGAGACAGCGTAACAAAAAGCAAATTAAAAAAAAAAAAGTTGATATTTCATTGTCACGAGCGCTGTTTCTGGCCGCCCCAGGCGATGCGGACGACCCTTGGTGGGTGCATCACGCACTTTGCTTCCACGCTCGCCCAGGCTTGCCGCTCAGCTCCCTGGAGGGCCTTCTGGTTTTCACCAGTCCCACCCCTGGGAGCCTGTCTGAGTAGGATTCATCGAGCAGGGGTCACAAGATGACCTTCGGTGGAAGGTAAATCTTTTTGCTAAGAGGGTAGGGCAAGCATGGCAGAAATGGGAAACAACAAACCAAACCATCTGAGCTTCATTATTCCAGAAAAACACGTCACTCAGCACTGACAGCTCTAACTGACCAACCGCATTTTGCCAAGTCGGCAAAACCAACGTGCCCGTCAAAGCAGACTTTGCCTCCTGCCTTCCACCAACGTCCACTGAGCATCCGCTCGCGCCAGCACTGCCAGGGCCCCAAGGAAGCCCCGGGAAACCTGTGTTTCCACCAGGGCAGTGGGGTGTCCTCGTGAGCCCAGGGGCCCCGCGAAGGAAAGGACAGCCCTGCTGCAAAGGGGCTGCGGGGAAGCTGGGTGTGCTGCTGGGCATGAGCTCGAGCGCCTAATGCTAGAGGCCCATCGCGGCTGCTTCTCAGTCGTCCACACATGGGTTCTGCCCTGGAAAACGGTCAGACCAGAGGAAAGGAGCTGAGCTCGCACCCCTGACTCCGGGCCCCTGACCACACCTGCAGCAGCGATGGCTGCCCTGACTGGACAGAGGAACACTTAGAAAGTGCCGTCCACGATGAGATCTTCATCTGGGATGGCTTCACAGTATTCGGGATGGGAAGGAAATGGGCAGGGATACAGAAGGAGAAAGGCCAAGACCCAAGCTGGCTTATGGGTTCATTACCCTGTCCTCTCTACTTGCACATGTACTCATAGTTTCCATAATAAATAGTAAAAAAAAAAAAAAAAAAAAAAAAAAAATGGAGAACAAAAACACAGCCTGGGCCCCAGGGCCATCTTCCACTGCCACTGCCAGGACTGGTAAAGGCTCCCTGCACTCAGTACCCCTGAGTCTAAGGGGGAACGTGCATTTCTCTGTGGAAAGCGGAAAGCGGTGTAGGTTCAATCACTTAAGACGATCAATGATTTGAAATGGAAGATAAGATACTTGAGATTGTAAGGCCTTGCTCCATGTCCACAAACTGAGCCCCCAGCCCCGGAGGCAGAATGCTGCCAGCCCCCAGGGGCCCCAGGTGGTCCCCCCACCCCTCCCCCTCCCACTCCAGGGCCCCGTGAGCCTGAATTCTCACAGCCTGGTTCATTCTGCCTGTTTCCGAACTTTATGTAACAGGGATCTCACAGCCTGTACTTTGTTTCTGCAAACCTCGGTATTTTACAACCCCAAATATTATAACACGGTTGCTACTCCCTGGTAGGAGCCAATTCCCTGAGGCCAGCCTGCTGTAATCTGGAGAAAATGTTTGTCCTGCTGAATAAACACCCGCACTCTCCATGGAAACGGTTGGTAACCGAGGAAAATGTGACTGCAGCTGTCCAAATATGGAAGGGAAGATGGCTGGGGAGAGGCTTGTCTCCGCCTCACTAAGACCCCTTCAAACACTCTCAGCTCGGCCTTTAAAAGCTCACATACGGAGAAGCACAAAATTTAAAACAACAATAATGCAAAGGCGTCAGCTTCCTGGCTTCAGCGTCGGGGGCCTGGGAATAGCCCAGCTGTTCTGATTCTTCTGTCACCCCAGGGAGAGTGCTAGGATTCTCAAAGCCTTCGGGGCCTGGGGAGGGTCCAGCACTCAGCCCGGAGCCCCACCACCTTCAGAACTGCCCACCTCTGATAACACAGTGGCCTTGGCCTCACCCTGACCTGCACTGCTGGGACGCTCACTTACTGCTTCTGATTTGCTCTAGACTTGGAAATACAGTGACAAACTTGTTAGAGGTGCCTACGAAGAGCACAGAGCTGAAAGGAGGGCTTCACAGAAAAGCTTCCGGGCAGGCCCATCAGAAGCCCTGTCCAGACTTTCTGGTTCTCTGTGAGTTGGCAGGTGAGCCAGCTTGTCACTGGGCAGGGGTGCAGAGCGTCTGCAGAGATGCCAGGTTATGTGTTTCTAGTTAGTTTTGCCGAATATGGTAGTTTTCAGCGTCACTCTCTCTTTGGACTGCATGCTGAGAGGTCCCGCCAGAGACTCAGGGACCTGCCAGAGCCTGTGATTTGCTGAAGCCCCGTCAGGTTACATCATCATTTAAAAACAGAGGCGTACCCACCAGCATTTTTCTGAAAGTTAAGTGTGATTGAAAAATAGTACAAATGAGAGGAATTTTTCCTGTTTCCTTCTAAGCCTCACAGGGTAACATTATGTGCCCCAGAGTCAGAAACTTGTGTCTCCTGTGTAGGTGCCTAAGGAAATCACCTGTGGAGTAACAGGAATCCAAAAAGCTAGGGATGGAAACAGACCTCAAAGATTGCCTACCCTGAGCCCCGCTGTACAGACCAGCCCCAGGGTGGAGCTGAGTCAGCCAGCAGCAGCCCGCTGGCTGGTGACAGGCCACCCCCTCCTCACCAGCGCCCCAGCCTCCACAGAAAGCCAGGGCTGTGCTGGTTCTGTACCAGTGAATCACACGAAGATGACAGTGACAAGATAACTGCGAACACCCACGGTACCATCCCTGTTGGCATATCACGTAGCTTCCACTTAAGAAAAAGGAGCCCCTTTCCTCATTTTACTCAGACGCCTTATAAAAAGTGATTAGCCTTGTATTTAAAAGCTCAATTTCCAGTGAAAGCCTTCAGGTAGAGTCCTGTTCCCTCCTCAGCCAAACCAGCCCAGGACCAGAAACCCCAGCTGGGGACAGGGGATGGACATCTCCCCTTTGCAGGTAGAGAGAAGGCCAGTGGCCTTGCTGCACTGGACGTGGGAGGGGAGAGGTATTCATGGAGGGGCTTCTGCCATGGTGCTAGGGTTCTTAACGTTTGGGGGGCCTGAGGCCCCTCTCCCTAAACTCCAGCTCATTCAAGATTCAGCAGCACCCAACAGAACTTCTGAAGCTCATCCTGACCCAGACCAAGACCTTCAGGACAATGGAAAGACACTGCAGGCACCCTGAGCCTGGGCCTGGCCCTGCCATGATGTGTGCCCAGCAGGCATCTGGGCCTCAGTTTCCTCATCTGTCAAGCTAAGGGGTTACCCTGGGTGATTTCCAGGGTACCTTCTGGCTCCTTTTTTCTGTGAGTATGAATCAGCTTTCCAAACTGGTTTCTTCTATATATCAGAAACCCTGGTAACCGAGTTGTCATCCCTTATCCTGGCCTTCCTGGAGGGATAAGCAGGCCACTACCCACCCCCTGGCTCCTGTCCAGGACTTGGCAGCCAAAGTACCCCCCAGAAGGTTAATATGATTGCTACATCACAAAGTACAACCCTCCCCCTTCTTCCACCCAACCTGGGGAGAGAGAATAAATACAGAGAGGTCCAGGGTGGACAAAGGGGATGAACATCAGGTGCTCAGGCCTGGCTTGGCCCTGGAACTGTCTTGTCTCTCTACTCACCCACTCAAGGGGACCCATGGGCTGTCCAGGTAGGGCTCCTAGACTAGTGCCCAGCAGTAGCCTTTCCCCAGCCAGAGACTTGACTCTGTGGCCTCAGAGCAGGAAGCTGGCTCCCCAAGGGTCCCTCCATGTTCCCAGGGACTGTCGCACTGACTCTCAGTTGCCTTGGCCGTTCTCAGCCTTCTCCCACGGGGGTGGGGGGGAGGGAGGGGGTCAGGGAGGGAGAAGAGGAGGGTTCATAAAAGAAAACCGTCTAGAGAAGGACAGTCCGACATATAGCCACTCAGTAGCTCTGTGACCTCAGACATGGGCTTAACCACTCTGGACCTCAGTTTCTTGATCTGCAAAATGGGAATAACAGTCCCCACCCCAGGCCGGTTTCAAGACGAGGAGGCTGGTTTCAAGACGAGGAGTAAAAGCGCCCAGGAAACCCTCGGATTGTGCCTCCGTGGGCTAGAGGATCCTCTGCCGCCTCCCGCAGCCCGCCCGCCGAGACCCCAGACCGCCAGCCCCGGGGCCGGGGCCGGCCTGGAGGCGGTTACGTAACCAGCGAGCCGGGCGGCCGGACGCCGGTCGGCGCCCAGGCTGGCTCGCCCTTCCCGCCGCGCCGCGTACTCACCGGAGCCGCGTCCTCGCCTGTCCGCCAGCCCGTCTGCTAGTCGCCCGCCGACCCCGCCGCCGCAGCCGAAAAAGCTGAACTGATCCCGCAGGGCCGCCCGCCTCCGCCGCCGCCGGGGACTAGCCGCTGTCACATAGTGGAAAACGTGACCGCTCGCCGCGCCCGCCCCCGGCGCCCGCCATTGGCCGGGGTGTCGCCTCATCTGCATACCAGGGGGGCCGGGCCTGCAAACGCCGCGCGTCCATTGGGTGCTGCGCCCGTCGCTCTCTTTACATAAGACGCACATGGAATTCCATGTTCACAGATTCGGTTCCTCAATGAAGACGCGGCGCGCTCGTGCCCCCCTCCTTGTCCTCCCGAGTGGGCCCTTCCACTTCCGGCCTCGGTGCCTTCCATTCAAGACAGCTCAGGTCCGCCGGCTCAGGGAGTGCGGAGTGGCGCGTACCACCGCGGGGCGGGGGGAGTTGGGCGCGGGACTGGGGCTCCTGTGCACCCGCGCCGGCCCGCCGGGCAGCCGAACCCCCGCTGAAGCCCAGGCCCCCAGAGGCTGTCACCTTGAGCAACCGGCCAGAGGCGCGCCCCCCGAAGATATCTTTCATTCACTCTTTCACATTCATTCATTTACTCACTCTCATTCTTCGCTAGGCGCTGTAGCTGCCCCGGAGACTGCGCGGCCCTGCAGGAGCTCCCGGTGCACGCCCACCCAGGCCACTGAGGTTGACACTTGTCCCAGATCTGCCAGGACAGTTAGCTTCCAGGTGGCCTTTCTTATTTTTCAGATCATGTGTCGCAAGGTTTGGTTCAGCAAATAGGGTCCTTGTTACTGGAAGGATGTACAAAAGAAATAAATGATGTTGTCTCTGCCCCCAACCACGTCATTAAGGAGAAAGGACGTCTCATGAAAAGGGAACTTAATCAAATACTAAATTGGGCGGTATGGATCATAAATTAACCGGGGCTAGAGTCATGCCCGAGGCTCCATGGAGGAGGCAGCGCTTGAAGAGTGGGAAAGGCCTTTGGAAAAGGAGGGTTTTCTTTTTTTTTAAATTAATTAATTTATTTTTGGCTGCATTGGGTCTTCGTTGCTGCGCGTGGGCTTTCTCTAGTTGCGGCGAGCGGGGGGCCACTCTTGGTTGCCGTGCACAGGCTTCTCACTGCGGTGGCTTCTCGTTGCAGAGTACAGGCTCTAGGCGCACGGGCTCAGTAGTTGTGGCATGTGGGCTCTAGAGCGCAGGCTCAGTAGTTGTGGCGCAAGGGCTTAGTTGCTCGCGGCATGTGGGATCTTCCTGGACCAGGGCTCGAACCCGTGTCCCCTGCATTGGCAGGTGGATTCTTAACCACTGTGCCACCAGGGAAGTCGAAGGAGGGTTTTCTGAAGGCGGAAGCCACAGAGACAAATGAGCCAGGTGTGGGCAGGTCTGGGAGAGAGCGCTGTACTCTGAGTACCTTGGCTGTGGCCATTTGTTCTTCAGTGAGCATTGTTTGTGGCATATGAAGCCCCAGCCTTCCGTCTAAAGTGTCAGGAGAGAGTAGAACTTCCTCTCAGACCAGGTAGAGGGCCAAGGCTTTCCCTGTGGGACATGAAACAGTGGGCAGACTCCAAGGCAGCTCAGCTGCAGCAGGCTCTGAAACTGCAGGGTCTGATGGGGGAGGCGAGGCTGGTTGGGCTCTGAAGGGCTGAAGGGGCCTGTAGAATCTCCCTCCATTTGTCCATTCTTCTTCCTGGGCTTTCCTGGGGATGAGGGATGGGAGGGAGGGAAGAGTTATAATCTGGTGGCCTGCAACAAACCAAGCTGCTTGTTCCCAAAGCCAAATGCACATTCAGTATTTCCTATGTGCAAGTTACTTTTTTCCCTCTCCTGGGCAAGGTGTGTGTGCAACTTCATCACACACAGATGCAAAGCGGAGCAATGCCAAGTTCATCAGGACAATCCTTCCCACATAAGTCCTGGCAGGCCTGCTGCGTGCCGCACACTCCTTGGTGACAGTGGCCCCTCCTGTTTCTCTGACATTGACGTCCTCCCCGTCCCCCTCCCTAAATACACATATACAAACCCAAGCAAATCCAGGCCCAGCTGCACCCTGAACACACCCAAAGGCCTTTTTTTTTTTTTTTTTTGCGGTACGCGGGCCTCTCACTGTTGTGGCCTCTCCCGTTGTGGAGCACAGGCTCCAGACGCGCAGGCCCAGTGGCCATGGCTCACGGGCCCAGCCGCTCCGCGGCATGGGGGATCTTCCCTGACCGGGGCATGAACCCGTGTCCCCTGCATCGGCAGGTGGACTCCCAACCACTGTGCCACCAGGGAAGCCCCCAAAGGCCTTTTGTTTCTTCACATACATTGATATCAATGGTGAGCTCCATTGTTCTGGAAGCGAGAGGAAACAGACAGCTCATTCACATCACACAGAGATTCTCCTCCTGCTCCACTTTTCTTTGGTCTTGCTCCATATTCAGCCTTCAGCTTAATGTCACATTTCCTCCTTAAATTTAGCCATTTGTATTTCCACCCAAAAATCTGGTAAAAAGTGAAATCCATTATTTTAGAAATTACCAAACATTATGGACCTCGAGAACTCTTTGGAATTGAATCTATTTTCAATGTCTCACAGCTGGTTTCTTTATTCTTGTTTCTGGAAATTTTCATTCACTCCACAAATATTTGTTGACACCTGAGTATTGGGGGGTGTGGAAAAATGCATCTCATTGGATCCTTTGCTTGTAAGGAGTTTGCAACATAGAAGGGGTGATGAGGCAGGTCCAGAGGCAATTTCATCTAAGATGGGTTGTAAGTCCCGGGAGAACTGCATAGACCTGGGTGGAAGTGTCCACTGCAGCTCCAATAGCGCGCAAACTCCTAGTACCAGACCAAGTCCATGATGACATTCTCACTGAACCAAGATGGTGTGTGAGCATGTGTGTGTGTGTGTATGAGAGATTGTGTGTGTGTGCACTCAGGTACACACATTAGTGCTTTCAGCTTGGAGGGGCCGGGGGGGATATATCTTTTCCTGGTCAGTCTACGCTGACCTGGAAATGTGTTCAGATTAGCTGTCACCTCTAGCGCAGAGCTCTTGGCAGTGGGGGAGGCATGCCGGCGAGAAGGAAGCCTGGGTGCAGGGGTGTTGAGCCAGGGTCCCCAGGTGCCTGGGGAATGCTGTCTGTGGAAGGAGCTGGCCTCTGGTCTCAGCCTTCACCCCCCCTCCCAGCCAAGCTGCTCTGCCCGGACGCCCAGTCCATTCCCAGCAGCCCGCTTCTTCCAGGGGGCCTGGCCCAGGTCAGCCCTGCCCACTCCTGCGGGGCCCTGCCTGGAGGGCCCCTCTGCACCTGGGCCCCCGTGCCCTTGCCAGGGCACTGGCTCTCTCGTTTGCTCCTGCACTCAGTCGGCCAGCTGTTTACTGGGCAACTACTATGTGACAGGCACGGTGCTGGCCACTGCTTCCTCTCCTCCTGGATCACGTGGGTTGTGAGTTGGCAAGCTGGGGCGTGAGCTGGGGAGGCAAAGGACAGGGGCCGGGAAGAGAATTAGGTCTGTGAACGGGGAGGGGGCTCTCATGTCCTCTCTAAGGAGATGGAGGGGACATTGTGGATCTTTCTGGCTCTAGGGACGTTGGAGATGAGAACGCCGGACCCTGACCCTCTCTCTCCAGCCTCCCTCATGCTGGGCACTGGGCACAGAGGCAGCTCCTGTCGGGGACACACCCTTAGCCATCTCCCAGAGGTGGGTCCAAAGGCATGGGCAGCTGTGTCCAGGGTCTGAAGACATGGGTGAGACAAGGCCTACCTGCGCCTCATGGTTGGGAAGTTTCCTGAACCAGGCAGTGACCAGAGGGCTGGTGCTCCTCTATGGCTGTGAGGTGCTCTGGAGACCAGTATAAAGAAGGTGTCTTTATTGTTCTAGCCACCTACTGAGAAGGTTGTTGTTTTTTTTTTTTAAAACTAAATATAGATGCAGGGAAGGCTGTTCTTTGTTTTGGGGAGCCGTGTGTTTGTGTTGCGTGTGCACGACACACGTGTGTGCGCATGTGTGCGTTCATAGTACTCCCCCGGGAAGTTGTAGACTGAGCCATCGGCAGTGAGTGTGCAGCCAACATCTTTCTTCACCTCACCCCGGAGAAGAGACTTTGAAAATGACTGAGCGAGTCTGCACAGCACTACCTGGCCAGGAGTGTTGGCCCCGCGTCCCCATGGCCCCTTTGCAAGCGACATCCCCAGCATCACAGTCCTGATGGCACAGGCTAGGACCTCCAGTACAACGTAGAATAGAAGTGGTGACGGTGGACATCGTGCCCAGTCCCCAACTGGAGAAAAAGTGCTCGGAGTTTCTCCACGAAGTATGATGTGAGCCTTAGGTGTTTAGTTTTTTACACATGTCCTTTGTCACATAGAGAAAGTGTCCTTCTATTATATTATTATTAATATAATCATATTACCTACTATATTACTAATGTAAATATTATTCTCTATTAGTATAGTTTGCTGAGAGTATTTTTCTTTTTTTTTTTTTGGCCACGCTGCGCGGCGTGTGGGATCTTTGTTCCCAGACCAGGGATCGAACCCGGGCCGCTGGCAGCGGCAGTGCGGAGTCCTAACCACTGGACTGCTAGGGAAGTCCCTTTGAGAGTTTTTTTAAAACTCATACATTTGTTCAATGACTTTTAATCCATGGCAATTATTATTATTTAAAACATCCCCCCCAAATAAATCTAATCTATTTTTTTAGATCTGCAAATAACTTAAATCACCATACCTTTGTCTTTACTATGCAACACTGTGTATAGACTTGCTTACTTCATGATTGTGTCTTAAAACAAGAAATATTAATGAATAAAAAGATTAGTGCCTAAGACTCTGCCTTTTTCATGTTGTCAGTTTCTTCCTTTTGCTCTCAGAACCCAATGATTAAATGTATACCCAACAGAATCCTCTTATTATCAGTTTTGCAAATAAAAGGCATGGTTTTAGCGGAAGCCAAAAAACTGTTTGTTATTGTGTCACTTGAGAAGGGATTAAAATTTCAAACTTCCTAATCACGAGGCCATTAAAAGGTAACCTGAGGGTTTCGCTGAGGTGAAACCTGTGCCCTTTGGTAAGGGAGAGGGATGTGGCAGTGGGGAGGTTGGGTTTGCTGGTCAGATTTTTGCCTCGCCATGGACATATATACACTACCAAACGTAAGGTAGATAGCTAGTGGGAAGCAGCCGCATAGCACAGGGAGATCAGCTCGGTGCTTTGTGACCACCTAGAGGGGTGGGATAGGGAGGATGGGAGGGAGGGAGATGCAAGAGGGAAGAGGTATGGGAACATATGTATGTGTATAACTGATTCACTTTGTTATAAAACAGAAACCAACACACCATTGTAAAGCAATTATACTCCAGTAAAGCTGTAAAAAAAAAAAAAAGATTTTTGCCTCTCGACTTTGATGGCTGATTTGTGGGTCAGATTTTCTGGTCTCTGGAAGCTTGAGCCCCCTTCCTAGAGTTTCTGGGCCACTAATATCCCTCACTCTCCTGGAATGGCCCAAAGAAAGACAGCTTACCAACAAGGCCCCCCATGTCCAAGGTGACCCCCATGTCCGAGGTGCCCCTTTCTTCAGAGGGCAGAAGGTCTCTCACTGGTTGGCATGCCGTCCAGCTGGTCTTTGGGGCCATGGACTGGACGAGGCAGGCCCCTGGGGCAGAGGCTCTCGCCCTGTGACACTCTGCCTGGTGTGTGTCCCCGAGGCTGGTTCTGCTATAGCATTGCTGGCGTTGGTGCTGAAGTGTAGCCCAGCCGGTACCCCTGCAAACATCCATATCCTGGGGCAGTGTCTGGAATTGGAACACTGCACGCTTCGGGAGGCGAAGAGGGGCCCTTGCCATCAGGGCGTGTGATCCTTCAGGACGCTGAGGTGAGCTCCATGTTCATGCACGGCCTGAACCTCAGGACGCCTCTCACCCTGTGGACGAGCTACGACTTCGCACACGCTCACCACCGGCAGTGCTTTACGTGAATTCTCTTCTTTCATCCTCACAACTCTGTGAGGCGTGTATCCACATCCCCACGGTCCCTTTGCAAAAGACACCCTCGACGTCAGGACACGCTAAGGAATCGTGCAGAGCCGTGTCTCATGTCATCAAGGAGAGACGGTCTTTGTCTGCAGAACGATCTCGTGGCCGCTTGCTCCTGCAGAGCCTGGGAACAAGGCGACCAAAGTCCAAACTCCAATGTCTCTCTCGTCCCCAGAACATTAACCCCACCTGAAATCTCCCTCTGTGATGTGGCTGGCCAGGTGCCTGCACCTTCCTCACCCGCCTTTAAATACATAGAGGCTCACGGTGGTGGGGAATGGGGGGTGGGAGTGGCTGGAGCGCAGGTCCCCCTCGTGGACCACCACCCACCACTGGCCCTGCCGCCTGCAGGGCCTCCCTGGATGGCAGGGCTCTTGCCTTCCGCCTGAACCTCTAAGTTTTCCCTCCAGTAAACTGTGGCGTATATCTCATCTGCGTTACCTGCCGTGTTGGTCCTTGCTCACCTGCTTCTCCTTGCTACCCAGCGTGGAAAATATACCACTTGTGCCCGGACCACACCTTTTTGGAAGCAACAAAGGGGTCTGACTAGACCACTCTCAGGATGGGCAGCATCACCTCGGGATGGTGACAGGTCACCTGGCTGAGTTGCCAAGGCAGGAGCCCGGGTGACTTAGCTGTGGAAGGCAGCAGCCTTGGGGCGCATGGTGGTCCCATCGTGAAAGAGACCCTTGGGGGGACAAGGCTGCTGTGGGCCCATACCCCTACTCCTCTTCAACAGATCAAGCCCTGCGAGGGAGGAGGAAGGGAAAATAGGAGACCCCCACCTGCATGGCACTACCAAAGCTTCTGGGGCCCCGTGGTGCAGGGAGAAGACCACGTGTTGGTGGGATATGTGTGGGTGCTCATTAAAGAGATGGGCTCCCCCTGGCGTTGCTGCCACCAGCACTCTGGACTCTCAGGAAGCCGGGAGGGTTCGTCTGCACAATGAGAACCAACAATGGTGCTGCCGAGCGAAGCAAAGGGCAGGTGGCGGGGGCCAACCCAGGACCCCTGCCTCGGAGTCTGTGGTCTGGACAGACTACCATTCCCGCTTATGTCTTGGAGTGGGTGCTCAAGGGCATCCGTCATACCCCCCCACTCTACCCCGGGGGAGCTCCTGAGACCTTGGGATAAACTAGGACACCCCACTGAGGCCATGGCGTTACTGAGGGAACTTGTGGGAAACCAGGAAGAACCCCTGACTACAATTTCTGGAGTCAGAAAATGCCAAGTGATTTAACGTTGTGAGGCCTCCAAGGGGGGATGTCCTCGGCTTTGCTCCTCCAGTCCCGAGGCAGTGTCAGGGATGGAACGGTCCTCCCAGATCTCTGCCTGAGATAGGAAAGGGGAGCAAAGATGGGGAGGACCTGCCCCCCTCCCAAACGGTGTGGCCATGGCTTGGGAACAAAGGGTGCTGAGTAGGGAAATGGTGGCCTGCCTAATCCTACACCGTGGAAGGCTGGTAGATCAGGAAGGAGGACAAAGGGGCCCATGGCGAGAGTAGGGAAGGGACCGTTTGTAAGGAAGTGTGTGGACAGGGGTGGGGAGATGGTGAAGGGAGAGTAATGTGAAAACTAGGAAGGGAGGGCAAGAGGAAGCCTGGGGCCGAGGGTCCCTAGGAGAGAAGAGCCCATCACCCTCACCTCTGTGGTCCACCCTGCAAAGCTCCTACCCCTCTGAAGGACTCGGGAGTGCAGCCGAAGAGCTGGCATGCCACATTCTGACAACACTGAAACGCATTCCTGAAGGGAAGGCTTGTGGCTGGAGGGTCCACGCAGCCAGACCAGTCCTGCTCAGGCCTCCCTACACCCGGAGTCCTTCAAACCAGAAGATGAGGACCGAGGTCCTGGCCCTCTGCTCCCTTGGGCCTGGGTGGGGATTGAAGACTCTGTGTCATATACAGTGGAAAGGGGAGGGATCCTAGGCCTGGGGTCCCAGCTGGAGCCCAGGAAAGGTCACTGTGGTAACTGCTGTCCTGGCTTTTCCCATGTCCCTGGTGGGACTGTGGAGCCGGCCTTGCACTTCTCCGGGAAGAGGCGGGAGAGGGCCAGCTCACCAGTGCCTCACCCTTCGCCCTCCAGGGGGCAAAAATCCCAGCTGTTCCAGAGAAATTCCTGGGCTGAGCATGTGAACCTGCTGACTGTCTGGTGTGTCTCACGTGGTTCATTGGGGAGCAGAGGTGGCCACGGAAATGCTGCATCTCGCATTTTCCTCCATATTCCTTTGCGCTCACTGCCCTGGGACTGCGCCTCCTGGTAAAGTGTGGGTTCTTAAGCCTTTCTTCAGGCTCTGTTTTCCAGGGAATCTAAACGAAGACACTGGAGACTGCAAATGGTTTTAGAAAGCAGACCCTCAGGGTTTCATTCTGGGATTGAACTGCCCACTTGTCTTAAAGCCACCGCATTATCCATCCCTAGGGGTAAGCGGGATTGTTACAACCAGGGTTCGGCCGTGGCTTGTTTTGTATGGTCCTTGAGCTAAGAATGGTTTTTATTTTCTTTCTAATTTTTATTTTATTTTATTTTTTAATATTTATTTATTTGACTGTGCCGGGTTTTAGTTGTGGCAGGCAGGATCTAGTTCTCTGACCAGCGATCGAACCTGGGGCCCCTGCATTGGGAGCGTGGAGTCTTAACCCCTGGACCACCAGGGAAGTCCCAAGAATGGTTTTTATTTTTTAAACGGAAAAAGGAGGAATAAAAACGTCAAAGAGGCTTCCCTGGTGGTGCAGTGGTTGAAAGTCCGCCTGCCGTTGCAGGGGACGCAGGTTCGTGACCCGGTCCGGGAAGATCCCACATGCCGCGGAGCGGCTGGGCCTGTGAGCCATGGCCGCTGAGCCTGTGCGTCTGGAGCCTGTGCTCCGCAACGGGAGGGGCCACAACAGTGAGAGGCCCGCGTACCGCAAAAAAAATAATAATAAAAAAAAGTCAAAGTATATGCCACAGAGATCACACTAGGCGCCCAAAGCCTGGATTATTTACTGTCTGGCCATTTACAGAAGAAGTTTGCTGACCGCTGGTAATAACTTACCATGCAGTAGCATTACAATTCCTTAGGTTTTCACGGGTGGTCGGTTATGATGGGGCACAGGTAGAGAGAAAGGTACTGGGAAGTCAAGCATAGGTGGTACTTCATCAGAGGGGACAATGGTAATGATATTGATCATGGAGAAGGGTGGCTCCTAACGTTGGGGCTGGAGACCTTGGCAAAAGAAAATGGTAGGCTTAGGACAGCTCACTGCCAACTTGAGCAAGTGTGTAAGCCTGAGGGCCCATTTGCAGCCCTGCAGATTCACATCTCCCACGGCCACTGGGTAGACTGGTGGAAATCAGGCCTAGACTCTGATTGTGAGGTTCCCAGAGCTACAAAGGAGACCAAGTCACAGGCTTGACAGGTCCCTTATGTCAAGGTCAGGAGTCAGATAGGGAATGATCCTGGGTCATGGATGAACTGAAATTTTCAAAGCCCCAAGTTCCCGGGAGTCTCCTCGTCAGCAGAAACAATCACTTCCCCCTTCCAGAGAACTGACTGTCCTTGCTGGATGCCTCACCTGGAGCAGGTGCCCTGCAAAATGATGCCTGTTCTCCTCAAGACCTACTCTCAGCATGCCTCTTTGATTCCAGGCCTATGAGGGGGTTCGGGTTTCAGCATAGCTGGAGCAGGGAAGATAAGCCCTACCCTGGTAAGAAACAGCCCACACGCCAAAGGAATTGCAAGCCTGGCTGACATGTACCCACAGGACCTGAAGTACATGTGTGATGGTGGGTCTTCAGAATGCTGCAGTGGGCCGGGCGGGGGGGGGACTACAAGTCTAGGTTGGTGGCTAGAGAAGAATTCACTGGCGTGGGGCACTCTTCTGTGATTTAGAACTTAACGTTTTGGCAAGAACACCGGGAACTTGTTCTAATCATTTCTTGGAGGTGAGTCCAGTGGTGTGCTGGTAAAAGTTTAACAGCTGGGTCTCTGGAGGGAAAAAATGTTTGTCATGGTGTAAATGTCCCCACTGTGGCCAATTTCCAGCTACCAGCTACCAATGTGACTCTCTTAGGAAAGTGGCAATGCCCACCAAGGCCACACCGTGAAGAGAAAAGATCCACACCGGACTCAGTCCAGTACGGCTGACAGAAGCGTTTCTTTAGAAAATAGAGTGAATTCACTCAGTTGCAAGGAGAAATGGGTCTTCCAAAGTTCAACACCTAAAAGACTCTTTTTCACGACTCTTTGTTTAGGAGATTTAAAAAGAGGCAAGTGTTGCCGAATAATCCGAACAAAGTGTTCATTGTAAAAACATTTCTCAGGGTCATTGAGGCCTCTGGCCTCTTGTAGGAGGATTCTGCTGTAAGTCAGTTCACGCTGGGCTTGGAATCATGGCTCTTGAGATGCTGTTCGGGACAAGGACAGGCCAGTCCGCAATCACAGCACTCCTGCTCGTCACGGCTGTAAAATCTGCTGTCGGCACAGAGGAGGCGGCTCAAGTTTCTGTCCTGAATGAGGGCCCAGGTATCGGTGTAAGTCATTAGGGCTCCAGTGAAGGAGAAATGGCTGGCAGGCACCCTGTCTCATCCCCTGGGAATGACCCTTGCCCTCTGGGAGGCTTCCTCCCACCCCTGCCTCTCACATCTGAGCCACCCCTCAGGGTCAAAGTTCAGGAGGAGGTCACCAGAAAGTCTCAGTGTCCCTGACAGATTGTTCCTCAGTGGTAGGGGGGGAAGCATGGCCAGCAGGGGATGAGCTGTGCCCAAACCCCCCGCCCTTGATGTCGAATGTTGACCTGAGAGAGCCAGACCTGCACTTTATTGAAAGAGTATGGACTTCCCTTCCAGATGAGGTGCACAGTTAACAGCCTATGTTTTTAGGGGAGTGTGTTTGTGTGAATGTGTACATAGAAGAAAACCAAAAAGGAACATCAAAACTCTTACAGTGATTTTTCCCTGAGTTGTGGAATATGGGTGGCATTAGTTTTCCTTTTTATACCATACTTTTCAATGTCCTTCATATAGTCTATAATAAGCATTCGTTACATGTTCTATATATTTGTATAAATTCTAGATAATCTACATTTGTATAAGAATTTTTATAATTAGAAAAATATAGTTTTAAATGTTATAAACTACTAAATATAAATCAAAAATTAATTTTGAGTTTTTACCATGAATGGATGGTGAATTTTATCAAGTGCTTTTTCTGCATCTATTGAGAGGATCATGTGGTTTTTATCTTTTCTTTTGTTGATGTGGTGTATCACATTGATTTGCATATGTTGAACTAAAAAATTAATTTTGAATAGGGTGCTTAGTATCAGTTTAAAATGGCTGGCTTTGTAACCCCGATAGAGATGAAGAATTGGGACCAGAGCAGTAAAAAGCAAAGACACTGAATTCTTCATATTGTGAAGTTACTATTTTTGTTTGACTTCTCTTCATTTCCCAGTTTTTGTCTTCAATAATTACATAAATATGAGTTTCATGCTGTTTTGAACAACCACTGCTAGAGATTTACCAAGCATATATTTATTGTCCACACCTTTGCAGAAATGATAAACAAATAAAATATTCTACAGAGCCAAAGTCAGATGATAGAACAATAAACAAACCACAGAAAATAATGTGACAGACATAGGTCAGGCACAGCCATGAGTGCAACAAACAAACAATGGAAGTAAGAGCAGTGGGCTTTCAGGTGGGACAGAAAACACCCAATATTGGGGGGCTTTTAAGAGGCCAAGACACAAATGCTACAGAAAGGTAAAATAATAAAATAAATAAAATGATGAGCTTGGCTGTATCTGTGAAACCAAAGAATGTAGATGTGGCAACATTGCGGAAAGACAAAGCAAAATTTGTGCTTTTGGGTGTATGTATCTTACACGTACAACCATATGAAGCATACGTGCCAATGGGGAGTGCGGGGAGGGAAAACGTGAAAGGAATACACTTCTGTCAGGTGGGTGGAGTGGAAGTGGCTTCCTCACTTGTTTTCCAAGCTCTGTTTTGCTTGTACAAACAAACAGGGGATGCTAATTCCTGTGCTTTCTCAGCTAGCTTTTAAACAAAACAAAACAAAACAAAACCTTCTAAGCATGTTTGCTTAAAGACCATGCAGCTAGCACAATTTATAGTAGCCAAGACAGGGACGCAACCTAAGTGTCCATCAACAGACGAATGGATAAAGAAGATGTGGTACATATATACAATGGAATATTACTCAGCCACAAAAAGAATGAAATAATGCCATTTGCAACAACATGGGTGGACCTAGAGGTTATCATACTAAGTGAAGTAAGTCAGACAGAGAAAGACACATATCCTAGGATGTCACTTACATATGGAATCTAAAAAAAGATACAAATGAACTTATTAATAAAACAGAGATAGACAGAGAAAACAAACTTATGGTTACCAAAGGGGAAAGGAGGAAGGGATAAATTAGGAGTTTGGGATTAACAGATACACATTGCTATATATAAAATAGATAACCAACAAGGACCTACTGTGTAGCAGAGTGAACTACATTCAATATCTTGTAATAACCTTTAATGGAAAAAAACTGAAAAAGAATATATATATTCAGTTATGCACATATATATATATATATCACTTTGCTGTACACCTGCAACTAACACGACATTGTAAATCAACTCTACTTCAAAAAAAAAAAGACCAGGCATCTCTCAAGAGTGGGATTTTGGGGAGCTGAGGCAGAGATGTGGCAACAGGCTCTTCCTGGAGCGGGTCAGGGCAGTGCGAGGGAGCCCTGGGGGCGGGCGGGGGGCTCACCCTGCCCCCCGCCCGCCACCTGCCCACAGCTGGACCCCCGAGGCTTTAGCGCACCTCCAGGTCACTTTTCAGCCCCTTCCTCCTCCGACCCCCTCAGGCTCCGGGTTGGAACGCGGGTTGCCTGCTCGTGCTCCTCCGTCCATGAAGACTGGACGTGGCCCTGGGTGTCATCTGGGTTGAAGACATCAGGCCCCGAAACGACAGCGTCGGTCAGCGCTGGGTGCGGGCGGATTTGCATCCTGGAAGCCGCCTCGTGCAGAATCTGTCCCCGGCTCTCACCTTCCGCCGGCCCTGACGCAAGGACACTGTGCACCCATGCCTGCCCCCCGTCCCCGACTTCCTCTCCTGCCCTCCTCTCTGTCCTCACCCTCGGGACTCCAGCGTTCTTCTAACACTCGAAACTCCTCATCCAACTGCCGCTTTCGGGAAACATCTGATGGGGTCCCTGCCCGGGATCACGGAGGCTTTTTTATTCTGAGGGAGTAAGTTCTCACCACCCTGGGCTCTAGGTTTAAGCGTGCTCTTCTCCAAATCTGTTTGGAACTCACTCTTTTTTCCAAGGACAAGCTTCACCTCATCCTATCCAAATGTTTTTGCCTTTTTTAAAATAATTAATTTATTTATTCTATTTTTGGCTGCATTGGGTCTTCGTTGCTGAGCCGGGGCTTTCTCTAGTTGCAGAGAGCGGGGGCTACTCTTTGTTGCGGATTTGCCGGCTTCTCATTGCTGTGGCTTCTCTTGTTGTGGAGCACGGGATCTAGGCGCATGGGCTTCAGTAGTTGTGGCATGAGGGCTCAGTAGTTGAGGCACATGGGCTAGGTTGCTCTGCGGCATGTGGGATCTTCCCAGACCAGGGCTCGAACCCATGTCCCCTGCCTTGGCAGGTGGATTCTTTACCACTGCGCCACCAGGGAAGTCCTTTGCCTTGTTTTTGTTTAACTCTTTTGTTCCCTACCTTCCCCTCAATATTCTCTTCCCTCCCCCTCGTTGTTCAGGTCCCCAAGATTTCAGGCCACATGAACTCTCCTCTGAGACACCCTTTGCCGGCCAGTAAAGGAGCTCCTGGCATGCTTGTACGTGGAGCTCCTGACTGGGAATTTTCCCTCCAGGTCTTTGGAGGGTGCTCAGGCCAAAGCTGCGTGTGATATCTGGGAGAGCCATGTCTGTCCCTGGGGGCTCTGGGGCTCTGGCTGCATGGCCCAGTGAGGGGTGTTTGTGTGTGTGTGTGTGCATGCGTGCACATGTGTGTGCGTGAATGCCTATCATCAGGGACTAGCATCTTTCACCAGCATCAAAAGACTGACCCATTTTCTGCAGCCACCTTCTTGCAGCCGACGAAGCCTTCGTTCAGTTTGTATGGGAGAGCGGAAATGTGCCTCCAGCTGGGCCGGGTTGTTTTTAAGAGAAGTCGTAGGGGCTTAGCAGGTGGGAAGGAAGCCTGGCCATGGCTCTCCTGTGAAATCTCACCTCCTTTCTTTCTGGAAAATTTACAAGACTCTGGTTTCCTTTTGCTCAGTCATAATGGAAGCCTCTCTTTAGGCATAAAGTCAATGGGGCGCAATGGAAATACCCTGAAAACATCACCCCCTGTTGGTACCTGGGATTCAGGCCCGTGAAAGCCCCCATTCTCCATGGTGATGAACGCCTCACAGGCACCAGGCTCAGCTCTGGCACACGGCTAAGCCCTGAGTTTGCAGAGAGCTTCAGTGAAGGGCAAGCCAAGTGCACTAAGCATTTGCTGAGAGCCACTAAGTCCCAGCAAGTGGAATTGGTTTTGGTTTGTTTGTAAAATTTCATTGCACTTACAATAAAACCAATTGCTTGAACTCTTTTTTAAAAAAATGTATTTATCTATTTTTGGCTGTGTTGGTTCTTCGTTTCTGTGTGAGGGCTTTCTCCAGTTGCGGCGAGCGGGGACCCACTCTTCATCGCAGTGCGCGGGCCTCTCACTGTTGCGGCCTCTCTTGTTGCGGAGCATAGTCTCCAGACGCACAGGCTCAGTAGTTGTGGCTCACGGGCTTAGTTGTCCCGCGACATGTGGGATCTTCCCAGACCAGGGCTCGAATCCATGTCCCCTGCATTGGCAGGCAGATTCCCAACCACTGCGCCACCAGGGAAGCCGTGTTTTAACTCTTAAACTATTCCATGCTCCTCCTGCGTGTGGACCCCCAGGAGTCTCAGGGGTCGGCCTGGCCTCACTTAATGGCGTCGCACAATGATGCAGCCCTGCTTTCTTCTAGAAGCTGGCATTATGCCTAGTGTTAGCTGTCCTAAATTTGTAACAATTGTTGGGCACATATAAAGTTCATCTGTTTGGACAGCACAAAGTGAATGGACAAGACTAACATTTAAATTGTTAGCCAAATACTGCCTTTTGAAGAAACACGTCACGCCTGGACCTCTGCCTCAGCTTTTTGTTTGCGTACACTCAACATGGTGGGAATTGATATAAACGTTATTTTCCTGTTTCTCTGGCTTGTGTTATTTTTGTTTTTACAATGTTGATTTGATTTGAAGGTGAGTGCATCAGAGGGAAATGAATGTCAAATCTTGTTCAGAAGGTGGTAAACAGGCTTGTTTGGGGGATCAGAGACCAACTTGATGGACAAAGTAAAGGAAAAGGAGTGGGGTTGGTGGGGAGGGGACAGTGCAGGCCTTGCGGGATGTGGTAGGGGAGGGTCGAAGGACATCTGGGGTCTGACCATCAAAATGATCCCCAGGACATGGCCTGAGAAAGGGGTTGGGTGGATGGGCCCTGCGGACCAGCTGAGGTGGGAGTCGAAGGTCTCACCGGAGATGCAAACTTGGGCATCCTTTGGTTAGTTTTTATTTTTTAATCTTATTCAAAAAAAAGTATGTTGTGTATAGTGTGCAGAACAGCGGCTTGGGTTTCATAATTCATGTAGCCGGATTTACAGCTTATTTAAAAGGTTATTTAAAAATTCAACCACATTCCCATTTGTTTGTGCTTGAGGAGGTCCGACCTTACATTTGTACCCCACCTTCCGGTGGTGACTCCTTTTCCTGCCTGCCGGTCTCTGGGCACAAAGAGCCCGAAGTGACTGCTGACAGCCATGACACAGCTCAGTGGCACTCTTACTGGGTACCCTGGTGGAAGTGGTCTCCCTCTGGAGAAGAAACACAAATTCAGTGAATGCCTGGAAGTAAAGGAAAGGGCACTGCTTCTAGTTTTACTCCTTGGTTCCCGGACCTATGCATTTTATCAATTGGAGACAGCAATTTATAATGATTTAGGGTACATTCCGTGTCCTAAAGGATGGAGTCGCATCCTTATAGGGTATTTTCTCCCACCTGGGACCTCAGCTGAGCCTCCAAGAGGAGCGCTCCATCACTCACCTGGGTGCGCAGCTTCTGGGTGGAGAGGTAAATGAGAGACCCTGTGGACCCCGCGCTCATGGGCCTAATGCCACACTCCCTTTGCTGTCAAGTGGGTCCTTTGGTCTGGAACAGTACTATGTATTGTTCTATACCTGACGATCGAACATTCTTATAAGCCCCAGAGAGTGACTATAAAGGCAGGAAGAACAAATCCACACTCGGACTATGCGTTGGTTCAGCCAACATGAATCGTTGCCCCCTTTAGGGTGGAAAAGTCCAAAGTGATCAACTTTCCACAGAGTAGCCTGTGGGATTCCTCAAGGGGCGGTGCTAAGGTGGGGGTAGCTCTGCTTCCTGGTGCTGTCGGGTTGAACTTCAGCAGATGTCATAACTGGCTCAGCCTGGGCAGGTAGGACCTCATGCTGGGCCCAGGCCGTCCTGTTGTCCCACCGCCACGGCTGGTCGCTGAGCGGCCCATGGCTGAGGCATGTTGATTTCAACCAGTCAAACCACTTCCCTGCTTGGTTGGTTATTGCCTGTTCCCTGGTGGGTGTTTTCTGGTAGGTGTCACCGTGGAAGACAAAGGTCTTCGCAGCACCCCCACCCCCAAGTCGATCCACACACGTGCCCCTGCACAAAATTCCTGGGGTCCTCAACCGTTGGATCCTTCCAGGTCCAGCCTAGCGGCAGCCAAGCCTTTAATCACCGTCCATGGGTTTGAATACATTCAGGTCACATCCCTTTCTACATAAAATGAATAGCCAAGTGTGCTGCCCAAGGGTGGTGGGCAGAATGATGGCCCCCAAAGATCTTCACGTCCAGATCCCTGGAACCTATGAATAGGTAACAGTACATGGCTAAAGGGAGTTTGTGGATGTCATCAAGTTGAGGAGTTTTAGATGAGACGGTGATCTTGGATTACCTGGGCCGGCTCAATTTAACTATAAAAAGGAGGCAGGAGGTCAGAGCCAGAGAGGGAGATGTGGCAATAGAAACAGATGTTGAAGTGATGTCATTGCTGGAAAGAAGCCACGAGCCAACGAACTCAGGTGGCTTCTAGAAGCTGGAAAAGTCAAGGAAGTGGATTCTCCCCAAGAATCTCCAGAAAGAACACAGCCCTGCCATCACCGTGATTTTAGCCCAGTGAGACCCATTTTGGATTTCTGACCTCCAGGACTGTATGATATTAAATGTATATTGTTTTAAACTCCTAAGTTTGTGGAAATTTGTTGTAGCAGCAACAGTGAAACTAACACACCAAGTTTCTCCTCCCTGGGAGCTTGGGAAGATTTCATTTCACCTCTGCCTTTCAGGGACACTGAGTGAGGCTGTAGTGTAGCTACAGCTGCCTTTCAGGGACACCGAGTGAGGCTGTAGTGTAGCGCTGCTGTTTGTAGGCACATTTTTGCGCCCCACCCTGAGCCAACCCATCCACATAGGAAGCTCAGCTCCCTTCTTCCTCTGTCGGCTGGTCATAAGTGCCACCCTAACCCAACACAGCAATAGGTGGAGGTGAGGGACAGGCAACTGGGGCAACAGCAGTAGGTGATACGAGGGTCTGGGCTTACGAGGTTTGCTTTCGTCCTCTGGCCCTGCGCGTGCCCGATCCCGACGTACTACTTTCTTCTTCCAGTGGATCGCAGTTGGCTGTGCCTGACCTTGCAACTTGGAGGGTCTGGTGGAACCCAGCTCAAGTGGCGTGGTGACCACTTGGTGTCTCGCGGTCAGGCACTCCTTCTCTAGGACACAGAGGCGTGCCAGCAGCTATGGGTCTTTGCTGCAGGTAGCGTGTGGCCTTGCTCCAAAAACCTAGGGGTCTACGTTGTGATTCTCCTCCTGGGGCTTGCCATAAAATTACCACAGGCTTAGTGTTTAAAGGAATATGGCATCGTTTCCCAGCATAGGTACCTCTAGAACCACAGTATCTTCCAGATCACATGGTCTAAGTGGCAGGGATGCTTGTACCACAGCCTCTGCACCTGTGAGAGTTCTTTGCTCTTCTGGGACTTTTCCCAGAGCCACTTGGTAAGTACATCGGGGCATTATTCCCAAGTGTGGCCCACTCTGCCACCAGCCTCCGAAGAAGCTACGAGGTGTCGTGGGTCTTTCTTAGTGGTGGGAAGTGCAAAATGCAGTATCTGTCCTCTCCTTTTTTTTTTTTTTTGTCCTTTCCTTTGGAGCAGGTGTCTGTCATGCTCCAAACCACTGGACTTCTAAACATTGATGCTGCAGGCCCCGGAGTCTTCACAGGATTTCCCTCCCGCCCTCTGCAGCATGTATCTTACTAAAGCCTCTGATGTGTTTTCCTCTTGTTCATCCAGTTTAATTAATATGATACCGTTAATATGCTGGACCAATATGGTGTCATGCAGAGCACCCAGACAGTCCAGACTATGTTAGGACAGAGGGAAAAGAGTTACCATAACCCTGGGCAAGACCATCAATGTGCCCTCTGTCCATCCTAAATGAGTGTAAACTGCCTCTCGTCCTCCTTTTTAGTAGGGATGGAAAAGAATGTATTGGCTGCCTCCCACGGACTTGAGGCTGTGTTGACCTGCTCTGGAAAACACAATAATTGGGGCTACTACTTGTTTGGGTTTGCAGTACTCCACTGTCATTTTCCAGGATCCAGCTGAATTTTACAGGAGTTAGACTGATGAATTAAATGGCTATACGATGGGGCAAACTATCCATTTTAAGGGTGGGGCAGATCCCGTTCTTATAACTACTGCCATTCTCAGTATTCAGTACCGTTTTGGTTTACTCTACTGGCGGAGGTGAGCGGGGTCTCCCACACAGGCTCCCCCACCTCTATAGCTCTTATTCCATAGTCCAAGGACCTGGCCAACACGGGGCTTATCCCACCTGCTAAGTATGTCCATTTCAACTGTGCGTTTAAGGGCTTGGGAAATGGCCACCAGGTGGGTCCATACACTCAGTGGACCTAACAAAATCTAAACAAACCTACAGCTAACTGAAGCAAATCTTGGCCGGGACTTTATTTATCACTCGACCCCGAATGCCCTCCCTCTAACAGGGGCCACGATGACGCTTCAGGTCCCCAGGACCCTGTGTCCAATATTCCGTGAAATGGTTGTGTATACCCCGCCCCCGTCCCCCCAGTGTAGGCTTACCTGGATGAGTGACCTTAGGTCTCTTTAGAGAAAGACTGGGGGAGATTATGACTGTATACAATGGCAGTGATGTTGGGAATCTGGGCTTTCCTTCAGTCAGTGGGGTCCAGGTCTGAACAGTGAGTAAGGGATAGAGGCATTTTATTGGGGGCAGAAACCCTCAGCCTCTGGATTATCTTTGATTTCTTTTGTTGCTTAAACCTCACTGCCTGTGCATCTGGCCCCTAGGGACACTGTGTTCTATCAACCATCTCATGGCTGTCTGCATGTCACCTCCTGCTGGCTACCACGCCAACCTTGCCACTCTTTACTGTAACTGTATCTACCCTGTTTCTGATCATTAGGCACCGCTGCTTGGCCTCTATTATTCTGAGATGCTGTCGTCCCCATTGTTACCAGGGAGCTCAGACTCACAACAGCATCTCCCTACCACGAGCCCCCGCCAAGCGCACTTCTCACCAGTCACTGCTTTGGTAAAAGAAGTGATCCACCAGGATGCCCCACGGAAGCAAGTTGGCTGGTGGGTTTGCTGGCGTTACATACTACATCTACTCTAGCAGGACTACTTCTCTGAGCCTTTGACCCTTTTCTCCACCATATCCCGTGGCAGGGACGGCAGTTTTCCTTCATTTAGTGAAGGCCACAGCGTTTTGCAGGCGTTCAAGAACCATACTAACAACTAAGATGATTAGTCCCGTCTCCCTGGGCCCTTGCCAGGGTCGTAAATCCTATACTGTATGGCAGAAGTCCTGCCACACTGACTAACTCTCCCTCATCCAACTTTTCATTCTATCCCCTGCTGATCCAGCATGTTGGGATGCCGTCCCAAATATGGCCTCCAGGCTCTGCTGGGCCCTACAGCTCCTGTGGGTCTAGTGCCTTCTTCCCAGCAGGTCATGTGACTTGACCCTGGTGACAACTCTGGGGACAGGAGGGGGCTAATGGGGAGGATCCCGAGAAAGGTGCGTGCTGTCTTGCATGCAATGACCTCTATATTGTCTTCGAGAAGCCCTTTACGGGGAGGAGTGGACCACTTCTGTAAGCCCAGAAGATTCAGGGGAATGTGGGGATTCTAGATTTTTGAGTACATCAATCCAGGTGTCCTGTTCAAATCTCAGTCCCAGGGCTTCCCAATCACACGTCTCATCTTGGCAGAATAGACTTCCTGGAGTTGAGAAATAAACCTTCTCTGGAGCTCCACTGCCCTTAAAATTAATGTTGGGGCTACCCTGGTGGCGCAGTGGTTGAGAGTCTGCCTGCCGATGCGGGAGACACGGGTTCGTGCCCCGGTCTGGGAAGATCCCACATGCCACGGAGTGGCTGGGCCCGTGAGCCATGGCCGCTGAGCCTGTGCGTCCGGAGCCTGTGCTCCGCAACGGGAGAGGCCACAACAGTGAGAGGCCCGCGTACCGCAAAAAAAATTAATGTTGGACCTGATCCCCAGCTATTTCTGATCTTTGGCTGCAAGAGACAAGGGTTTCTTTTATGACCTGCCAAGGAGGTCCTCTGACTCTCAGCCTTGGCCTTCATTGTCTTTATCCACTGCCCTGGCAACCCCACAGCCACCAGCTGACCCCATGGTTCTTTCAGATGAAGATAGTGCCCTCTTGCTGGACTCCCATCCCTCCAGCGCTGGGGAGATTTTTCACAGTTGCATCCCTACTGCACCAGGTGCTCAGTTCTCGCACTCTTACATTAATCATGGGGATTTCAGTTCAGCTGGCCAGTGGGTGATTCGGCTTCAAAGTCTCAGGTTAGAGGCTGCTTCCCCAGACCACTCCTGATAGCAACTATATTAGGTGGAGGTCCCTGAGAAAGTGGGTTTGTAGCCCCAACTCGAATGGGGACTCCCCGGGGGGAAGAGGGGGAGGTAAGCCGCGTTGGTTGAATTTCCCCAGAGAGGAGCTTAGCTGGGAGCCAACAAGGACCAGTACTCCTTGTGGAGTGGGCTTTGGTCCGAGAAGCATCGGGGTGGCCGTCCACAGCATCCGTGACAGTGGTTTCAGACTTTGGCTCATCTAGCCAAGATGCACCGTGTGTACCGAGGAGACAGCAGAGCAGGCTCCTGTCTTCCTGGAGCTTGCGTTCTAGCGGGGAGGAGACACTGTACATCCCTTTATACAATATCTCGTTTAGGTGCAGCCCGGAGGAAGCTGATGGGCGGCCGTGGGCCACCTGGCGAGGCACCCGGAGGTGCAGGTCAGGGGAAGCTCCCTGAGGAATGACCCACAAGCCTACTGGGCTTGCAGTGGTGGCAGGCTGGCATAGTTTGGGTGGAAAACTCAGTTTTTACATGATTCAGACAGAAGCTGTGCTCTGAAACTCCGCTCTGAGGCGTGGACGGTGTGTGGCTCATGGTGTGGCTCACGGTGTGTGGCTCATGTGGACGGTGTGTGGTAGGCACTCTGGAGGGAGGGGCTGGGCCCAGCGAGGCGGAGGGGCAGCGCCAGGCAGCGCTGAGGCCTCGGAACCCGCCCGCCTGCCCTCCTGTGACACCTACTCTGGCAGAAAGCGCCAAGTCCACGTGTATGCCTTGTCCTCGTGCTTTCGGGCAAACCCTGACTGACTTCGGACACTAGTTGACCAGGCTTTCCTGGAAAGGGCTTGCTTGGGTCTCTGACAGCAGATGACTCTTGCCCTTTGTTTGAGAACCAGCCCCTCTGTTCAAATAAGAGGAAAGCCGTGGACGCCCCCCTCCTCCACTCCAGGAAGGCGCCCTGAACAATTATTCTGTCTGTGTTTTCATGGATGTAAGGGCCCTCCATCAGATCTCTAGGTCCTGGGAGATCCCGGTTTAAGAAAATCCTGGTGGAATCTGGCTCGGCCCGGAATCTTCTGCGGGGCGTTGCTCCAAGGGCTTGTCATTAGGGATAATTATTGGAGGAGGCGTCTGAGCTTATCTAATTCAAATCCCTCGCTTTCCTGGTGAAATAGATGAGGACTAAAAAGGCCAGAATTGACCAAAAAGTCACACAGCTGGTTACAGGTAAAGTGACAGCTGGTCGCTGCTAATTTGGGGAACTCACCACAGTACCAGGTAAATTTCAGTCTCCTTAATGATCCTGTTAGATGCAGTTATATATATATATATATATATATATATATATATATATATTTTGTTGTTGTTGTTGTTGTTGTTTTGCGGTACGCGGGCCTCTCACTGTTGTGGCCTCTCCCGTTGCAGAGCACAGGCTCCGGACGCGCAGGCTCGGCGGCCATGGCTCACGGGCCCAGCCACTTTGCAGCATGTGGGATCTTCCCGGACCGGGGCACGAACCCGCATCCCCTGCATCGGCAGGTGGACTCTCAACCACTGCGCCACCAGGGAAGCCCAGATGCAGTTATATTTGAATGGGGTATAAATGGGCACCCAGAGCATTCACCAACAAGGCATCAATACTGTGGTTTTTCCTAAGTGGGGGCTTCCTCTGACAACCTTTAACTTTTGTTTTTGATTGAAAAGTTATTATTTATTGAGAAATAAATCTAAATTACAATGAGGTATAAAGAAGCAGAGAAATGTCCCATTATCCCAACTCCAAGATCATCTCTGAAACCTTGGGACTGCTGGACTTATTCACACACTCAAACACACTCACACAAGTACACATTTAACATGACTGAGATCATATTGTCCACATAACATCATAGCTTGATTTTTTCATTTAAACTTGCGGTATAAGTGAACCATGTTACTAAGAGCCCTTAGGAAAGAGCACTTCTACTAACTGCATAAGCTATTCAGCGTTTGGCAAATAGGTATTGAGTATCTTATGCATCTGACAATGTTGAAGGTATAGGGGATTCAGAGGTGAGCAAATCAACCTGTACAAGTGGAACTCACTTTCTGGGGGGAAACTGGGGTGGGAGAGGAGACAGAAAATGAAAAGGCAGATATGAATTTTAAAAATTACTTCCAGAGAGTGATAAGTACTTTGAAGAAAGTAAATTAACAGACTGGAGAGTTCAGATGTGGTTTACTTTTGACATCTCTGAGGATGTCACATGTGATTTGAGACCCAAATAATGGCAAGGATGCAGCCATATGAAGATCTGGGGGACCAGTGTTATTCAGCTGAAAAGACCAGCAAGTTCAAAGGTCCTGGGGCAGAAATGATCTTAGCAAGTTTAGGAACAGATAGAAGGTTTTGTCTTCTAGGCTCACTTGGAGAGGTGGGGACAAAGCCTTCTAGGCAGACCCCTCAGGTTTCACAAAATGATATCAGTTACCTCGTGGCTTAGATGATGGAGTATACAGCAAGGCACTTTACTGGCCATACAGACCGATACCTGCCCTTCTGAGGCTGTCCCCAGGCTCTGGCCACTTCTCCTTCTCCTGGTGCCTGCTTCCCAGCCCGTCCCTCTGGCTGACCTACATTCTGGGCTCTTCTCAGATGTGGAGCTCAGGATTGGGCCTCCCCAGCCTCTGTGGGCCTTTGTCTCTAGGCATGTTTGCCTCTCAGGCAAGGGAAGGTAGGGCCTGGAAGCCATCTTGTTTTGTGGACTTTCCCTCCTGGGGTGAGTCCTGGCCACGGTTACTTCGTTCATTCATTCATTCAGAAACTGCCGATTTCAAAAGCATCTCCTGCCAGGCTTTTATGTTTCAAACACTTTCTTTGCTGTGATTTTCTCTAGTTATTCAATCAATTATCTTTTTTTATGAATGACACTTTTTTATGTGCTCTGCCTTTTTCTCTAATCCTTTCATGACTCTGAGGAACTTAGGGACATTCAGGGTACAGATCCCCCACTCCCTGCAGCCAGCCCCCAGACCTGGAGGCCCCAGGCTGGCGCCCTCCTCCTGCCCCGACTCCCGAGGCCCTGGTGCCAGGTCTCTTTCCTGGAGGCAGGAATCCTTAGCTGCATGCACTAGCCCTGCTTTCCCAGGCCCCAGAATGCCTGCCCACCTGCCTTCCGGGTAGGAGGCGAGGACTCACCTAGGGACAGTGTTAAGGACGTGACCTACAGGGACTCATGTCCACTCGACAGTCACCTCCGCCCAGACAGGCCCTCAGTGCGGGGTGGTGACCCTGCTCCCTTGTCCCAGATCTCAGATCTCACACCCTCTCTCACAGTCCCGCAGAGAGGGGCCAGGCCTGTGCCCTCCGGCCTCCACAGGGCCTCCTCAGCCTAGAAGTCCCCCTACTCTCCACAGCTGTGGGAGAAACACGATTCCTCCTCGTGCGGCACTGGCTGGGGTCCTCGGTGGACCCTCGGGGTCAGAGGACTCTCCACAGCCATACGCCCTCCCCCACCGCTCACAGACAAGCCAGTTACTGGCCACAGCTGCCCTGGCTGCTCCGGGCCCAGAGGAGGATTCTGCCTGGCGTGAACTTTCTGGGCAGGAGGCTGGGGAGCCTCTGTTGAGAAGGCAGGGTACTTGGGGGTCAGAGGCCAAGGTCACTGACCTCCCTGAGTTCCCCCTTTGCCCCTGCTCAGGCCAAGCCCAGCCAGTGTTCAAAGCTCACAGGTGGGTGCCCCTGAGGGGAGACTCTGGGTTCCCAGCTTGGCCACGGTGGGCAGGTGGAGGAAGAGGTCTGGGTGGGACGCCCCAGCTCTCAGACTCCACAGCGTCTTCTGCATCTCCTGCAGGCCCCGGGGGCCTGGCCGCCCTGTGCCAGTGAGTTCCCCTTCCTTCTCTCCCTAACGCCTGGAGGGCAGGAAGCTGGTGCATCCTCGTCTAAGGGCTTAATCACCGCAGAGCTTTGGGCCAAGCTTCATGAACTAAGGGCCCAGCCTCGAAGAAGTACACAGTCCCATTATGGCCCCCCTTTTAACAGACTTCCAGGGGGCCTGAGGTGGGGTCGGGTGGTGGACGGGGAGGCGGAAGGGAGTGAATACCATTCTCCATCATGATGTGAAGTACTAGCATCAGCGTGGGTGAGGACGCTCAGAAATGACGAGGCAGTTGGGAAACTGTTTTACACTTCTTTATGGCATTTGATGGGCTGTTTAAGAATGAATGTTTGCTCTTGGGCAACAGGATACATGTGTGATAAAGATAAGTGTGTGGACGACAAGGAGGATAACAGGAATCTGAGAGCCCTGGAAGGAGCCTGGTTCACAGTGTCCACCATCACCCAAGGGACCAAGGTGCCAAATGCCACAGGGGACTGTCCTACCAAGACCTTGGGTTGTGGGTCTGGACGGGAGAACCCAGACTCTGGGAAGTGTACTGCTGGGAGAAAGGGGATGGATGGGAAGACAAAAGCTCCCATGGGTAGAGTGGGGTTTCCAGAAAGTCAGGAAGATTTGATAAGGCAGGGGCCAGAGGATGGAGGTGCTCTGGTCAAGGGGTGGACTTGGAAGTGGGGAAGCAGGGTTAATAGCCGAGGGCCACCCGGGAGGGAATCTCTCTGAGAGCACGATTCTCCGGGGGCTTTCTTCCTCATGGACCGTGGAAGAGCTCTACATAGTGAGTGTTATCAAATGCCTTCCCTCACAGGTTGTCACCTCTTAGGCTTCTCTCAACCGCTCAGTGAAGTCTCTTACAGCCAGCCCACCTGCATGGTGAAGTGTGGAAAGAAATGAGGTTGGCACTGCTGGAGGGAGATGAGCTCTGGCCGTTCACCTGGCCTCTGGCTAGATAACCAATGCTCACATGGTCCTGGATGCAGTTAGCAGCAGAGAGAGCTATGGTCCTAGGAGCAGTGATCAACTGCTGTTGTGGAAGTTGCTTACTAGAAGGTGTGTAGTTCCACAGAAATCCCCCGCACCTAAACAATACTCGGCGCACAGCAGTGCTTCAATAAATGCCTGAATGATACTTTGTAGGCGATCCTCACCAAATATACATGAATGCCCATGAAAATGAAAAGTGTGCATGTACATAAAAAGTGCTTGAACTCAGTAATTACCAGAGAAATGCAAATTAAAACCATAATAAGATACTATTACATACCTATTAGAATGGCTAAAATTAAAAAGACTGACACATCAGGTGTTGCCAGGGGATATGGAGCAACTGGGGTGCCATACGTTGCTAGTGCAAATGAAAAGTGATGCAGCCACTTTAAAAACAGTATGGTTGTATCTTGCAAAGTTAAGCATGTTCTTACAATATAATCCAGCAATCCTATTTCTAGGTATTTATCCAAGAGAAATGAAAACTTATGTTCATACAAAGACTTGTATGTGAGTGGTCTTAGTAGTGTTACTCATAAATAATAAGAAATGAAAGCAACTCAAATATGCATCAACTGTTGAACGGATAACCAAACTGTACTACGGATACTACTCAGCTGCAAAAAGGAATGATGTGTGGATGAATCTCAAAACATTATAAAGGAAAGAATTAAACACGAAAGACTATGTACTGTATGATTCCATTTATATGGAACTCTAGGAAAGGCATGGTTATAATGACAGTTGCAGTTGCCTGGGGCTGGGGTGGGGGAGGAGATGAACTGCAAATGAGCAGGAGAAAATGTTTTAGGGTACAGGAACCGTTCTGTATCTTGATTGTGGTGATGGTAGCATAATTGTGTAAAATTACCAAAACGCAACAGGCTGTACACTTAAAATGGGTGAATTTTATTGAATGTCAATAATAATCGGAGGCTTTCGTGGTGGTCCAGTGGTAAAGAATCCGCCTTCCAATGCAGGGGACATGGGTGCAATCCCTGGTCGGGGAACTAACATCCCACATGCCGCGGGTCAACTAAGCCTGAGCGCCACTACCGAGCTCTCGCGCCTCAATCAGAGAGCCCGCGTGCCGCAAAGTACAGAGCCCCTGCGCTCTGGAGCCCAGGCCACAGCTAGAGAAGAGAAAACCTGCACGCACGCCACAACTAGAGAGAAGCCCGCGCGCCGCAAGGAGCGCCACTGTAAGGTCGGATCTTAACAAAACGGCACCGCGAAACAAAGGAAAGCTTCAAGTGAGCTTTATTAGGGAGCGCTCCCGGGCGAGGTTCACTGGTCCGAGAGAAAGGGGCCAGAGAAGTCGCGTCCAGTACTGGATGAGGGGAATTTTTATTGGGGTAAAAGCAGAAGGCGGCTTGCAAGGGGAGGGGGTGGTTTGCTATACAGGGTAATTCCTTATTTGGTGAGGATACAGCAGGGCCAGGTGTTGGTTGGTCTGTTGTGGGGCGTAAGCCCATTTTCCCTTCCCGTCAGCCCCATTGTTTTCTGGGCAGGAAGTTAGAGTCTCTTGTTGATTCCCAGAACAGGTGAGGTCGTTATGTTCCAATGCCTCTCCTACCTCATACTGGTCGATGTTTTCTCTTACCCCCGGGCCTCCTTTCACCCGGGCCAACGGACTTTACAGCCACAACGATAGATCCCACATACCGGCAACGAAGATTCTGCGTGCTGCAACGAAGATTCCGCGTGCTGCAACGAAGGCCTGACGTAGCCAAATAAATTAATATTTTAAAAAGTCAAATATAAATTTTAAGTTAAAAAACTCCACATCCAGATACATCTCGAGCAAAGAACACATAAACAATGGAGCGCATTGAAAATGGTAAAAATGAATGTAAATAAAAATTATAAAGGTATCCAATAGAAGAACTAAAAACAGACCACAAAGCTTCAAAATTGATAGAAGTATCTGCAGTGAGCCTGTGCGTGGCGGATGGAAGACAGATGGGACAGAACCACAGACACCTGGCAGAACAACAAGGGAGCGGCTTCATCCTGGTTACAAAGCCCTGAAGCATCGTTTGGTCCTCATCTCCCTGGGAGTTAGGGAGGCTGGCACATATTATCCCTGCTTTATAGGAACAGAAACATAGCCTCAGAGAAAAGGAGTTACTCTTCCAAGAAGCCATGTTAAGTAACAACAGGATAAGGTATGTGTCTTTCGAGATAACTTAGTCCAGTCCCCCTGAAATGAACCTTGGAAGCTGTGTTGCTGCTATCCAGTTCTCGGGAGGGCTCCTCTCACGCGGGGAGAACAGCTTTTTCCCGAGGCTGCTGAGCGGTGGAGGGGTTCGGCGCTGTCACCGGGCAGGGACGCTGAGGCAGCCGCACCGCAAACGCCGCCCGCGTGCGCGCGCAGTCGAACAGGGGCCGGGGCGCCGCCGCCGGTCCGTTGCTAAGGCCGCGCCGCCCTGGCGACCGAGGGCCGCGGCCCCGCGCACGCGCCTTGGCCGACTCCGGTGCACTGTGGGATGGAAACCCGAGCGGCGCGTCTAGGCCGGACCTGGCGGCGGCGGCGGGGCCGACGGCGGCCGGGGAGCGGGGTTTAGGCTCGGCGGCCGGCGAGACGCGGGCGGCGCCGCCATGAACGCGGCGGTGGTGAAGCGGACGCAGGAGGCTCTGGGGAAGGTGATTCGGAGGCCGCCGCTGACGGAGAAGCTGCTGAACAAGCCCCCGTTCCGCTACCTGCACGACATCGTCACGGAGGTGAGCGCCGGGCCGGGGCGGGGGTCGGGGTGCAGTCCGGGGTTCGTCGGGGTCGGGGCCGGGGTCCCGGTGCGCTGTCTGGGTGCAGGCCGGGGGTCAGGGCCCTTGTGGGGCTCGGGGTGCGGGCCGGGGGTCAGGGCCCTTGTGGGGGTCGGGGTGAGGGCCGGGATGCGGGTCGGGGGTCACTGCCGGGTTGTGGGTCGGGACCAGAGCTGGCGTCAGGGTCGGACCTCGCGTCGCTGAGCGCGTCCCCTACCCGAGGAGCCGGGCTTTGGCCGGATTCCGCGGCGCCTCTGCTCTCACCCCTGTGCTCCCCTTCGCGCCAACCCCCTGAGCCCCCTCTTCCGGGGAGACTCCCCGCCCCTTGGGGAGCATTCTTATTTCTTCCCATCCTACCCATGTATCTCTTAGAGCACATCTTCCACTCTACCTGGCAAAGCTGTTTCTGTGACTTTTTTTTTGCTGCGGTGTCTAGCATGTGGAGAGTGCTTACAAATCCCGGGAGAAAGAAATCATTCTTTTTGTTTTTGTATAAACTCCCTCTCCCCAAGTTTCCCTCCACCTGCTCCACTGTGGTCACCACATACTGGATGCTTAATCGGTACCTGTGGGTGAATTGATTGAAGGTGGTTTAGGGGACCTGAAAAGAAGACGCTATAAAAGAGCAGGTCAGTATTTGCCGATAAACGACAGAGCATGTCTTGAGATGGGTTGTCTGTAAACTTTTCCCCACTGGCTGGTGAATTCCTGAGTGACGTGGACGGTAGCTTGTTTGTTGGCATATCCTGGGTACGGTACACAGAAGGTGCACGACAAACATTCATTGTTGAATGGAATCAGTCAAGGCTCCTGTAACTCAGGGGGGCAGCGCCCATTTCCGTGGTGCACCTGAGTGCAGTGTTGACCTTGGAAACTCGGGCATGCTCTTGGGGGAGTTAAGAGCTCGAACTTGCAGGTGTCCACGGGCTCAGGCTCCCACTCTTGCCCCATGTTTGTCCTTAAACTTCACGTCTCACTCTTTCCAGCAGGTGCTGGAAATTACACAAATTTTGCTTTGCTTGTTTTTGCTATCTTAACTTAGCTTACAATGTGTGCCTCTCTCTGTTAAAAACCCTAATCGTGCTTACAGCTCTCTTGAAACCCACCCACATCCCAAGGGCTGCCTTGACTGGCCTCCCCCTCCTCCTAAGCTAGTGCAGCACTTAGACCTGCCCTGGACAGTGTTTGGGGAAGGGACGTGGCTGCGTGGAGAGCCTGGTGGGAGCCGGGCCTTGAGCTGCATCACCCCCGCCCTGTGAAGTAGGCAGGTAGCGTCCTCTAACCCAGGAGGGGTCAAGTCACTTAGCCAGGAGGTGAGTGGCCAACTACAGCGGTTGCCGCCCAGCCTCACACTTTCATTTTCTGTGTTAGTCCCATCTCTTCACTGAAACAGAGCCAGGAAGGAGGCTGGCGGCCATACCTCGTCCTGTGGGTCTTGGTGTGGCCCTGGTCTCATGGTGGCTGCTGTCCCCACCTCCTGGAAGGGCGGAGGAGGAGGAAGGTTCGGGCAGGAATCGGCTTGGTTGGCCAGGTAGCCAGGGTGTGGGGAAGGAGTTCCGTGTTCCCAATCGGGATCCACTGGTCTGCTTTTCTTCCTCAGTTTTTTCCTAATCTAAGGTCAAAATTAATTTCTCTACCTGTGTAAAGATAAATACGTTAATTGTCACCTACTCAATAAAGATGTTAGGACAGTTGACACCTGGAAAGCATTTTCAGATAATATGTGCAGATCCTTGTACGAAAATTCTTCACTGCCCCTGAGTATTCAAATCTCCCTGTTAGTATTTTAGCTACTGCTAAACCAACTCTGCCTCTTTCATAAATTGAAGCACTGATCCTGCAAAATTCATGTCTCTTGTTGGTTAAAATGACTGCTCACAAGTTTAACTGTCAGCCCACTGGAAAAAGCTCCAAAGGTTTTTCCTTTTGAGGATGCAAAAGTTCCAGGAATATTAAACACAGGATACTCCTGATATTCCACCTGTCTTGTCAGGAAGAAAACCAGCACAGCTGTTAAGTAGTTTGAGGAACGAAAGCTAGCTTAATTAATAGCTAGCTAGTTGTAGCTTGGTCTCAGAGAAGGAGCCTAATATTAGTGTGGGACTGTCTTTTTTTTTTTAAGGTAATAAATACTCTTTATATCTGACCCAGGACACACACATATAGGCAATATTCATCCTAACCACATACAGTGCAGTCTGATATTTTCTTATATGTTTTATTAAAAAATGCTTATTGCTACCCATTACATTGACTTTATAGTGACCTGCCGCATTTTGAAAACCTCTGGTCTGAGAGAAGCCAGGGCCCTGGTGTGTCTGGAGGTGGGGAGGAACGGAACACGTCACCACCCCCAAAGCCTGACTGAGGGGTAGCTGGGAGGTCCAGGTTGACTGAGGAGAGGAAGGGGTGGGGGGAGAACAAAAGTGATGTGGCACAGAGCACCCCTGTGTCCCAGAAAGTGAGTGACCCAGTGGTGAGGAGAAACCCAGGCTGGGAAGTCCCTCTTCTTTCCAAAGTCCGCGCTCTCCACTGCCCTGAGCCATCCTCACAGGAGGCCATTTCCTGTCTGTGCACCCCTCGGGGCCTCCTCGTGGTAGTGAGGCTAAGTCCACATTCCTGATGGCTTCCAAGGCCATCCAGTCAGGCTCGTGCCGACTCCCTGGCCTCAGGCTCCTCTTGTCAAACTTCCTCTGGCTCCTTGAACAGGACCTGGTTGGACCTTGTGGGACTGTTTCTTTTGCCTGTCACGTGCTTCCTCAATACCCGCTCTCCCAGTTCTTCTCCCGTAAGCTTCTGGTCTTAGTTTAGATATGATTTGCTCTGGGAAGTGTTCCCCGACTCCCCAGGGCCTCCTGCACCTGGATTAGGAGGGATCCTGTCCCCCGTTATAGCCCCGCGGGTCCATCGTGTTCACCTGTTGTCACAGCCAGGCTGAGTTCTGTGAGGACCAGGCTGGCTCCTGCCGGGACGAGGCCTGGCACATGGCAGATACTCAGTGCTCATTGCGTCAGTGGATGAATGACGTCCTGGGCGTAGACAGATCCAGGCGGCCCTTAGCGTGGGCAGTGGGCGAGGCCAGGGCACGGGCTGTCCCGTGGGGCGCTGACCATGGCCTCGCTTTATCTTTTGAAGGTGATCAGGGTGACCGGTTTCATGAAGGGCCTCTACACAGACGCTGAGATGAAGTCCGATAACGTTAAGGTAGGTTTGAGGCACTGTCCCTGCTCGCCTTCATGAACAGGGTTTTTGTGAGCGGTGCGCTGTGGTGGCCCCTCGCTCACGGCTGACCTGTGGCTGGCATGCGAGGCTGGTGGCTCTGGGCGTTGCCATGTGCCCTTCCTCGCTTCGTGGTCTTTGCGGCAGCTGCCTAGCACGCTAACGTTATCCTGGAGAAATGGAATGAGTGTTCCAAAGGTTAATGATGCTAGCCCACCACCTACAACTAAAAGCTTTACCGGAGATTTTTTTTGGTGGTTGTTGTTATAAAGAGTCAGGATTTCTAAATTTAACACGCATCTAAAAATAGCTTCTTATCTAAACGGGAGCTGTGCCTGTTGGACATACTGAAGACAATGCAAGCTCTTTTTGAAGTATTTTAATATTTGTGTTTTAAATGGAAATCTTTCAGGATAAAGACGCCAAAATTAGCTTCCTTCAGAAGGCCATAGACGTGGTGGTCATGGTCTCCGGAGAGCCACTGTTGGCAAAACCGGCTCGCATCGTGGCCGGGCACGAGCCTGAAAGGACCAACGAGCTGCTCCAGAGAATCGGAAAGTGCTGTCTCAACAAGGTAGCGCCGCCCCCGAGCTGGAGGCTGCCAGCACGGGAGGGATGACCACACGGGGAGGGCAGGCCACGCAGCGGAGCCGAGGTGTTTAAGGAGGGGGTTTTAACCCTGTGCTTGCAGTCTGACCCCACCTCTCCTGGAGCCTCCGAGTTGCAGAAGTAGTTTAAAGCTGCACACTGAAACAGATAAGGCAGTGCTACGCACAGGGTCTACGAGCTGTCAGCATCAAATAGGGACTCCGCAGACACTTTGCTCTTGGGCACGTGGCTGGGGGCTGTGTGCCCGGCCTGCTGAGCCCTGAATCCTTTCTCCTTTTGGGCCTCCTTTCAGGGCAGGTGACTGTTTCCAACCGGGTGACCGGAGGAGCTGCTTTTCTTCATCTTTGGGGCTCGTGGGATGTCCCTGTTCTCTGCCCGCCTTTCCAGCCTCTTGGGTCTGCTTCCCTCCCTCTTTCCCTCCTCCCCTCCATCCCTCCCTCTCCCCTGGTGGGTGTTTGCAGAGCTGTGCTGCCTTCAAAGAGATCCCGTTTCACTTGTGCAGGGACTGGATTTCCTGAGATCCTCACCAAGGGCTGGAATCTTGGCTTCTCCCTCACAGTCCAGCTGGGGCCATAGGAGCAGGTCATCCCCAGGGCCTGCCTTCTTTGTGGGATCTGAGTAGCCCCCAGGGGAGCGGAGTTGGACCTTTATCAAGGGCATGGCTAACAGAGCCCTTCATGGACCTGATGGGCTGGGGGCTAACCTTCCATGTTACCAAGATGGGAAAGGTGGGCTTCAGCTCACACAGCAGCAGTGGGAGATGGAGAGTGGGATCAGACTGGCCCCCGGGGCCTCAGGGTAGCCTCGCCCTGGTGTGCTGGGTCCAAGGCATGGAGACGCAGAGACTGATCTTCCAGTGCGCTGACCTCTGTCCCCCGCCCCCACCCCCAGATCCTTCTCGTTGCTCATCTTTCCAAAAAGCAAATCTGACTAGCCTTCCTGCTGAATCCCTCGCCCCCAGCTCCGTGCACCGCTCACGAAGCCCGTCTCCTCTGGTCCTTTTCTCTCATCTCTCACCTTGTGCCTGCACCCCGAGGGCTCCTGCCCTGGTGTCACTCCCTTGCTTGTGCTGCTGCTTTCTCTGTGCAGAGCTGCTTCCCGGGAGCCGTGTGGGATTGGCTGCTCTTGCTGGAACCCCCGTCGTGTTCCCCCAGCGCACTGACTTTTGGTTCTTGTGTTTGGCCGCCTCGCTGGTGTGCAGCGTGTCCTCGGCCTGCGGTCTAGTGCCGGGCGTGTAGCAGTCACTCAGCGCAGGCTTGCGGAAAGCGGGAGTGTGTGGCCAGTGGGATTCCTGACCCGAGGTGTTCAGAGACTCTGGGGGGCGGTCAGGGATGCTGCAGAAGGGATTTTGGCATTTGATGGGGCTCCGGTTAGATCATTCCTTAGGCCCTTTCGGTGCTGGGCCTCTGTGGCCCCGTGAGAAGTGAAGGGCGTCGTAGAGTCGTGTGGCCAGCTTTGGTGTCCTTGAACAGCACACACGTCCACTCTTGGCACCTTGGGTAGAAGGGACCCAGGGTTCATTTAGCTTGAGTGGACTGCACTGTTACCGCAGGAGTGCTGGAGGGCTCGGTTAGAGGAGATGCTGTACGTTGTCTGTGGTAACGTTCATTTCCTTTTAATATTTTATCCTTTGAAATCCATTAGGAGACAAAGGTTCCGTTTAATGAGCAATCTTTGAATGTTGACATTCATGTTTATTAAATGTACTAATTTCATCGCAACCTTGCATTTTATTTCCTCACGTTGGGACAAGCTCTCCAGCGATGATGCGGTGAAGAGAGTGTTAGCCGGAGAGAAGGCGGAAACAAAAGGAAGGTCCTCACTGACGTCGAAACCTCAAGAATTGGATAATAAGAACGTGAGGGAGGAAGCGTCCAGGGTTCATAAGGATAAAGAGGTGAATGCAAGTTACGTGCATCTGAAAATGAAATAATGAGGCTTTTTGTGGTTCAGGTAGACGTTTATAAGTGATATTGTCATCCAGCTTTTTTTTTTCTAGGATAGAAGAAACTCTGAAATAAACGAGAGAAATACAAGCGGAAGTCGAAAACAGAAAGAGGAATTAAAGGAAGAAAGCAAACCAAGAGAAAAGGAAAGGGACAGGGAGAAGGCCAAGGAGAATGACCGAGACAGACACAAAGATCCCGAGAGAGACAAGTGCCACGAAGGGGAGAGCGAGCGGGCCAAGAACAGGGCCCGGCCGGAGAGGGCCAGGGACAAGGACGCAGAGCGGGAGAGCGAGCAGAAGAACGAGGGCGGAAAGGAGGAGAAGTGGAAAGACCGGGAGAGCGAGCGCGAGCGACACAAGGGCCAGGAGCGGGCCCGGCAGAGGGTGCGGGACGGGCAGCGCTCCAGGGACCCTGACAGGGAGAGGAGCCGTGAGTGCGAGAAGCCGGGGAGAAAGGTAAGTCCTGTTGGAAAACCTCTGCCTTTAACTTAGAAAGGGTTCGTGGTGTTCTCCACAATGACTCTGGTCTTGGTTGTAGTGTGATTAGGAAACTGGATTTCTTTATCACCAGTTTAAAATTCTGACAGTCGTGGATTCCTAGGAGAACCTTAAAGTGATACTGGTTTTTGCTTTTCCTGTCTGCTGTGTGTGTGTGTGCCTTTGGGCGTTCTCCTGGAGACCGGGGATCAGTGGGTCCCGTGGCTTTGTGAGCAGCGTTTCCAGGCAGCCTCAGCGTGTGGGGTCCCCGGGGTGTGGGCATGGCTGCGTTTATTAAGGATTAGGGACACTTTCTAAGCCTCTGAAGCATTAGCAGGTGAGTAAAATGAGACCTCAGTTTACTGAATGCTTGTTTGATTAAATTTTCAGGTAAATTTAGGGTTTTCCAGAAAATTCTTTTGGTTTCAGACACTGTTTTCTAGATGTGCAGGTTATTTCGGACCCGCTGTAAATAGGGTAAGTCTCCTGGCAGGGCTGGCATTGCAAATGCTGGTTCTTGCAGGGACATCAGATAACTGTAAAGTGTCCTGGGCAGGTCCTGGAAATCCTCTGGTCTCCAGCTGCTAGAAAGGAGGAAGCTGAGGTCTGGGAAAGTACAAGGTCTGCTGAGTGAGGCGGCCAGGCGGTGAGGGGCCAGCTTGCTCTTTCCTGCCGAGCCGGCCTCTGGTTTTGTGGCCTCGCATCCCTGGCACCGGGAGGTGAGCGGGCTCCGTGGGACGGACTGCGCGCCAGGCCTGGCAGCTGGTCTGCTCAGTGGTTCTGTTGGCTGTCGGTATGCTACCTGGGACCCTGGGGTCTCCCAGGGACACCCTGGAGTCATGTAACTCACCACGGCGTATGTATCATAAAAGCCTGGTTTCCCGTAGGAGTTTTAGAAATAACCAAGGCCTTCCCCGTCTTTTGCTTCTTTTTAGAGGTCGAAGAAAAGTCTTTCACGGAGCGGGTTTTAGTGCGGTGCCCGCACATTCTAGTGCACTTCACGAGGCAGCGCCTGCCTGGGGCACCTCCTCAGCACTCCAGGTCTTCAGACCCAGTGTCCCACCCGTGACGTTCACTGAGGTTGCTGGTGGTGGGACTGGTTTTCTAAGTAGAGAGACAGTTCCAAAGAGAACTTTTATGGGTGGATATATGGGACGTATTGGAGCCACGAGCGAGGGACGGTTTTGTTTAAGTGCGTGAGACCAGGGTGAACGGACTGCGTTCCTGCTCCCAGCTGGCCCTTGTTGGCCGAAGGCAGGTGTTCATAGACCTGTCGTGGTGATTTTGCTGGACTGGCCCTTCTGTGTCCGTCTGGGGCTCCTTTGTGGAACAGAGCCGAGCCTCGAGGCTTCCGGGAGGGCAGCTCCAGGGAAGAGGAGACTCAGCTCTCACCTGGGCCCTGCCGGGCAGTCTGCAGCCTCCAGTCGAATCCCATGACTTAGAAGAGACGATGGTGAGACATTCTCAGCCTGTGAAACAGCAGGTGTGAAGGCACTCTGAGAAGTCACGGGTGTGTCCCCGTGTGGCGGTGGAGGATGAGTCTGAGGTCAGAGTGGCCACGTGTGGGTGCTGCCCTCCTCCCATGTCTGCAGGGAACTGAGCACTCTGGGCTGGGGGGACCCCAGGCACAGAGCCCGGCCCGCACAGGAAACTACTTCGGATATAGTCTGCTACCTTCATAGTTAAGTCATGAGGACAGTTAATTGTTGAAGTATTCAATAGGCATCCACTGCTTTTCATGGAGGAAAATCTCAGTGATTGTGTCTCTTCTACTCCTTATGTCGAGATATGTCTTTCTGAGAGTTGATTTAAGTGTGAGGTTTTTTAAGGTGTTGATTTAACATGCTTACAGTTTTCACGTCATTTTTGTTTTGAGAGTGCTTTCCTGATGTAGCGTCTGGAGACTTTGCTCAAAAAGAACCGCTCCATTGGGAGGTGAGAGTGGTTCCCTCACAGAAGATAGGAGTGGGCGACTCCCTCGTTTCCAGATTCCCTGTGTGTCCCTGGAACATCTCCGAGAAGTCTGGCCTGGCGTAGGGACCGTGTGGGCCTGGGAGACGCTGCTCCCTGCGGTTCCCTGCGAGGCCCTGCGCCTGCTGCCCTTGGCCTCCTGGTCAGCCCCCAGTGGGTGGAGATCTTGGATGGGCCTTTGGAGGTCCAGGCCACACAGCGACCGCAGTGGGGCGGGGCTGGGATGTGACATGGTGCTCCCGTGTGAAGGGTTATCTTGTTGTTGGTCAGTGTTAGAGAAAACATCTTGGCGCGTTTTTAGATGTTACAGACTTGAGTAATTCTAGAGTTTGAAAAAAAAAATTTTTTTTTATAGTCCTCAAGCTCAGGAGAGATGTCTAAAAAGTCGTCAGATGGATCTTTCAAAGACTCCAAAGCTGAAACAGAGGTAAACTTGAAAAAATAATTTTGAGAGACATAAACCCATAGCTGTGTTGAAATAGTAAGTGCTGTGTGTGGTCCACCCCCAGTCCACGGAGGCACGGGGTGGGGCGTGGCGGAGGCTCACACACAATAGGTCCATATTTATTTTGTTGTAAAAGTACCGCTTTAAAGGGTTTACTGCCTGTAAAGTAGGTGGGGTGTGTTTATTCTCTGCTTCTCTGTGGTGGACTCTTGGGTCTCCTCGTACCTTTATGTGACAAGTATGATGTACGGAGTACAGAGGGGTAAGGCAGTCATTTGGGAGAGGATGGAGGTGGCACTTCGGAGGAGTCTGGGAGAGGATTAAGTCACGAGGCAGGCAGGGACCGGAGGGCCGGCTGGAGGGACCCGTCCAAGCTCTGCCTGGCCCGGTGGGACCCTGCAGTGCAATTCCTGTGGGTGAGGTCGAGGCCAGGCCGGGCTGTCTTGGGGAGGTTAGACTCACCCCAACTTCATCGTCCAGTTTGCATTTCAGAAAGTATATCCGGGCAGCCACAGGCAAGATGGACAGGCGTGGAGTGGAGGCTGGGAGGCTAGTTAAGAGGCCCTCGTGGCAGGTTGAGGGAGGGGTCGGGCCAGGGAACTGAGCCAGCGGTGGGAGGGATGGGATGTGCTGTTTTCTCTGATTTACGCTCTGTTTAAACACACTGTGTACGTTTTCACTCTCAGAGTTGTTCACAAATGCATTGAGGTAATTAAGCATATAGCGACAGAAGTCGAGTCCCCATAAACTCATCTGATGAGACAATGATTCTCAAGGTATGGTCAGTGGACGGCTGACCTTTTTAGGGCTGTACCAAAAAGTGGAATTCTGCATTTAGAGTAAAAGAGCTTTCGGCTTCCTTCTAACTCACACTCTTAGGCCTTAAGTGCTTAGCCGTGCTGACTTGGAGTCAGTTCCCCTTTGAATGCGCACGGATGTTGTTGTGTTTCCTGTTTGTTCTTCCTTGAGCTTGAATAATAAATCTGCTCATGGTGTCACTCTGTGGTGCATCAATTAATTTATTTTTTCATTCTCTTTTCTTTAAGACTGAGATTTCCACTAGAGCATCCAGGTCAGTGACAACAAAGACATCAAAACGGCGATCCAAAAATTCAGTGGAAGGTACTGCAAAATTTATCATACAATGTAGCTGAAAATACTAGATTCTTTTTTCTTAATTTATTTTATTTTTGGCTGCGTTGGGTCTTCGTTGCTGCGCACAGGCTTTTCTCTGTTTGTGGCGAGTGGGGGCTACTCTTCGTTGTGGTGCGCAGGCTTCTTATTGCGGTGGCTTCTCTTGTTGTGGAGCATGGGCTCTAGGCGCGCTGGCTTCAGTAGTTGTGGCACGCAGGCTTAGCTGCTCCGCAGTATGTGGGATCCTCCTGGACCAGGGCTCGAACCCGTGTCCCCTGCATTGGCAGGCGGATTCTTAACCACTGTGCCGCCAGGGAAACCCAATACTAGATTCTTTGCTTTAGTCACAACATCTAGTAGGAAAAAGCTTCTGTGACTAGAAAGCAGATTTGCCTTTGGAAGGAATGAACAAAGACTGTGTGAAAATGTTGAAGATATATGGCTTTCACACCCACATGCATGTGCATGCCCTTGCACACATGTGTGAGCTCACGACACCAGGGGCAGAGCACACCTGCGTGATCTGTGTTCCAATCTAAAAGGTGTGACTGAATGTTAATTTTCCAGAAATATGTATCAGTCACCCGTGTCTCACTGACTCTTCTGAATGGGTAAGCAAGTTTAGTCCTGATGCAGGACGGACATCAAGAGCATCCTGCCCTTAGACAGGTGATGTTTATGCATTTAAAACATAGCAGAAAATGCCACTGGCAGTCATGCTAAAAGCTGAAGCTGAAGCTGAAGCAAACGGGCCTGGCCTGGGTTTGCCCGAAGATGTGTCTCCTTGTGACAGACCAATAAGTAGGGAAAGAATGTCAGTCCAATGCAGGGAAGTACAGTTGGAGGCCGGCAGTGTCGGAGGCTTTCAGTGGAAGCATGAAGTTACTTTGAATGAGCAGTAGTAGTTCCTGAAAAGTCATCCTTTTCCTAAATTGTAAAACTTAAAGAAGTATGGCAAGAATGTAGTAGTTGGAATTTTTCACTGAGAAATTGAACTTAGATGGTAAGTTCCACTCTTTGACATTGATAAATGCTTTAGTGAACTTCTTTGTGCCAGAAACTTTCTCTTCCTTTTGGGCGATCTCTGTGGGATAGGTTCCCAGGGTATAATTACTGGCACAGAGGGCCATTATGGACATTGTAAGGTTTTAGCTACAGTGGACACTGTCTGTACCCTCTACCCCACACCTTCTCCGGGGATTTGTTTGAAAGGCTTGCTGATTTTGATAGACGGAAAACACTCAGAGTCTGAGTGTTCTTAATTTGCGTGAGCTCCCTGTATGTTAAGGACATCTGCCAATTTTTTTTTAAGTATTTATTGTTTCATTTTTTTTTTATCAGGGTATAGTTGTTTTACAATGTTGGGTTGGTTTCTACTGTACAGGGAAGTGGAGTTCCCTGTGCTAACAGCAGGTTCTTATTAGGTATCTATTTTATACATATTAGTGTATGTATGTCAATCCCAATCTCCCAATTCATCCCACCCCCCCACACCGATTTTTAAATAAGTATTTGTTTCTTATATTTTTTTCCCACTTTTTTAATTCTAATTTTGTTTGGTTTCTGACTTGCCTAGGTGTTTGATTTTTATGCGCTGGAAGCTACCAGTCTTTTTTCTGTAGTTTTTCCAGAGATTTGAGAGATGAAGGTTTGTGTTTTGTCATACGTTTTAATATTTAATCTTTTTGGTTATCTCTTATTTTAATTCATGGTATAAAATGAGGCTCTGAATTTATTTTTTCATAATAACTCATCAGGTGTTCCAGGGTCACTTACTAAATAATTGTTCCCTTCCCTCCTGCCCTGTGATCTCCCCACATGCCTTTTGGAGTCTGGAATCTGGTGTTTCTGTTTTTGTTTTTTCTCTACTGTTTTTCTGTTTCACTACTAGTTAAAAAAGACGTTTTAAGCCCTTTTATTTGCTATTCTTCCACATGTATTTTGTAATCACTTCATTAGTTAAAGAATCCCACCTCCCACAAAACAAATGGATCAGGATGTAATTGGACTTGGGTGAAACTTAGGCTTTCGTTATTCTGGGAAGATTGGATACCTCTACTTTCAAGTTAGACAGGGGTCTCCTCCTCTCCCGAGATGTGTGTTGGGTGCTTGGGTGTGTCTGTCAGTCAGGGATTGCTCGATTGTTTGTTTTGTTTTCAGTTTTTTTGGAAATGGTATCTTTCTTCCCGTCATTAATTTTTAGTGATCATTGTTGGAATATAGAAGCTTTATTGATTTTTGTAAATGTATCTTAAATCTAGCTTGTATTGAATCTTAACCCATAATTGCCCCATTGATGTTTTGATTTTCTAAGCTGATGGTTGTATCGTCTGCTTTTCTTTTTTAATAACTCAGGATGTTAGCATGTGAGTTAACCGGTAAGCTTGAACTGTAGGGTTCCTTTTATTTGATCTTTAAGAGATTTGGTTATCAGAGTTGCCAGCTTTATGACATTAAGGTTTACTGAGCTGTCGACAAATTGGTGAACTCTTTCTTCTCTGCTAGTCGGGCACTGACCTCACCCCGGGTCCTTGCCCAGCAAAGCTGGCACTGCGTCCTATCGTGCTGCCTCGCTTTAGCGGGTAGCTTTAGGGGAAGGGTCCAGCACCCAGGAGGTGTGCGAGACACAGGCCCTCTGTGTTCCCGCCGAGGAGAGAAGCCTTGCCTTTATTAGAGAGGGAGGGCATCACGTTTGTTAGACATACTTAGAATCTTAAGGCCATACTAGAATCCCTATAGGATCCAAAAAATATTCTGTGTAAGAATATGATAATTTTTGCTTATTCTTAGCCAGTGGAGACTAGCAGAGCAAATCACTTTGAGTTAGTGGGTACATTTTAATTTCATTTGTTTGATAATATGCAGCATCACAAATTAAGTTTAATACGTATTTTCATTGTGCAATTTCATGTTAGGAAGAAGGGATTCTAGAACCAGTGAAAATAGTCTCTCCCCTGAAAAAGAACGTAACTCTTCCTGCAGTAAAGCTAAGAAGGAACACACCGGGAAACAGCTCGGTAAGACTGAGTGAACCCCAGGGAGGCTGCAAGTGAGGGCTTGCGACTCGAAACCTTTAGCCGCCTGATGCCTTGCTTCCGTTTGATCATTAAACAGACAGAGCCCTGTGGGTGGTGCAGAGGAGATGCGCCTGTTTGACGCGGGCCCGGGTGCTAGAGCACTGTTCTCGGCCCCAAGTGGAGCAGGGGCAGGGGACCCGTGGGCCCCCTTGTCTGAGCCACGGGGCTGCCCCCGCCGTGCATGGATTCCCGTCCGTGACTCCCTCACTGGCCGAAATCGTCCATGTGAGCCTTCCTTTCTTAATTCTGCAAGTATCTGTGGAGTACCTGCCCTCGTGGAGAGTATGATCTAGAAGGAGAAGACAGACGATAAAGAGAACTCAGGATGTATACATTCGTGTTAGTTAACCGTGAGTCTTTTGAAGGGAGGTGAAGCCGAGAGAGGTGGAGGGGGGGCGTAGGCAGGGAGGGCCACTGAGGAGGGGGTGTCTGGACAGAGTCCACTAGCGTCACAGAGCACATGACCTGTGGGCGTCCAGGAATGGCCAGAGGCCCCGAGCTGGGGACAGGCCTGCCTGTTTGAGTGACTGGAAGCTGGGTGGTGAAGCTGCAGCAGAGAGAAGGGCAGGTGCCAGGAGAAGGGGCTCGTGAGCGGGCAGGCTGGGGGCATGGTGGAGTAGGTGGGAGCGAGGTCCTGGGGGTGCCCAGCAGGACAGAGACAGGCTCTGGCTTAGGTTTGAGAAGTGCCCCCGTTAAAACTGCAGGAGTGGGAATGAAGGCCAGAGAGCAGTTAGGTGGTGCTGTGGCATCCAGGTGAGAGGCCGTGACATCTGGGACCCAAGGTCACTGCTGTGGAGATCGGCCGGGGGTGGGGGGGGGGGGGGGGGGCGGGGTAGGCCGCTCTCACGGAAGGGATGACAGTGGCGCCGATGGACTGCACGGCGCCTGTTAAGAGAGGAATCACAGGTGGGATCGGTCGGGGGTGTCCGGCACCTCCGTGGTGTCATTTATTGAAGTGGGGAAGGCTTTGGGAGAAGCTGGTTGGCGGATCCGTTCTAGAGGCGTTAAGTTCAAGATGCCTGTGAAACAAGCAGGTGGAGGCGTTGGGACAGCGGGCAGGCGTGTGGGCCTGAGGTTCAGGGGCAGAGCTGGAGAAGCTGATGTTAAAATGAAGAACTTGGGGGTTCCCAGATTAGCGCACGGGCCTTCATGCAGTAAAGGCCTCCGGGGAGTGTGGAGCCCAGGACTCGAGGGTCGGAGAGGAGGAGAGGGCTCTGGCAGAGGAGACAGAGGCCAGCAAGTTGGGGGGGTTGGAGAGCCAGCGCCCTGAAAGCCAGGGGCTTCCAGAGAGGGAGGGGCTTATCCAGCGCTTCCGAGACGGGTCCCATGGAGGCTGAGGGTTGACCGTTGAGTTGATGGGACAGTTAGTTGGTGACCTTGGCATAAAGCCTTGTAAATCCCAGCCAAAGCAACCAAACGCGAAAACCTTTGCAATAGTTTAATCTGTTGTTCACTGTTTTATGTCAGGAAGAAAGGAGGATGATATTTCAGCTAAAATTTTAGACCCCATAGTGTCTGGATTAAATAATGAACCAGATCAGGAAACTACAACTTCAGAAATAGGTAAGAAAAATATATTCTTTAGTTTAAATTCCTCACCACTTCGGTATGATTTACATCTCAGTGGGGTTATCATATTCTTTATTTTTCTAACCACTTTAACGTTCATCAGATTTCTTTTTTCCCACAGTGTACTGAAGAACAGAAATGACTTGATAGTCTGTTTGCTTTAATTTGCTAAGTTTTATGATAAAGAAGATTAACTCAGCTTTAAGTTAACCTTTACATGCTTTATTATGTGTAACATCTTTGCATCTAAGTCAAAGTGCTTTCTTCATCTTACTCCTGGAATTTTAAAAAGTGTTGTGGATAGTTAGAGAAATTATCTTTCAATTCTGCAGCGTGCTCTGCTGTGTTCTGTTAAGAAAATGCTCCACAAGAACTATTTTAAAGTGCCTGCTCGGAGCACCCGGGGAAGGTGTCCCCGTGGCACACCTCTTACATTTGAGGCTGGCAGTGTGACGTGTGTGCACATCCTCACCCTGCTGATACCGGGTGATTAGACGTACGGATATGGAATTTCGGTGGGATGATCCAAGATTGTAACTGTATGGAGTCTTCTGTGATGTTTAACTAAATTCTTCAGAAATATGGCAATTCTTGAGTGACATTTGAGGGGAAAAATAGTGTAAATCTTGCCTCCAGGGAAAGATAAAAATTTTTCTAGGCTGAACTTGCCTCGGATCTACCTGGTTTTTTAACATTCTGTAACTGTAGCTAGAATAACAATAAGCCCATCTTTCTGCACTTGCGTTCTCCCTTTACTAGTTTTTGCTTTTCTAAGAGGGGTGTGTTTGCAAGCCGTCTGCTCCATCACTGGTTCAGCAGTGATGGTCTGGGGTTATTCTGTTCCGAGTAGGTCAGCTCTGTGTGGTTTATCTGCGTCTTGAGCAGTGTGGGCGGACCGAACGACCTAAATTGGGACAGAATGAGTTCTTACGGATGAAAATGCTCTTCTCAGTGGCCACGCCCGTTGCAATTCAGCTGCATCTTGTGATGGCTTATTTCATTTCTGCAGGAGCTTTTCTCAGCCACAGGCGGGTCCTGTGGGGGGCAGCACAGGGCAGTCCTGGTACTGCAGGAGAGGGGAGTGGGCGGGGCGAAGCTTGAGTGAGGGCTTGCCCTGCGCAGGCCCTGGGCGGCCCACGTGGGCACACCTCGCATCCAAACCCAAACCTGCGTACCTGCTGCCCTGGAACGAGCCGCACAGGTGTGCCCTCTGAGCCAGTGTCTCCTCGTGGGTACACGGGTGTGAGAAGACCTGCCTTGAGGGTAAATGAGGTGATGATCATGAAGTGGCTGGCTTGTCACAGACATGTCGTGCACCATTGCTTTAGTACCCATCACTTTATATATAAAGTTTACCGAGAGCCCCAAGTCGGGGTGAGTCAGCGCTGTTCTGAGATGGTATGCTGGATTTAAAATGAATTGGGGTAGTTCTTTAGACATATGTTAGACTTTATGGATCTTTATAGATCTTTATCTGCATGTGTGAAAATAATAAAAGCTCAGTGTTTAAGAAGCACAGAACATTGCAGCAGGCGATTCTCAGTTGAGCGCTTTGTGGAGATTAGAAGGAAGCCTGGCGCCACCTGGTGGCCGCCAGCAGAGTCCTGTGCGCTCCCTGTCCCCGGGTGGCCCTAGTGAGCCTTCCTCCCCGCAAACCCTTCCTCCCTTGAGTCCTGTCACTGCACACACCCCGGGTCCCTGTCATCACGAGTGTCGTCCTGCACTGGCAGTCATTTTGCTTCCGGAATTCAGGGTTTGCCAGCAGTCGTTAGGGTTCCTTAAGTTCCCAGATTGATTATGGCTTCCAGATCCAGGCCACTGGGTCTGTCCTCCCAGCCCCCTTCCTCTCCTGGCCAATGCTTCAGACCAGCGCCTGGCCGGGTCGTGCCGACTGCTCCAGGGCCTGGCCGGCCTGCGTTACTGTTGGGGTGTCCCGGGACAATGGTTGGGCTTGGTGGTTCTCATTTGCCTTTGCAGGTGGGTTGAAGAATTCAACAAGGAATTTATCCATTTCTTTCTCAAAACATGAACGTCTTCTTCCCCTGCTCACATTGTCACACAGGCTGTCTGAGGAGACTCGCTCCTTCTACAGCTGTTTGGTCGTCTTATGTTTTCCCGGAACCTTACGCCATCCATGTCTTCATTTTGCTCGGGTTCGCTCATTTCATTTTGTTTTATTGTTTAGACGTTTTCATTATGAAAAATACATAGGAAGAGTAGAATGACTCGCACCCATGTACCTCTCATGTAGATTCAGTAGTCCTAACATTCTGACACATTTGCTTCATCTGTGGTGACATAGTTTTATGAAATATTTCAGAGTATTTAAAAAATATTTTAATACTTTAAATAATTCCATTTAAATACTTCAGCTTGCACCTCAAAAAAAAAATGTTTCTACATAGCTGTAAAATTATTGTTGCACCCAACAGACTTGTCATTCCCCAAGAGCATCTAAAACCCAGTCTGCATTCTTATTGTCTCAACAATGTTATTTTTAAAAAAATTAGGATCCAGAACACACTGTATGTTTTTTATTATTCTTTTTGTGTCTTTAACCTCTTGAATGTGGAACACCCCCCCTTCCCCCACCTTCGTTCCAGAGCATTGACTTTGTGGAGAGGTGAGGCTGCTTGTCCTGTACAGCACTCCCTCCTCTGTGTTTGTCTGATTGCTCCCGTGGTGTCATTTAACTTATGGCACCACCCCCCGCCCCCCGGTATTTCTGTTAGATCTAAAGGCCTGATCAGATTTGGGTTAAAGAGATTGCTTCTCCCTCACCCCTACGTAGGTGATGCTGTGCCCTTTACCTTATGTCCTGTCAGGATGCACTTAGTGTCTCTGCATCCCATGATATGATGCTAAGGCTGGTCACTGGGCCAGCCAGATCCGCCCATTTTAAAACCCTGGTTATTTGCATTTACCCTCAGATGTAGTCAGCACCTCCGTGCAGCTGAACTTTGCACAGAGGTCTGGCGGAACAGCAAGCTGCTTGTGCAGTGCTGTGGGCTCTGCGCTGCTTGGTGAGTTTCAGGGAGAGTGACTGGTGCAGACTCCGTGGCCCCAGCCGGTGCCCCCAGCTTTGCGCGGGTGATCTTACTGGGATGAGAACCCCCTCAAGGCACGGTGATCCGCCCACGTCCTTACCTCCAGGGCTCAGCAATGGCCGCTAACTCAGCAGATTGTGCTAATGCACTGACTTTTTTTTTTTTTTTCCAATTCATAGTAATTTTAATTTCTTATGGGTGCGTTACTGTTTTAAAAGCTGTTGCTTGGCAAGTTGGTTAACCTGCCCTCTGATTAAGAATCGATTGTAAGTATTATTAGTGAATGATAGTCTGTTTTTATGTTCTTTCTGTTTGTGTGAATTTGGGGCTTAGTAAACCTTACTTAAGAATACCACTAGAAACGTTAAAACGACCATCATAGGCCTCTCAAAAAAGTAAAGAAATAAAGAGCTTTGAGGAGATAAAATTGTGCAGAGTGTCATTAGTCTCCTCAAGCTATGGACAGAAATAATGCATTTGTACTTTACTTCCTGTGCTGGTGGGTTTTGTACAATATAGAAAATATTTGATACTTTCAGATAACATATGACAACTTAAAGTTATTGCGGTGTTTTCTTCTAAAGTTGACAATCTACAGCTGCCTAACTCATGTTTAGATTTGTTTGTTTTAGAACTTAATGGTATTTCTTGTTGGTCCTGTGAGATATCATAAATAATTAACTGTAGACATGAATCAGACTGTTTAAGTCAGCATCGTTTTTGCAGATCAAAAAAAAAAATTTCCTCAGAAAATTGTGTGTTGTCTGTTTTAGGTAGTTGCACCGCGTAAAGTCAAGCAGTCCTCTCTGATAGTGACAGTTTAATTCCGACATAAACTATTTCTTTGAGTACTTTTAAGAAATTATAAGATCGTGTTTCAGGAAAGGGAACATTCTCCTAATTTTATTTTTGCCTCCGGATCCATTTTAGAGAGTGTGTGGGAGGGTCCTTTAGTAACGGGTCAGGTTTCCTCCCTGGGTCCTGCCACAATTCAAAATCTGTTCCCCCAGCACCCATCCTTTCATTTTTACTAGGAAAGAATGTTTTATTTCTCAGGTATTTGGTGTTTTTTTCCATTTTTATAAACATTCGCATATGAGTCAGTAACCAGGAGACAAGTGTTTGGGAGCTTTTGACACGTCTAGGGCTGTGCATGAGGCCAGAAATATTTTTCCTTCTCCTCCTGCTTTCCTGAAGTTGCAACCTATTTGCAGCTTGTGACTCCCAGGCCTGGCTGTCGTGGGGAGATGAGGGGAGACTGGTAGTGTCGGGTGGTCCTGGAAATGGGGGGCCAGGGTGCTTTGGCTGTGGGAGCCCAGGCCTCTGCCTGGGCCACGTGGGCGGGGTCTGCTCACGTCTGGGTGCCCCTTCGCGCTCTCCTGATCCCAGAGCCAGGCCTGGGAGGAGTGTTCTAGGTGCGTTTTCTAGAAGCTGCCCTGGGTCATCCTTGGGAAGCTTGCCGTGGGGAAGCACAGATAAGTAAGGTGCCGCTGATGACCAGTTCTGTCTTAATAACCCATTTAACTGTCTTACATCAGGAACAAAGGAAGCTAATACTAACTCAGCTAGTGTTTCAGATGCTAATTCATCTAGTCTGCAGCGAGAAAGTGCTGAGCCAGAACCAGCAGTAAAGCAGAAAGGTGAGAAGGGGGCCCCGTGTCAACCACTCCTGTCCCGTGAGGGAGACCCGGCACCCCAGATGTGGCGCGCTTGTGTGGATGCCTCTCAGCCCAAGGCCATGGCTGCAACCACAGGTTCCCCGAGTCTCTGACACCCCCAGAGAGTCCAGTCCCTCGTTCTCCGCACCATCAGGACCGAACGTGGCAAATGGCTCACTTTTGCCTTTTTACAGAAACTAGAAAGCGTCTTCTAGTCACTGCCTGATGGCAGCAGACTCTCCTGTGTCCCCAGTGTTCCTCCTGAGATACTGTGGGAAAGTCCGGGGTGTCAGGACGACAGGAACAAGCCTCAGTCGCTGCTGGGGGTCCCAGAGGCCGAGCTGCATCCCCCAGGTTTCAGGTCCAAAGAGGACTTTTAAGCAGCTCAGAGCGCTGTCACGACTGTGACTTTTCTGTCTGTGACGTTCTCTGAGTGTCTTAAGTCCCGCCTCAGTGGGGTTCTGCTTTTGGCATAATTTTTCTCAGCAGTTAAAAAAAGAAGTCGTGGTAAAGTCCACGTTCAGCATTTGCTTTTTAAGGCCCTGGAGCTCCTTCGAGCATGGAGGGGTGCACGTGCCCCCTGGCACGTGAGTCGTGCATGCCCCAGTGCCGGGCCTGGTGCAGGGTGTTGGGACCGGGGCAGCAGGGGCACGGCCAGGCGAGGGCTGACATTTGTCAGTTTGTTCCAGTAGAAAATGTTGGTTGAAGGTCTACTGTGTGCTAGGCCCTAAGGCAGTGAGTGCATGAGTGGGCGGAAGCCAGTAGGTGCCCTAAGGGGTGCTGGGGGGAGGGACTCTGCACTCTCTCGGGGAGGGTCAGGGAGAGCCTTTGGGCAGGGGCAGGGGTGAGAGCTGGGGCCAGTGGCCACGTCAGGGAGCTTCGCAGCAGGAAGCCAATGGCATTTTTACGATGAGTGGCTAAGCCCTACTCAGATGGCCTCCACGTGGGCAGAGCAGTGCGTGGTCCAGAGGCGAGAGCGGCCTGGGCTGTGGAGTGGCGGGGGAGGGGGGGGCGGCAGAGGCGCGCAGACACCTGAGGGCAGGCTCCAGAGCTCAGAGCGGGGCGCGGCCGGCTGTGAGGGTGCGCTCACCTGGGACGAGGGATCCGAGGGGGACAGAGCGCCTGCACGTCCGGGCCGCCTCGGCCCCGGGATCTGGGGAGGAGGTGGAGCCGCAGAGGAGCTGGGCATCCGTGAGGACGGGGCGCCCAGGGGCCGGGCTGATCTGTGGGCGGGGCTGCCGTGTGCCCTCACCACCTGGGCATCAGCTCGTGACTCAGCCACCTTTCCGGGACCCACGGCCTGTCCCCAGCGACACCGAGGGCATGGGCTTTGGAGAGAGTCTGGAGGTGTGGCGTCGGGGCCCCGTGGGCCCAGCGGCTCTCACGCTGGCCTCTTTTCCGCGCGCCCGGCGACAGGGCAGCAAGGAGGGCGGCTGCGGCTGCTGTGTGTCCTCCCGGGCAGCCCCCGTCACCCCGTCTTCCAGAGGCTCTGTCTGGAGCCACGCTCCCCAGGCCTGTCCTCACCTTGTCCCTCTGTGGGGCGGGACCTCCGGGAGGCTCTGTGTCCCACACAGATGGAGTCCTGGAGGGCTCCCGGGTCCCCCCGATGCCCTAAGCGGCCCCCCCCCACCCCTAGAGCCGCCCTCTTTGGGGCAGCATTTCTGTGGCTCTGACCACGGCGTCCACAGGCCACCCAAAGTGCTCGAGGTCCCCGCCACCGGTGCACAGCTCCGGGGTCTGAGGGGCGCTTGTCTGTCACATCTGTGTGTCCTGAGGGTAAGCTGGGCCCATCCCCGGGGGGTGTCTGTCCAGGCCCTCACCTGAATCCAGGGAGTTTTGGGTCTTCTGCACACGTGTTCATGCATTTTAGGAGTGTAACACAGAGACCTTCCTGGGTCCACCCACCCCTGCAATGCTTCACTCGTTGACTGTGGCCGCGTCGGTCACATTTGTCCCCATAAAGTGGCACTTGAAGAGAAAGGGTCCTGGGGGAAGAGTGCCAAGGCAGGCCTGTGTGGGGCAGAGACACTTTCTTCTAATTTAGGAGCTGATGGAGAGACACTCGCTGCTGAGTTATGTAAGACGGGCTCTTGTTTGCTTCCATCCAGAGCCTGGAAAATGCCCCAAGGTGTGTTCGCCAGTTCACCCCTGGCTCGTCCCACCCATGGAGTCAGTCCATCCGTGGCTTCGAGGCTCTGTCACCTTCTCCCTCTTCTGTTTCTTTCATTCATCTCTTTGATGGATACACTTTCTTCTCATCGCTGCTTCCTGTTTCCATGTAATAACATGTTCTGATTCATAGTTCTGTTTGTTCTTTGTCTTTCTCTCTTTGAAAATAAAGCAGTGGCAGTAGGAAACTAGAAAAAAGGCTATGAGGAAATGACCCCTTTTTTCCCCAGTAGACATGCGAAATTATTAATTATGTATTTCTCTCTAACCCTGTTCTGCTCATTTAATATACTGAGGTTTCCTAACACAGAAGTTGATTTTCTGATGTATCTTTTTTTTTTTTTTTTTTTTTTTTTAGGTGATTCTCCTAGTGATGCAGGTAAGGAATAGCCTTAAGTAAATCTGTTTGGTGTAAATTGTGTACGTGTGTATAGTTATTAACATGTACTCTCAGATTTAGGTTTTACAAATTGTATTAGTGAAAGTAACTTAAGGAAACATAACTACACCAAGTTAAGATTTAATTTTCATATTTTATGAAAATATGTTTCAAAAGAATACATTTCAGAATTTCTTCCTGAGTGTGAACTGTATTTCCAATAATCAAGTTCTGATTTTACTATTTTCTAATGTATAAAGTCCTTTTACTTTAAATAGTAAGAGTAAATTTAATTGTCTTAATATTATAGCTTGGGCTTATTATTTACTGATTAAATATTTATCAAAATGAAGAAAACTTTATTCAGATTATAAAAACAATATGGTAGAGAGCCAAAGTGAAAAACCTTAAAAATGCAGAAAACTATGGAGAAGAAAATGAAAAGCACCGGCAGTGCCCCTGCTCGTAACTCGAATGGATGTCCTTCTAGAGCCCGCCTGTGTGTGTAATGATCAGATACGTTACCCTACTCTACTGACGATACATACATTAACATGACGACTGGTTTATACGAGGGTCTCACAAACTGCAGTTCCCTGAAGTTTCCTCGTGTCTGTCACTGTTGTAAATGCTGATGGGTGAGCGTCTTGACACGAGGTTACACGTGTCCGCTTCTTTCCTTAGCTTGTATTTCCTTTAAGTTAAATTGCTGACTTGATTGACCTACCTTTTTAATTCTGTTTCTGGAGAAGTTAAACCAGTTTGTATTCCCAGGGTTTGAGTGTGCCCGTTTCCCCAAATCTCCCCCCAAATTTAGATATCAGGTGTCTGTTTGAACTTCATCAAAATGATAGATGAAAAAAAGCTCATTTATATTTGCAGTTGTTTGATTGCTGTCTCTTCATATATTTACTAGTTGTTTGTTTCTTTCTTTGTGAACTGCTGGTTGGCTTGCTGCCTGTCCAGAAGGAGACGTTGGACCTTCTGGCCAGGAGAAGTGTGAGGTGCCGGAGAATTCCGAGCTGCCAGGCGAGCTCCCAGCCGCCGTCAGGTTCGTGTGCTCTGGTTCCCACCCGGGCAGCTGCCCTGCTCCTCTCCGTACCTTCCACAGCTCGTGTAATGCTTGGGCTTAATTGTGAGGAAGTGTGTGTACAAAGAAAGCAAAAACTGTTTAATTTTCTTGTTCCTGAGGTGTAACTAACTCACGTAGAATGTTTTAGAGATTTAGGGAAATTCGTTCCTAAGGCTAAATTAGGTCATGGTTTGATTCCTGATAGTTAGGTTACTACTTTTTGTACCTTAAAATTAACGAGAACGTAAGATTAGAAGATGGATACTTTTAGACTTGTCAGGTTAATGGAACGTTCTTACTATTCTGCAGGCTGTGTCCTAACTGGCGTATTGATGGCGGCCTGGAAATTAGCATTAACATTAATGTGGGTTTTCATCTGTCCACTTTGAAACGTGCAAGTGTTTTGTATCCCTTTTCAGGAGGATACCTCGGCCCGGGAGCGCACGGCCCGCGCCTCCCCGGGTCAGGCGGCCGGAGAGTGCGGAGGTGCCGACGACGGACAGGTGAGGCCCTGGAATCCGCGTTGGCACCGAGGGGCAGGGCTTCCCTGGCGCTGGTGGGACAGGGATGGGTGAGGATGGTGCGTGTGCTGAGAGACGGGGGCGGAGCGGGCAGCAGACGGCGCAGGGAGCACTTGCTGTTGAGTAAAAGAGAACCCGGGGTAGAGCGTGACCTCAAACCTCGTGCGTGCCGCACACTTCAGATAGAAGTGAGGGAAAACACAGGTGTTCGTGCTCGTACAGTTATGTCTTTACAGTTACGGGGAAAGTGGATTGCCCCCATCTCTACATAGAGGATTTTCTAAGCATAAAAACAAGTAGGGGAAAAATAGGATAAAAAAATTTAAAGGCTTAATTGCACAAAAATTAAAAAACAAAAGGTGGTCAGAAAGTCATCAGCAGTATAAAGACAAGCCTCAGGCAGGGCTTTTATAAATTTTACAAATCTACCTGTGGATCCAGTACAGAAAATCAAAACAAAAAACTAGGAAGATGAAAACAGGCTGGTCGGAGTAGGCTTCAGATGGAACGGGAGGCGGGGCCTGGAGGCGGCGTAGACGTATTTTACGTATGGTTGCCGGGGGAAGCGGAGGGATGCGCAATGTCAAGGGAAGTTAGGGGTCTCTGTTTTTAAGATGAGCCGGCTAGCACATTTTTCTGGCGCGGGGGATGGTCCAGTGGAGAGGGGGAGACTGGAGATGCCGGCGTTGCGGGGTGGGGAGAGGGGACTGTGGGAACAGAGCCCCTGGGTGGGCCAGGACGTGTGGAGGGAATGGCCTCAGCGAAGGCCGGGGGGCTGGCGGGCGGGTGAGATCCCAGGAGGTGAGACCCTGGCTCTTCATCTTTCTCCTGAGCCAACAGTGAGTCTGGGCGAGGAGGGGCAGGGCTCAGAGGAGAGAGGAGGTGGTGGATAGTGTCCTCCACGAGAGGGGCTGGTGAACGGGCGAGGGCAGAGGTCCTACCCGGGGGCCGCCCCAGCCCGGGGCCACGTCTGGGGGCGTTTTGTAGCACCGTGATTGGAGAGGAGGTGCAGGGGAGGCCCTTGGCCTCTAGTTGGGGCTTGGAGCCAAGGATGCTGCTGAACATCCTGTGGAGGACAGGCAGCCCCACCCCAGAGGTCTGTGGCGTGCCTCCCAGGGCACGTGGGGTGGAGTGATGGCTCAGCATCGCGTGGACTTTGTTCTCCAGCCAGAGCTGGGAAGATGGGTGGGGGAGGCCACAGAGTGGGTGCTTGGATCCGCGGTTAAGCATTTGCTGTCAGTGGCAGTGACAAGGCATCACTTTGGGAGTGATTTCTCAGCCCTTGAAATCCTCAAGAGTGAAGCCAGGAGCCTGGAGTGCAGGGGTGAGGCCCGGGATTGGCAGATGGCGGCACTCATAATGGGGTTCAGGGCGAGACTCTGATTCTCGGGGAATCTCTGACAACGTGAGATTCAGAGTTGGGAGATTTTAGGGAGAAAGATCTGGAAGCCTCCATAAGCCCAAGGAAAACCTCGACCCTCCTCGGGACCTGGCGGTCGGAGGCCAGAAGGAGGAAGGCCTCGCAGGGCAGGCACGTGGCGGCAGCATTCGGGGATGAGGGTGAGGATGGAGAGGGTTTGCTGAGGGGAAGGATGTGGGGGAGGGTTTCGGGAGTTGGAAGTGGTGGGATGTAGGCCGGACGGGGTGTACAGAGGGCGTGGAAGACCAAGGACGAGACAAGGTCGGTCCTGGTGGGGCAGGACGGGCGGCTGGGAGTGTCTGAGGACCCTGGGGGTGGAGCCGAAGGTGTTAGTGGGAAGCGGGTGTTGTGTTGAGAGCTCACACCCAAGTGCAGGGACTGCTTCTGGACCTCCCATCCCACTGAAGGGTGTGTGTGCACGCGTGTGTACGTGCGCTGGAGAGATAGTGGCAGGGGCTGAAGGGTATTTGTTGAAGCGTGACTGTGTCAGGTTGGTAGGGGAGAAATGAGGGCAGGAGGGGCTGGTGGGGAGCCGTGGAGTTTGGGGTCTGGGGGCTGTGGTCCAAGTGCAGGCGCAGCAGAAGTCAGTGCCTAAGCAGCAGGCAGCTGGTGGTGGTCTGCCGCCGGGTGACAGTAGGCGGGGCAGTTCCGGCGGTGGCCACTGGAGGCAGGAGAGAGCCCTTGGATGGAGGCGGTTACCAGGGAGACCAGGTCAGGAGCCCCTGGACATCGGACTGGTCCAGAATGATGGCAGGCCCTCGGGGAGAGGCGGTGTGTAAGTGAGGGTGCTGGGCGGGGCCGTAGGTCAGGGACAGCGCCCAGCAGCCAAATGAGGGGCCTCAAGGAGGCTGCTGTGTTCCTGCGAGAGACCAAGGAGCGGGGTCTGGGGTGGCACTGGCCAGCAGGGCCACCAGTGAGTGCCACCCCTGCCCTGAGATTTGCGACTTGGGAGACCGGGCCTCTCCTGGAGAGGGGCTGCAGGCCCAGGGCTGGTCCCGCAGCAAGCCCGGCTGGGAGGAGGGCACGGCGTGGGGCGGGGTGGCACAGTGGGGTGGGGCCTGGCGGCTTTCCCCAGACTGCATGTTCGCAGACTGCGTCTCAGCTCCGGCCTCCTCTCAGGGAACCTCAGACACAGTTCCAGACGCTGGGATTGATGAGGACGTGTGACCTGGAGAATGTTTCTAGTTTAATCTGATTTCTTTTCATTTAGGACAGGAAGTGGTAAAACCGTCTCAAGTGTGATCGTAGAGTCACACAATTCTGACAATGAGGACGCCGACCAGTTTGTGGTGGAGGCCGCCCCCCAGCTCTCTGAGATGTCAGAGCTTGAAATGGTTGGTCAGCCACAGCGTATGTTTAATAATCACACTCAAACAGCACTGGAATTAATTCTCCAACTTAGAGATTTGTGTAGACGGAATTTTCCTCCAGCGTTTCAGTTAGTTCTCTGCCATCTTTAATTTTGTCACCTCTGCTGAGATGCATGCAAGCATGAGTTTGAGATTCCAACAAATCTGAATCTCCTTTTCTTCTCCTTCCTTTCCTGCTCAGGTACAGGCGGTGGAATTAGAAGATGAGAAGCACGGTGAGTCGTGGGGTTGTGTGTGCACACGTGTGTCTGCTCCGTGTGTTGTGAAAGGATCTGGTGAAATGAGCTTTGTCTGCCAGGGTTTGGTCAGGGGTCTGAGTAGCAGTAGATGGGATGCCGTGGGCACAGATGCCTCCTCCGTGTGTGGGTTATTCTGGGAGGCGATGGAAGCTGCTGGGGAGCGGGGGGTGGCCAGGACCCCAGAGGGCAGCTGTAGGCAGTTGTGGGGATGACATCACTTCTTTTCTGCACGGTTAGACTGTGGGATTGGATGACCCCTGAAGTCCTTCCCAGGTCGACAGTTCTGTCATATTGTTTTCTTCCCAAGCACAATGTCTTCTTTGATTTCAAACATTTATAGAAGCAGAGAGAATAGTCTCGTGAGCCCCTGACGGTCGTGCAGCTTTTGCGGTGAGCGGTCATCTGGTCTGATCTCAGTCTCCGCCGGCTGCTTTCAAGTCCTGGAGAGCATCATTTTTGCCATAAACATGTTCTTTTTTAAAAAGCAGAACCGTAACTCCATTGTTATATATAAAAAAAGCAGTCCTTCCTTAATATCATCAAATGCCTGGTTTTTTTCCCAGTGGTTTTGTGTGTTTTTTTTCTAGTTTGTATGAGTCAGAATCCAAATAGGGTCCCTGTGTTTGCAGCTGGTGGATCTAACTCTGAATCCGCTCTTAGCCTGTAGGTCCCCTACCACACCATCCCCCTTGTAGTTTATTTGTTGAAGAGGCTGGTCGGTTGTCCAGCAGAGTTCCTCACCGTTGGGTGTTGCTTGTCACACCCCAGTGTTGTGGGTTTCTTCCGTGTTCTTCGGTTCCTGTAAATTGGTTCTAGAGACTTGGTGAGATTCAGGTTTTTCGGGCAAGAACACTTGACAAGTGGTGTTGGTTCTTCATCACACCTGCCCGTCTCTGTGCTTGGAGGTTGGTCTCAGTCTGTTGTTTCATGAGGGTTGTGGGGACGGTGACCATTCTCGTCCCGCCCCGTCCCCGCTCCAGCACGTTTTGGTTGGCAATCTCCACACTGTGAGGCTTCCCCTCTGCAGGAATTTGCCGCTCCGAGGCCCAGCTTCGTGCTTCCCCTTCATTGATCAGTTTTCTTAATAGTGCATTTGTCTCCTGGCACCTTCAGGGGTGACTAATGAGGGCTTTGGTGGTGGTAGTGGGTTTTTTTTTTTTAAATTTTTATTGGAGTAGCTGATTTACAAAAATATGGAACGAATTTGCGTGTCATCCTTGCACAAGTGTCATGCTTATCTTCTCTGTATCGTTCCAATTTTAGTATATGTGCTGCCGAAGCAAGCGCTTGATGTCTGTACGATGTCATGGTTTTTAACACGCTTGACGTGTTCCATTTCAGTCCATCTCAGTTTTCTCCTTGATGTTCTGTTGTCCAGTGTTTGACCGTGGGGGCCTTTTGACACGTCCCAGTGGGCTTTGTAGCTTCCTTGTTTATGGTAGGACAGATGTTTCAGACTCGTTTTGTGTATTTCCTGCCCCGTGTCTCTAAGGAGCCTGGCTGCAACTTGCTTCTGGGTTGGTCATTGTTTCTGGGGGTTTTCTAATTTTTTTTGCAGGAAAGTATATCCTGAGTTTGTACTGGTATTTCCAACTTAGATTTATGATTGCAGGGTTCTTCCTAAGTTCTTTACTTTTGCAGGTACGTTCTTTCCTGTCTCGTGCCCCAATCCCGGCTCCCCCCAGCAGTAGCTGTTTGTGTCTTTACCCTACATTGTGCACTCATAGCGATTTAGAGCAACACCACTGGTGGTTGACAACAACGTGATTACTGGAAGCACCTTAGGATCGTTTTTGGCAGATCTGCTTGCCTTTTTGTTCTTAGTGCATATCCCATTAGAAATGTACAACCAGTTCTTCTCTGTTCGGTTATGCTTGCCAACATGACACTGTTATGTTTATTTTTTATTTATTTATAAAAAATTAAGAAGCAAAAGCAAAAAACCGAAATGAAAAAGTCACCATCACTTCTGTCCTCAAGGAGCCATTAGAAGGGACTCTTTCATGATATTTGCTTCATGGTCCCTCAGAACTGGAAAAAGGGAGGCATTTGCTCCTGTGGGTTTTCTCTGATGTACCTCCAGGGTCTTAGGGCTCTGGTTGCAAGGCATGATGGGAGAAGGTGGATGTGATGATAAGTGTGTTTGGCCTGCATAGCTGTAACGGGGGGTGGGGCGGGAACAGGGTCAAGGGGAAGGAGGCAGGTCTGATTTCAGGATTTCAGATGAACCTCTTCTTCCTCGGGTCTCAGTCCTGCAGAGCACGGATTGTGACACTGCTCCAGCTTCTGATTCAGTGGATACACGATTTCAAATATGAGCTAACAGTTCATGATGCTTCAAGGTTTCGATACTGTTACGTTTATAGTTTCATTTTGCTTTCAAGTTTTAGGCTTTGAAATTTTTGATTTAATTTTGTTTTATCTATGTAAAATATTCCCTTATGTAAAATATTCACATAGTTCCAAGGTCAAATGTACCAAACAAGATATATTCAAATGGTTTTTCATATGATATTTATGCCATGAGTAATCCTTTTAAAAAAAAAAAAAAAGTTGATGACTTGTCCCAATATAAAAAAAGTATTTGTACTTAGTCTACAATAGGCTGAGAGAATTGCTTTGACCTTTTATCATACAATGATTATCTGAAGCCGTTTCAGTATAGAGAGAGAAAGGATAAGAACTAAGTATCCCTCCTCACCCCCAGCCCCCCACCCCTTTAGAACAGGATAGCTTCTTAGGGCAGAGAATCACTTTAACATAAAACCACTGGTTTTCAACAGGAGGACTTGTCAAAAAAATTTTGGAGACTAAGAAAGATTATGAGAAGTTGCAGCAGTCGCCCAAACCTGGAGAGAAGGTAACAAAATGATTTTTGTAAGCAGTGGCATTTTAGCAGTCTGTTTCACACATTTACATTTAAAAATTAGAAGCATCCTTCAAATGTTGTGATTATCAGTAATGTCTGTTTACATGTTTACAAGCCCCTTCCCATCTCCCCCACCCTCCAGTTGGGAGGATAGAAGATTTGGGGCTTTTGGGGTGCGACGTTGCTTCCCTGGACCCACATCCAGTCCCGTCCTGGGTGGGGCAGTGGCCTTGCTTGGGAGCTCAGTAGTCAGGGTCCAAGGCCTGTTCTGCTCTGACCCCCTGTTGACCCCTTCCTGCCGGGTGCATCCCTTCTCCCTGCACAGAGTGGACAGGCTGTCTGCATGGCCCTGGCTGATGACAAAGTAAGCGTCGGGGGAAGTTTTCAGGGCTGGCTTTTAAATACACGTGCTATTTGTATGTGCCCTCCAGCCGTCTCCCTTACAGGTGTGTGATGTGGCTTTGTTGGAACCCACGGCCTCCTACCAGCCACTGCCCTTGGGCACGTGACCTGGGGTGAATACCTGCAGGCCGGGTAGTGTGCCTCAGATGCCACGGTGAGGTTTCCGTTATCGCGCCTTAAAAAAATAAGAATAAATCTTCTTTTTTTTTTTTTTCGGTACGTGGGCCTCTCACTGTTGTGGCTTCTCCCGTTGCGGAGCACAGGCTCCGGACGCGCAGGCTCAGCGGCCATGGCTCCTGGGCCCAGCTGCTCCGCAGCATGTGGGATCCTCCTGGACCGGGGCACAAACCCGGCGTCCCCTGCATCGGCAGGCGGACTCCCAACCACTGCGCCACCAGGGAAGCCCTATTTTGGGTTTTTTTAACAGAAGTTTCTTGGTTAGTTAGCTTTATCAGCAGCCAACAGTTCCAGTAAGTTTTACATACACACTCCCACAGACACTTTTCTTTCCTTCCAGTTGAATGAACGGTTATTTGTTTTAGATAATTTCGCTTAAAATGTCCTGGTTTGGCATGCAGATACGGCCTGCAGGATTAATAGCTACTGAGGAGAGCTGCATGGTAGAGCCCACCGTTAGAGGGAGCCCTTTACAGCAGTAACGGGAGAGTAGCGTAGCCTGAGTTCTGCCGGCAACACCACCGCCAGCAATTCTGAAAAGAGAAAAACTCTTTCTGCAGTTTATTGTCTATTGCTGTGGAATTTTAATATGTCATAGTCCTTTTCATAGGCCTGAGGACTTGTCCCGGTGTCCCTGGCAGTGTTTCTGCAACCCTGTCAGAAACCTCCAGTGTGGGCCTCGGGCTGTTACTGTAGGTAACCTTTGAAGCTTCAGTTGGTTTAAATTTTATAGCTATGTTTTTCTACAAAGCACACTAGGCCTGTGTTTCAGTTTCCTCTGAAGAGTAAATTTCAGATTAGTAGATCTTCTGACTTCAGAAGGTAAAAGAGAAAGAATTCCCTTGTTTGGTGAACATTTGGGGCTTTAAAGAAGTCCAGTTTGTGAGTGTTCTGAAGTCAGGGGCGATGTGGGTTACAGTTGGGTGGGAAAAGTCAGCAAGTTTCTCTGCTTTTTTTCTTTGGTATGTTATAGACATCAGATTTAAATATAACTTGTGGGTCTTCTAAAAACGTTTTAATTAGATTTTCAAAAATAAGTTAAAATGTATTGGGAAAGTTGAAGTCCTTTCTGTCCTCGCTCTAATCCTGTTCTCACGAGGGCAAAACCACTAAGATGCATTTGGTGTGCTCCTTACTTTTACGTGTATCTGCATTGCTTTGTGAGTTTGTAACTTTATCCTGTTGTTGATTTGCTGTGCAAGTTGCTTTCTTCAGACAGCGTGATGTTTCTAGTTTATTCATTTTAATTGATGAATGGTATTCCAGTGTTTGTCAGTAATTAATTCCTTTACTGATGGACATTTAGGATTCTTCAACCTTTCGCTGTTTGTGAACAGTGCTTCCACGGGCTCCTTTGCGTGTGCCCTGGCACACAAGAGCCAGTGTCTCTCTCCAGCAGTGGTCAGGAAACGTCCTCTGTAAAAGGCCAGATAGTAAATATTTAAGGCTTCAGAGCCATACAGTGTCCATTGTAACGTCTCATCTCTGCTGACGAGCTTGCAAACGGCTATAGCATAGATACCAGTAAACAGATGTGTGGCCGCGTTCCAATGAGACTGTATTCACAACAGCAGAACCAGGCCTGGGCCTGTGATTTGCAAGCCCCGTACTTTAGAGGCCGTGCCAGACCTGGAATTGCTCGCCAGAGCGCGGGCAGAGCTGCAGTTTCACCAGGTGCTGTCAAAGGCTGTACCGATTTGTTCTCCAAATGGAATGAAAGTCTCTGTTGCCACACATCCGTGCAGCCACAGCCAAGATAACGAACGTGCCCACCGCCCTCAGAAGTGGCCCTTGGGCATCCCTCCCACCCACTTCTCTCCATGCCCCCCCTCCCCCAATCCCCAGCAGCCGCTCATCTGCCTTCTGTCACTTTAGTTTGCATTCCTAGAACTGTATATGAATGGACTCAGTTGGTATATACTTTTTGTTGGGTCTGGCTCCTTTTATCCATCCTGATTGTTTTGAGACATCTCCACGTTGCATCGTGTATCGACAGTTCACTTCTTCTTTTACCGCTGAGTAGTAAGTAGTCGGCGGTGTGGGTGTACCGCCGTGCGCTTACCCATGTATCAGCCAAGGAACATCTGGGTTGTTTCCAGTTTGGGACTGTTGCAGACAGAGCTGCTGTGAACAAGTCTTCGTGTGGACAAATACTTTCATCCCATTGGGTAAGTATTTAGGAGTGGGACTGCTGAGTCATGTGGTAAATGTGTGTTCACCTTTTTAAAACACTGCCAGACTGTCTTCCAGGGTGGCTGCACCACCTCCCATTCCAGCCAGCAGTTGAGTTCCAGTTCCTCCACACCTTCATCAACACTTGGTGTGGCCAGTCTTTTTAATTTCCTGTGGTTTTGATTTGCATTTTCTTAGTTGCTAATGATGTTGAACATCTTTTCTGTGCTTATTTTTCCATTCTAATATCTTCTTTGGTCAAGTGTCCCAATTTTTTTGCCCCTTTTAAAATTAGGCTGGTTGTTTTCTTCCTGTTGAGTTCTGAGAATTCTTCTTATATTCTGGATACGAGACCCTTATCAGACATGATGTGCAAATATTTTCATCCAGTCTGTGGCTTGTCTTTTCCTTCTCTTAACAGTGTCTTTCAAAGAGCAGAAGTTTAGAATTTTAAAGTAGTCAAATGTAGCGGTTTGCTCTTTTTGTTGGTTGTGCTTTTGGTGTTGTGTCTAAGAAGTCTTGCCTAACCCTCAGTCATAGAGGTTTCTTCATATATTTTTCTAGAGGTTTCATAGTTTTAGGTTTTATATTTTGAGTTAATTTTTGTATAGAATGTGAGGTATATTGAAGTTTATTTGTTTTTGCATATGGTATCCAAATGTTCCAGCATCATTTGTTAAATTGTCACCCTTAACAAATTTTTTGCCCAATCTGAAGGATGTACAATTGTATCTTCTTGTTTCTTTAATTTAATATTAATAGCAACACACATCGGTTGCCTCCCTCTGTGCTAGGGGCTTTGTATTGATTGCTCTGGCCTCATATCAACTGTCTGGTGTCAGTTCAGTCACAGTCCTGTATGCAGAACTCCTGATGCCAGAGGTATTTGGTTTTAGAAATGTGCTGTGGTACATATACTGTATATCCTCTAATCCCTACTGAGGTCAGAGGTAATCAAATGCATGAACAGTTCCACAACAGCATGGATTAAGAGTCCCACTAAGGGGGTGGGCAGAATGCTAAAAATAACCTCACATGAGTTTTGGTGCCAAGTTTATGAAAAATCTTTCCATTTTCAGCGCTTGTGGCTTTTGGAATTGACACTGTGGTTTCTTCTCGTGTGTTGCCTGTTCACATCTTTGCCCATTTTCTTTAGTGGTGTTTTTCCTTTTGTTATTGGGGTGTGTGTGTGTGTGTGTGTGTGTGTGTGTGTGTGTGTGTAAAATGGTCGCATATGTCATATATCCTATAATAATAAATATCATATGTGGTATATGTTATGGTTGCGTATAGTACATGTGTCATGGAATAATCCCTTGTGTCTCATGCTGTAAACACCTTCCCAGTCTGTTACTTGTCTAACTTAATGTCTTTTTATATACAGAACTTTTCTATTTTGATATAAAATTTAATCAGCCTTTTTCTTTATAAGTTGTTCTGCTCTTGCCTTAAAAAAAAAAACTGTCCTATCCTGGTAACAGAGATGGTCTCAATAGTTTTCTTAAAATAGTTTGTTTTCTTTTTTACATCTAGGTCTCTAATCTGGAGTTTTTGTTTATGTCGTGGGTAGGGATCTGCTTGTTTTCTCCTTGTAAGTGGTGCCGCCCTCTAATGAACCCAGACCCCTCGTGTGTGGGTGTATTTCTGGGCTCTGCTGTGGTCCTCCTGTTTTAGGTCCTATGTTTTTAGGTCTGGGAAAGACATTCTAATTGTTCCCCTCCACTCCTCCCACACCCCAGGTTGTCTTGGCTATTACTCTTAAATCTTTCTGGCTTTGTATGAACTTTAGAATCAGTTTGTGTGGTTCCATTAGAAGGTCCTGTTGTGATGTTGATTGGAATTGTTTTCATCCTTCTTGATTTTGCTGTGGCTGCTCACCCTTGCTCCGTTGCCTTGCCTCCCCATATAGCAGAGCTCCTCAGTGGAACTGGATGTACTCACCAGCTGCAGTTCACCCCTTCCCATCCTCTTGTGAATGACTCTTCTGAGTTGCTCTTGTCAAGGTCACCTGCCTTCCTGGTTGTTAAATCCTCCTCGTGTGATTCTCAGTCCTCATCTTACTGGAATTCGCAGCAGCACCTGGTTCACTTGGGCGCTCTTCCTTGATGTGCCCTCTCCCTTTGGCTCCCAGGACAGCAGCGTGCCTCTCTGGTGCCCCTGCTCGGTGCCGGTCACCCCTGCTCGGTGCCAGTCACCCCTGCTCCGTGCCGGTCACCTCTCCTCTGTCTCCATTGCTGGTTCTTCCTCCTCTCTCACTTTTCTTAGTATCGGCATCTCTGTTGCTAGCTTTTCTGTTCTCTCAAACTGGTCCTTTCTGTTTGTTTTACCAAGTCACTTTCCTAAGTGAGTCTATTCCATTTCCTATTTCTTTTTGAGTTTATTATGGTAATTAATATTTGAATCAGTTAGGATTAGGGTTACCTGTGGGTGCAGGAAAGATCTGAAGCAATAGTGGCTAAAGTGAGCTGGAAGGTCCCGAGTCAATCTGGAGGTGGTGGTGATCCAGACCCTTCTGCCTCCTTCCTCCATGCGTGGCTTCCATTCCTCAGGGCACCTCGTGGGCCACAACGGCTGTCGGCTCTAGCCTTCACGACTGCGTTCCAGCCAGCAAGAAGGAAAAGGGAAGTAGGAGAAGGGCCCACCTCTTCTCTTCTAGGCTATTTAATGGAAGTGATGCACACTACTTCTATTTACGTTATATTGGCCAGATCTTTGTCACGAAGGGGTCTGTGAAGTGACACGTTTATTCCAGGCATCTGTTTGCTTAGCTAGCAGTCAGAGGTTCCATTAATACAGACCACAACTTGCCAGATTTTCTCATTGCCTGGCATGGTCAGAAAATGATGATTTTTCAAGGCACTTGGGTAAGTGGCGGAGGCTGCCTGCCTGGCTAGGGGCCGAGGGTTCTGGAACCAGCACGGCTACCACATGTGGGCTGCACACAGGGCAGGAAGCTTTGCTATAAGTAGGGAGGTCAGACACGGGGGTCAACCAGCAGTCCCTTCCACGGAGCTTCTCTAGGAAGTTGCTTATTTCATGCACATTTTACAGAGTCATGGCAAAAAGATGTTTCGAGATACTTTCATGATTTAAAAAATATAGTTATAGTTTTCCTTTTCTTCCAAAATTTTTGCGTCTTTTTTCCTTTGATAAAACTTTGAAAAAACTATTGAAGGAGACACCCTCTAGCAAAGAATCAACTTTTGGTTTTGTAGATATTCACTTTTATTTTCATTTCATTGATATCTACTCTTTATTCTTCCTCTTAATTTCTTTGGGTGTTTAGTTTTTCTAGCCTCTTGAGTAAAAGACACAACTCATTTATTTTTAGTCTTTATAATTTTAAACAAATATATTTAAGACTGTACCTCTCCCTTTAAGCATGCTTTATATCCTTAAGTTTAAAATTTTTTGAATACTAAAAACTCCTCGAATTTTAATATGAAGTAGTTGGTTGTTATTTCTTCTTTAACATGTGGGCTATTTAGGAGTCTGGTCTTTAGTTTTTTGTTTTGTTTTTTTTCTTTTTGCGGTACGTGGGCCTCTCACTGTTGTGGCCTCTCCCGTTGCGGAGCACAGGCTCCGGACGCGCAGGCTCCGTATGTGCAGGCTCAGCGGCCATGGCTCACGGGCCCAGCCGCTCCGCGGCATGTGGGATCTCCCCGGACCGGGGCACGAACCCGTGTCCCCTGCATCGGCAGGCGGACTCTCAACCACTGCGCCACCAGGGAAGCCCTGGTCTTTAGTTTTTAAACATAACGGTTTTAAAAAAGTTGTTGTGTTTTTTTAACAGTATCTAATATAGTTGCATGTTCAAAGAATTTGGTCTGTGTGATGTTGATTATTTGGAATTGAGACTTTCTTTGTGGCCTAGTTTGTGGTCAGTTTTTATAAATGTTTCAGAGTGCTTGCAGAGTATGTTTACTTTCTCTCTTTGGTGTCCACACTTCAGTGCACACTGCTGATTTCACAGAGAGGTGATTGGACGACTATGTGCAGACCGTATCTATCTATGATTTTTATGTATTAATCATAATATTAATTGCTTATCTTCTCTATCTTATTCAAAAATTCAAATAGTAGGTGTTTGCTCTCGCATAACTTGTAGTGTGCCCTTAGTTTTGGTACTTTTTATTATTTTGGAAGGAGCACTTTTTTCAATGCTAAGGAAATACATATTTGTAATCTGGGCATCTCTCCAGCCTGTCTTTGAAGTTGTGTTGGAAGAAAAGCCGTTCCTTATTGTGCTAATGGACTTGAGGAATACATTATAGAATAAATATGTGAGTCAGATTGCTTTGAGCATTTTCTTCATCATCCTGACTTACTTGCTCTCTTTTCAAGAGGAAATATAAACTTTGTTAATAGTACGATATTAGCCCATGCCAAGTATTTTTTTCCTTCAGATTTATGAGGTTTTTGAAAAACAACCAGAAAAGCAGTTTTATTACAGTGTTCCTTATGCTTTAAAAACGCTTGCTTTTTCAGCTTTATAAATGAAGATGCTTTGGAGAGCAACCAGCAGTGTCAAGGATGGTTCACTCAGTTTAAAGTACCATTTAAAGATTTCTCACTCCTAATTTTTCAATCTCCTTTTATACAGTCTTCTCTCGGGTGTTTTTTCATTTTATATCTGTTCTGTGAATGTCAAAGTTCAGATGCTTTTTCTTTGCATTTAAATTCTTTATTTTGAAATAGACTCAGAGAGTCTATTTCTCTTCGTAAATTTCTTTCTCTTCGTTTATTTAAAGTTTTGGTGATTTTACTCTCTTCATCTTCTCAGTCACATAAACCATGTATTGTACTGGGACTGCTAGAGGTCATACATCTCTTCAGATGAGAACCTGAGCGTGTGTTGAATTGGACCTGCATGTATGTATTTCACTGCCCTTCTGAAGGAAAGCTGTCATAAGGACCTAAGGTAGCACCCACACATCATAGAGATTATGGATGACTGTCTTAAAGAAGCACTTATTTGGGCATATGAGAACCTCTTGTATCTTGAAATGCCTCTTGATGGATAAAATGATCTTATCACAAACATGTTATATTTTAATTGTAATAAGTAGAATATAGCTAATAGTAATTACCTAAATTCTTATATGAAAGTCAGGGGTTTCGGTCGTATTCTCTTTTACTTTGGTGATCTGAATAGATCGTCAAGTTATTTCTTATTTTGGTAGCTAGGTGGTGCAATTTCATTACAAATTTCTTAACCCTGTTAGAAAAATGCTATTCCAAATCCCTGCTTAACTGAAATTCTGCGCCTGATAAACGTATTCTTAGTTTGGAAGTTCATGGTCCTACTATTATTGGATGTTCTTTTGCTAAGAATATTGTTCCTGTTTAAATTGCTATGAAAGAAATAAAAGGGAACGTATGCTACGATATTTCTTCGCTGGTGAGACTTTAATAGCTAAACTGGGGAACCACTGAAATTGATTGTAATCATGAAGGGTTACAGGGTTTTTGTATTTCTTTCTTTATTTATTTGGAAATAAGGGAAGAGTTTTACATTCCCAAGTAGTGCAGTGTTTTCCAATACACAGGCTGGGGATTTGGAGTTTTGGATATAAAATTAAAACAGGGGCTTCCCTGGTGGCGCAGTTGTTGAGAGTCCGCCTGCCAAAGCAGGGGACACGGGTTCGTGCCCCGGTCCGGGAAGGTCCCACATGCCGCGCAGCATCTGGGCCCGTGAGCCACGGCCGCTGAGCCTGCGCATCCGGAGCCTGTGCTCCGCAACGGGAGAGGCCACAGCAGTGAGAGGCCCGCGTACCGCAAAAAAAAAAAAAAAAAAACTTAAAACAGAATTATCAACAGTATCACTTCAAAATACTTACAGATAATATACCATGGATATATTATAGACCACAAAAGTGGTTTAGGAACCATCAAAACATTATATGTATCTGAACTTTGTGAAGATAATTATGAGGACATGGGCCTTCTCTGTATATCCTGTGATGTGGTTTGTTATGTGGATGAGGAAACTTTACCTGAAAAAATATATATGTGACTTAACAATTTGGATTATAAGAATTAGCTATAGTCCTATAAACATTTCCAAATTGAATGGTCATCATCTTCTCTTTAATATGTTTACTCAGTGAATGATGTGACAAATATTTTTACTCAAAATGTCAACTTAAAATTCATATCATATTGTATCTATACTTTCCTAGATTTTAGTTCTGTCACGATAAGTAAAATTTTGGCCTCAATTCCAAAGTTCTGTGCTTTGCATAAAAAATATCTTTAGTTTGATTGATCTTGACAGCCTAAGCCTGTAGATGGACATTCAGTTACGGAGTAGTATGGAGCCTGGGGTTTAACTATACTCACTGTGACACGTTAATGAATGTAGGAGGGGATTGTGCTATGGAAGCCACAGGGTGGACGTCAGTTGGTTAGGGTTAGGATTCAGAGTGAGTTTACACAAATTGACTGTAGAAAAGTGCAGGGGGTAGTCTTGGGAGCAGAAAGTAGACAAATAAGAGAGATTTCGTCACACGTCACAGAAGCTCCAGCTGCCAGACTCGGGCTCCGTCGACAGGAAGAGACTGCAGGTGCGCTGCCCTGACTGAAGGGTAATTCTCGCTACTTTGTGCAGGTAGGAAGACTAGAAAATATCCATGAGATGTCATGAAACGGTTTTTTAAGGAAAAAAAAAAAAACACAGTAGAAATCAAGGCTTACAAGGAGTGGCGTAAAAATGATCTAGCTGAGCCACTGCCGGCTCAGCCTGCCTTGGCTGGCCTGCTGGTGCAGGTCTGGCCTGGTCCCCTGAAGCCCAGCACAGAGCAGCCTTGCAGGGCGGGTCTCCAGTTGTCTCTGCTGGTCCAGGTGGACTGCAGGTCCGTGGGTGACAGAGGTAGGAGAGTCACGTTCCCCATGCAGCATCTCCTGTAATCTCACCACCTTGTTCAGAGCCCTGCCCGGTACCATCGGTGATTTACAGTGGGCCCTCTGCACCCATCGGGTCTGAATCCACAGATTCAACCAACCTCAGACAGAAGATATTTCAAGAAAAAAAAAATTCCAGAAAGTTCCAAAAAGCAAAACTTAAATTTGCAGTGCTGGCAACTGTTTACGTGGCATTTACATTAAATTTACAGCTATTTACATAGCATTTATACTGTATTAGGTGTTATAAATAATCTAGAGGTGATTTAAAGTATACTGGAGGATGTGACTTGGTTATATGCAAACACTTCGCCATTTTACATAAGGGACTTAAGCATCCGAAGATTTTGGTGTCTGGGGTTCGGGGGTGGTCCTGAACCAATCCCCGGATACTGGGGGAGGACTGCACTGCTGAGGAAGTTGGGGTCCCGGCGTCTCCGTACCTTGCCGAGGTCTCACGCCCAAGGCCTGGGGCCCAGCTCTTATTCCGCTCCTGGGCAGAGGGTCTTAACGCAGTAGGGCCCGCGGGCTGCTTGGGGACGCATCTCAGATTTACCAGAAACCGCCCCCTCCCCCACCCCCCAGTTTGCAGGGGCAGAACCTGTGCTGTGTGGATTGGGTGGAGCAGCTCGTTCCTAGAACTGGTTTTAATCCTGAAATCCGTATGTCTTTGTCTTCACTTTAAACAAAGACATTTATTTCCTGGTAACTATTCTTATTCTTAGTTATTTTGGTCCATGCTGAAACATACCCATTTGTGCTTACTGTTTTAAGTGAGAAACATGTTTATTTTATTTTGCTAGTTCCCCTCTCTTTATTGTTCCTGTGTGTTTACTTATGACTTGAAAAGCAGCTTCCAGGGAAGCTCTGTTGCTGGAAGGACCAGACCTGGATGAATAAATTAGGTTTCCTTGAGCTTCTAATGTAATCTGGGCCACATGGCCATGTCAGCGAGACTGAGCTGGAGGAACCAAGGGCACGGCCCTGCCGCTCTCCTGGGGTCCGGGTCACAGCGGTGCTGTAGAGTCAAGGAAAACTGAAATGCTTGGCATTGAAATACTTGATTTCCTACTTATAGCAGTGATGCATGTATAATTTTTCATATTGGAGCATTATCAGGGTTTTCTGATCAAATCTCTAAAAAATTCCTTCTGGCCGAAGGCCTCTCCCCAGCAGGCGGAACCCTTTAATGACCAATAAAGCCTTTCCATAATCCTCGTCACAGAGGCCAGGACTGATGGCCACTTAGTGAAGGGCTTGTTTTATGTCAGGGTTTTGCTCTACATAAGCTATAAATTTTAGAGAATATTCTTAAATCCCTTAAAGAAAAACAGATCTTAAAGTAGAAATGTGTAGTTTTTAGGCATTTCTATTTATAAGTTATTTACAAATAAATACACTGTATCCTAATACTCTTCCATGTGTACTGCATATTACAAACAAGATGTGCTATAAAACTTTTATTTGTTAGGTTTTGAAACTCAGGAGTAATTTCCACATATTAATATCTTTGAGACTGATTAGGGTTCCAGGTAGCTTTTAAAAGCTTTACCGTACTACAGATAGAGTCACTTGCAGTGAAAAATGATAGACAATTATGTTGTAATAGTAACAGCTAAACAAGGCAAAGAAAATACTTCTAAACAATTTTAAAAGCTACTTTTGAAGAAAAGCAGATTTAGAAGACATTTAAAGTTGTGAGGACCACTTTTGAGCACTTTCAGATACTTCAGAGATGACTGATCGGGATGTTTAATGTGAAAAAGGAGTGTGTGTCATGGCCCTCCTTCCAGGGCCGCTCCCGCTCTGCTCCTCGGGTTGGTCTTGGCTCCACATTCAGCCCTCGACTGGGTGAAGCCGGCTTAGCTTCTAGGGGAGGAAGGCCTTCTCCGAAGCCCATCCTGGGGTGGCAGCAACAGTCATCGTGCCCCAGGGTTGGTGAGCTTCTGTTATGGGCCAGGCCCTGAGCCATGTGCCTGGATATGTTGCCACAGTTAATTCTCACAGTAATCTTACACTTAGAGAAAAGTTGTGCGTACAATACAAAGAAGTTTCCCCTCTGAACTGTCTGAGAACAAGTTGCTGATATCACTCCCGCATACTTTCCTGAGTAAGTTCTCTGAACAGGGGCATTCTCTGCACTACAACAGGGCCACCTTCCCCAGGAAATGAGCGCTGCTACATTGTTACCATCGTTACCGTCTTGGGCGGGAATAGCCCGGAAGCAAGGCCCTGCTCTTCTCACTGGGTCCCGTCACGGGGCATGTGTTTTAATCTGTCCCGTTACTGCTAGTTCTGCCTCGTATCTCACGGTGTCTGCCAGGCTTCTCCACTGGCAGGTTACTTTTTGTAGTAAATAATACTTTGTGGGGAAGCGCTTTGGAACCACGTAAGTATCCTGTTCTTCACTAACTTTCATTTTAATTATTTATATCACTATGGGCTCATGGTTTCCAATTTAGTTTTATCGTTATTTTAACGCTCAGATGGCCTCTGATTTGGCCAGTGGGGGCTCCTTCAGACTGGCTTCTGTGTCCTTTCATTCTGCCCCTGTGATTGAGTTCTTCCTTTCTTGCTGGTTCACCAAGATGTTCTAGGCCTTGCCTGTACTTTCCCTGCCTCAGCCCTGGCATGAGCCGTTTCTCCTGGTTCCGTGCAGTGGAGAAGGGTCTTTAGAAACCACGATCTGCTCACTAGGTGTGCTCGCTGCTTTTGAAGTGTTTCTGCTCTCAGGCCCTCTCGCTGGTCAGAGCTAAAGAGAAAAAGTGTGTGAGTGTGTGTGTGTGCCAGTTTTCTGTTTCTGTATTTGTATTTCTCTTTTCCAACAGTGTGAAACCTGGCTCTCGTTATCCTTTGTAGACGAGCTTATACATGACTCCCCCTTGCATGTAGCCGGTCTCCATTGCTGCTGTCACCCCTGGCCTGTGTGGCTGCCCTCTTCACCCACCTTGGGTTCCAACAGCCCTCGCCAGAACACCAGCGTGACCGCTGCCCTGTGGACGAGCTCCCCGTCGCTCCTGCGCTAGCCAGCCTCCCCGCACGGCTGCCCTCTCTGCAGCCTGCGTTGACTGCTGCCCGCTTCCTCTCTTTCCCCTCCCCACCCTGGGCCCCCGAGGCTTCCCACCCCGTGCAGATGCTTTCCTTGCTCTGCGCACCTCGTGGCTTCAGGGCTGCATGGTTCAGGAGGGAAAGGAGCCAGGAAAGGCCACTTACTGGCGTGCCCTCGGAAGGGAATCTCATAAGGTGAGGACCCGTGCATCTCATTTCCCCCTCCTGTGGCTCGCATAGTATTGGACATAAGTGAGTGATCATTACCTGTTGACTAGGTGAATTTCAGAGCTACTGAACAAAAGTTAGGAGAGAAAGAGGGACATGGAAGAGAAGGAATGCTAACATGTGAGGAAGCCCTTGGCAGAGATGAAATGAACAGGAGGGGCTGCGGCCTCGGGAGCCGCACACTTAACTGCGGGCTGGTGCTTCCAGCCCCTCCAGTGGCGCTGTCCTGGCGCAGAGCCCTGGATGGCCTGACCGCCGGCCGCCGTGTGGTGGAGAGCAGGCCCACAGCCCCCTTGCTCTGCGGTTTTCTGCCACAACTTGGAAGTTTGCAGTTTGAACAGTAATTCAGATTTCCAAGTAAAGTGTGATAGGCATGACGCTTAAATGGTTTTCTGACCTAGATTAATGTGATGTTAAACATAAAAGTATGCTTTTTAAAGAGGTGCTTTGGTACTTTCACAAAAGCAAGAAGCTTAACCTGTGGTGGGCCTGCACTTAAAAGGGCTGTTATGTTCTGGGCAAAAAGAGAACTCACAATATTGGCAGTATTGTTGGGATTGAGGTTTTGTTTGTTTGTTTGTTTTTAACTATTCTATAGGTATACTGTAGGGCAAGAAACAATAGGTCCTTTTTTTTTTTTTTTTTTTTTTGCGGTACGCGAGCCTCTCACTGCTGTGGCGTCTCCCATTGAGGAGCACAGGCTCCGGACGCGCAGGCTCAGCGGCCATGGCTCACGGGCCCAGCCGCTCCGCGGCACGTGGGATCTTCCCGGACCGGGGCACGAACCCGTGTCCCCTGCGTCAGCAGGCGGACTCTCAACCACTGCGCCACCAGGGAAGCCCCAATAGGTTCTTTTCAGAGGAACCAAAGTCAGATTTGCTTTTACACTCCTCGGCAGCCCTAAATGCCCGAAGAAAATGGAATAATAATAGTGGTTATAGCATTTGGAGAGAAACAGATGGACCCAAGATTCTTGTTATTTAGTCAGGTTGGCGTCTCATATGCAGAAATAATGAAAGACATACCCAGGTAATGTGAGGGCTCAAAAAATATTGCTCTTGGATTCTTCTTGGAAAAAATGATTGCCTAAAATATAGTCTGTCTGGATAACTAAGAGATCTAAAAAGCAGCCCAAGCCCACCCCTCTGGAAAGGGGAAGGTAGGCCTGACCAGTGCAGGAGCCACTGGTCAGATGCATTTGGGCACCCGGAAGTGGCTGGTCTGAACTGAAAAGTGTGCTGTAAGCTTAACAGACGCAGCGGGTTTATAGAAGACATAGAAGGAAAGAAGACAGAAACCATCTCGTTAGTAATTTTTATATTGACTGCATGTTGAAACAAGATTTTGGACAATGTTAATTAAAAATTCATTGAAGTTAATTTCACCTATTTCTTTTCCCTTTTTTAACGAAACTAGAAGAAAATGTTAAGTTACATATGTGGCTCACATGTTTGTAGTGGGCATCGTTGGTGTGAACAAAATGAATTAAAATTGAGCATTAAAACCAGTTAAGCAAAGAGAATTTGAATGGGCTACAGAATTAAACGTGAAATCCTTAAGACAGCTTTCAAAACATCAGTTTTATAGAAAAATAACACAGTAGCGGGTAGTGGGGTAGAGAGTCAAGGGAGGTCAAGTCGCATGAACGGCGTCATTTACTCACTTTTCCTTGTCCTTCTTCAGTGTCTCTTGATTACTCAGTTCTTAATTTTAATCTAGTCAAAATTTTCAGTCTTGTCCCTTGTCATTAGTGCTTTCTGTGTCTTCGTTAAGAAATCCTTGTCTCTTCTAAGGCCAGAAAGGTATTTATTCTCTTTAAAAAACTAATGCTTTCTTATGACATTTAAGTCCTTGATCCATGTGGAGTTGATTTTCCTGTATTCCTTGAGGTAGAGCTACAGTTTTTCCCCCCAGTTCTTCCTCCTTTCCACACTGATCTGTGATGCTGCCTCTGCTGTATATGAAGGCTCTTCCTGGATTCGCTACACGAGAGGCTAGCAAACTTTTTCTGTAGAGGGCCAGGTAGTAAATATTTTCGGCTCTGAGAGCCGTGCAGTCTGTGCCCAGTACTCAATGTGGCCATTGTAGTGAAAGCAGCCGTAGACAACACGCACATGAACGTATCCATAAATCAGCTTTTATTTATGGACACTGAAATGTGAATTTTATAGGACTTTCGTGTGTGTCACAGAGTATTATTCTTTAAATATGTTTTCAAGTGTTTAAGAAACTGAAAGGTCACCATTCTCAGCTCATGGGCTGTATGAAAAGCAGGCGGTGGGCTGGGCTGCGGGCTGTGGGCTGCACTGTCTCGCCGGCCCCGCCCTGTCCACCCTGCTTCAGTCCCTGTAGCTTTATAATAAGGCCCCACGTCTGGGAGTTTGGCTATTACTGGCCCTCTCCACTGCCATGTAAACGTTATAACCAGCTTCTTGAGTTCAGTGGGCGTGTTCACGCACAAGATTCTGCATTTACTTAGCCTTCTTTTGGGTCTTTCCGTAAATGTTGAGGACCTTCTCTGTAGAGGTTGTGCACATCTCTTGTTAGATTCTGTCTGGGTACTCCAGAGTTCGTTCAGTTATTGCAAGTGCTGTATGTGTAGAGACTGTTTTCTGTTTGTTGCTGGAGGTAGGAGTGCTGTTGACTCATAACCAGCTTCCTCGATACACTGATTGCGTTCAGAATGCGTCTGTTGAGGCTTTTGTGGCCTATGCTGTAATAGCCGCTGGGTACTAAGGTACATGATACTGAGATGCAGACGGGGGGTGGGGGGCTCCAGGAGGCCAAGGGACTGGTCAGCGCGCAGCGGGGACTCCCACCCAGGCCTTCTGACCCCAGCCCATGTGCCACCTCGAGTCGAGGCGGCTTCACCTCCTCCTTTCCTGTCCTCACGGTTTTCTTTTTAGGGTCTAATTGCTCTGGCTGGGGTAGTAATGAAATAGTAGTCGTGAGAGTGAGCAATCTTGTTTCCTTCCTGATTTTTAGTGGACATGCTTCTAGAAGCTACCCCTTCCTGATATTGTTGTAGCAAAAACAAGTTGAGAAAGTAACGATTTTTCCCAGTCTGGGGCTTTTATCTTGCATGGGTGTTGATTTTATTAAATGTTCTTTCCGCATTGATTGAGATGATTCTGTTGTCTTCTTTTAATTTGATAAATGCCACTTACAGCTTTTCTCACCTTCAGCTGCCCTCACATTCCTGGTGCAGCCCAGCATCGCTATGACGTGCCGTCTTTTCCATCCGCCGCTGGGTTCTAGGTGCTGCTTAGTGTTTCTCCACGTATATTTGTGGGTGAAATGGGCCCCTGGCTTTCTTCCTCACGTGGTCTTCATCTTGTTTTTGTCCCCAGGTTAAGAATGAATTGGGGAGCGTCCTTTTCTTCTCTCTGGAAGAGATGGTAGATGATGGAATGATATATTTCTAGACAATTTGGTGGGACTCACCTGTGAAACCATCCGAGTGTGGTGTTTCTTTTGTGGGAAAATTTAAACTACTGTTTTTATTTTTGTATTAATTATGGGCGTATTCAGGCTTCTGTTTCTTCCTGAGTCAGTTCTGGTTATTAATTTCTTTTAAACTATCAAGCTTATTGCAAAACATTTTTTAAAAAATTTATTTTATTAATTTATTTTTCAGCTGCATTGGGTCTTCGTTGCTGCACGCGGGCTTTTCTCTGGTTGTGGCGAGCAGGGGCTACTCTTTGTTGCGGTGCGCGGGGCTTCTCATTGCGGTGGCTTCTCTTGTTGCGGAGCACGGTCTCTAGGCACACAGGCTTCGGGAGTTGTGGCGCACGGGCTCAGTAGTTGTGGCTCGCAGGCTCTAGAGTGCAGGCTCAGTAGTTGTGGCGCATGGTCCCAGCTGCTCTGCGGCATGTGGGATCTTCCCGGACCAGGGCTCAAACCTATGCCGCCGGCATTGGCAGGCAGACTCCCAACCACTGCGACACCAGGGAAGCCCGCAAAAAAGCTTTTGATAGAACGCTTAAACATCTGCTCTATTTGTAATTTAGGTTTTTTTTAAAATTAAGAATATTACTTACTTGTGCTTTTTCCTTTTTTTTAATCACTTTTTTACAGAAATTTGTCTGTCACTCTCTTAAAACCACCGAATTGTGGCTTTGCTGATCTTCACTTTGTATCTTTGATTTTACTTTTTGCTGATATTTCAAGTTTTCTTTATTTCCTTCCTTCTACTCTTTGAGTTTATTCTGTTTTGTTTTGTTTTTTAATTTCTTAAGTTGGACACTTGTTACTAGTTTTTATTTACCCTTTAAAAAAAACCTTAATATAAACTTGTTTTATGATTATAAGTTATTTTGTTTTAGAAGTCAGTATTCGGGACTTCCCTGGTGGTCCCGTGGTTAAGACTTTGCGATTCCACTGCAAGGGGCACGGGTTCATCCCTGCTCAGGAAACTAAGATCCCGCACAGCGCATAGCGCAGCCAAAGAAAAAACAAGTCAGTGTTCATTCACTCACCAGCCATTTATTGATCACCTGCGATATCCTGGGCACTGTTCTAGGCATCAAATCAGAAATGGATGTTAAATGCTATCAAATATCTTTTTGGCAACTGTTGAGATTATCATATATTAATAGAATTCCTAATGTTGAGCAATTCTTACATTTCTAAAATAACCTTTGCTTGGTCATAGACTATTATTTGTCCTCTGCAGAACTATATTCAATTTACTACTATTTTAAAATAGAAGTTTGTATCTTTATTCAAGTGAAATTAACCTGGGGTGTTTGTTTGAATGTGTCTGTGTATTGTCATTAGGTGTTACGATCAAGATTATGTTGGTTTTATAAAATTCGTTTTTTTCCTGTGCCCTAGACAGTTTAAGTCAGAGGAGTGATTTGGTTCACAGAGGTTTCATGGAGCCTTGAGGCTGGGTGCCCTTCCTTCCTCTCAGACAGAGGTTGGTCCCCTCGGGGACTCCTTTCCCCGGGGCTGCTATCAGAAGCAGGAGCTCACTTCTTATCTGACGACAGCTTGAGAACCAGTAGCTCGGAGCTCACAGGGTTTCCTGGTCCCCAGCTGCTGACAGTCACAGGTTCCCATGCTCTTGCCTGCGGGGCACATGGGTCGCAGGTAGCGAGGCCTGGGTAGGGGTCCTTCTCCTACACACGTGGGTCAGCTTGCCCCGCCCCCCCGCACCGGGAAGCCCTGGGAGGGACACTGGGTGCAGCTGCCCTGCGGGAGCTCGGCGGGATCCCAGAGCTGAGGTTTGTCCCCTCTGCGCTCCCTCTGTCTGTCCGTAGGAGGTGGGGCGGGGCTGTTGTCAGGGTGTAATTAGCGGCTTGCTTTCCTGATTGCTTTCCTGCGGGGCAAGCCGCCTCCTCCCTTGGGTTGTGCTGTGGACCGGCGGCTTCCGGCCTCTCGGCCGCCAGTATCAGAACCTGTCACAGAAACCCCCGCTCAAGTCCCCGCTCACATGTCGCCTCTTCAGAGGCCTTCCCTGCCTGCCGGCTACACCAGTCCTCCCTCCAGCCCCTCACCCACGAGTGTCCGACCCGACTATTTTCTTCATGGCATCGGTGGCCACCTGGAATTGTAGGATGTGTTTTTGGACTGACTTGAGTGCTGGAGGAGCGAAGAATAATGAGTCCGGGCTTAAGAAGACCTAATTGTGCCGTCTGTGTCTGCAGGGCACCTGCAGCACTCTTGCCACTGTCCTCAGCGCCCGCAGGGTGTCTGGGACCCAGCGTCCTTTATTTGCATTTCCTTTGCTCCTCCTAGCCTTGGGCACACTGCTTATGCTGATCACGAATTCTGCCGAATGTATTTTCTGCTGAAGACCTCTGATATCCGGGTACTTCAGTTACAGGTTTGAGTGTTGATTTCTTCTCCATTTCACATGCCAACCGTGAAATTCACTGGGGTCATAGCCCAGTAACTGCCTTTGGGGGTTAATGCTTAATTTGGGTGTGATTATTTTATCTGGTATTTTTAGAGCCATTAAATATGGTAAGAATTTAGAAGTCTAAATATGTAAAAATAAAACTGGAGCCAGAATTACAAGCACAGATTGGAGCAGTAGGCTCAATAGAAAATGATAAATATTTTAGCAAGACATTTAAAGTAGCAAATTCAGTTAGTTAGTAAAGGGATGGAAAGGAAAAGCAAAATAATTTAAGTACCCTAATGGGCATTTCCAGAGATGATAGTGAAAAGAGAAAAGCACTTCTAAAGTGTATTTTTAAACCTAGATTCATTTGCTGCCACGGCCTACATCATGGGAGGTGATTATAAAGTATAAAGCAAGTGAACTTTAGAACCCTGTATCCTTTGAAATTTCCTTAAGGTACATCTGCTCAAACAGTCTGTGCATTAGCCCTGTCCAAAGGGTCTTGTTAAATGTTGGTGCTGGGTCTGCCCCACACCCATAGGTCCGTCTTCGGGCAGGATCCTGGTGTGCGTATGTTTAAAAACTTCCCCAGGTGATTCTGATGCACAGCCAGGAATGAGACGGTGCCTTCAAGCTTCTGCGCCAGGTGGTCGCTGACCCCTGGAGGGATGAGGTAGGAGTTGCTTAGCCTCCACTTCTGGTTCCTGTGCACAAGGACTGATCCCATTAAACCCTTAGAAGACCTGGGGTCCGTGCTCGGGGAGGAAAGAGCCTGTCCACTCCCTCCATCCCTGGGTGGTAGCAGTGGCCTTCTTGGACCTGGCTCATTTGGGTGGGGGGGGCCATGGAGCTATGGACTTGAGGCAGATCTAAAAGCATCGTCCTAACCAATAGGGAACATGCACTACCTCCTGCCTGGTGGCCTGTGTGCTCCAGTTATAGCTTCTTCCTCTTGCTGACATGCAGGGAGTGGGGCCTGTTCCTCGCCGGTGCGTCTGCCCAGGTTGCTGTGTCAGGAGCAGGGACTGTTTCTTGTTAGCCCTGGCTTGCATGAGCCTAGCCACTCCAAGCTTACTCACTTACCCCATGGCTCTCCCCCCTTCCCCAAGGTGAGATCATCCTAACAATATTTTACAAGAAATGCCTGCACACACCTTTTTAATCTTGAGCTCCTGAGAAATCTAAATAACAAATATAGACTTGTAAAAAGATGAGAGGAATGTGAGACGTAATAAAAATGACATAAAAGGATATTAATAACTTTGATGTCCCTGAAGATGTATTAGTTGATGCTTAAATGTGAATGCTGTAGCCATGGAGATGCCATGGAGATGCCTTGGATGGAAAGCAAGGGTCCTTCCTGGGAATGTCTTCTTAGATTTAAGTTCCTCTGAGTGCTTGATACCAGTTTTCTCCATCTGTTGAGCCTGGCGCCTCCGGTCTGGTCGTCTGAGGGTACTCCCAGAGCCATCCGCCCTCTTTACAGAATGGCCACTGGTTTTCTTGCCTTGATGACGGGACTCAGTAGGAGGCTTGATACTTTTTCAGAATTCTGTTTCCATGGAACTTCTAGGTCAGATGGGGCAGCTTGAGCCCAAGAGTTTATCTTCCTCCCTCCTATTAGTATTTGCTTAGCATACCTAGGTGTGCTGATGTTGGGTGCATATATATTTATAATGCATATATATGCATATATATTTATGGTTGTTTTAAACTCTTGATGAATTGACCCCTTTATCAGTATATATAATGACCTTTTTTGTCTCTCCTTAGAGTTTTTGGCTTGAACTCTATTTTGTCTGATACAAGTATAGATACCCCTGCTCTCTTTTGGTTTCTAATTTTGTGAAATATCTTTTTCTGTCCCTTCACTTTTAGCCTATGTGTATCTTTAAAGATGAAGTGAGTCTCTTGCAGGCAACAGGTACTTGAGTCTTGTTTTGTTTTTTTTATCCTTCCAGCCACTCTATGCCTTCTTTCTCCCAGTTTTATTGAAATATAATCGACATATAGCACTGTGTACTTTTAAGGTGTACAGCGTAATGATTTGACTTAAATATATCGTGAAATGATTGCCATAACAAGTTAGCTAACATCCATCATCTCTTATAGATTAAAAAAAAAAAGAAATTTTTTCATTGTGATGAGAACTCTTAGGATCTATTCTCCTAACAACTTTCATATATACTGTACAGCAGTGTTAGCTATAACCATCGTGTTGTACATCACATTCCCAGTACTTATTTGTCTTATAACTGGAAGTTCATACCTTTTGACCACCTTCCTCCAGTTCCTTCTCCCCTTACCCCCATCATACTGTATTTGTCTTTCTCCGCCTGATGTATTTCCGTTAGCATAATGCCCCAGGGTCTACCTGTGTTGTTGCAAATGGTAGGATTTCTTCCCTTTGTGTGGGTGAATAATATTCCACTGTGTATAACTATCTATCCATCCATCCCACAACTTCTTTATCCATTCATCTGTTGATGGACACTTAGGTTGTTTCCACGTCCTTGCTATTGTGAATAGAGCTACAATAAACGTGGGGCTGCAGATGGCTCTTTGACATGGTGCTTTCATTTTCTTCAGATATGTTCCCAGAAGTGGAATTGCTGGGTCCACTCTGTGCTTTTTGCTTGGAGAATTTAATCCATTTACATGTAGAGTAATTACCATAAGTAAGGACTTACTAATGCCATCCTGTTGTTTTCTGGCTGTTTTCTGATTCCCATGTTCCTTTCTTCTTCTCTCTCTGCCTGCCTTTGTGAATTCATGATTTTCCATAGTGGTGTGCCTTCATTCTCTTCTCTTTATCTCTTGTGTATCTACTGTAGGTTTTTGCTCTGCTTTTATTTCATTTTTTTTTTTGCTTTGTTTTTTTCTGAGGCTTACATAAGACATCTTACAGATATAACAGTCTATTTTACACTGATAACAGCTTAACTTCAATTGCATACAAAAACTCTACCCTTTTACTCCCCCTTATGTTTTTGATATTGTGATCTACCTCTTTTTATATTGTGTATTTATTAACAAATTATTGTAGCTTTAGTTATTTTTAATACTTTTTTCCTCGAACCTTTATACTAGAGTTAAGTGGTTAATACCTCCATCACATTACAGTACTAGAGTGTTGTTGTTGTTTCGTTTGGCTTCAGCAGAAACGCTAGACATGGATAAGGCTTTGTGACATTTCTTCTCTGTCTGTGACACTTTATTATTATTATTATTTTTTTTTTTGCGGTATGTGGGCCTCTCACTGTTGTGGCCTCTCCCGTTGCAGAGCACAGGCTCCGGACGCACAGGCTCAGTGGCCATGGCTCACGGGCCCAGCCGCTCCGTGGCATGTGGGATCTTCCCGGACCGGGGCACAAACCTGTGTCCCCCGCATCGGCAGGTGGACTCTCAACCACAGCGCCACCAGGGAAGCCCTGTCTGTGACACTTTAGAAGGCACGATTTACACGGGATTGTCTACAGTTAACAAATATGCTATTTTTGAGACTTTATGGCTTCTTATTTAACAGCCATAAATCTAAGAGTAACTGTATGTCATGACATAAGAACTATGAGGTCCCATCTTGAGACTGCTTCCTTCAAGATCAGCATTTTGTTTCAGATGAAATGTTTTAAATTTGGTTAATACTACATTTCAAGAAAAATAATTGCATTTATACATGCACCTATTTATTTATTTTTAAAGCGAAAGCAGGTTTATTCAGGGAGGTATACACTCCGTAGGCAGAGTGTGGGCCATCTTCGAAGGCAAGAGGCCAGTATTAGAGTATTTTGAATTTGACAGTATACTTATCTTCACCAGTGTGTTGTATATTTTCATGTTTTCATGTTACTAATTAGTGTCCTTTAGTTTCAGCCTGAAGAACTCCTTTCAGCATTTCTTATAAGGCAGATCTAGTGGTGATGAACTCCCTCAGCTTTTGTTTATCTGAGAAAGTCTTATCTCTCCTTCATTTCTGAAGGACAGCTTTGCTGGATAGAGTATTCTTGGTTGGCAATTTTTTCCTTCATCTCTTTGAATATTTTGTCCCCCTCTTTCCTGGCCTGTAAGGTTTTTGCTGACAGATCTGCAGATTGCTTTATGGGGATAGCTGGAAGTTGCAAGCTGCTTTTCTCTTGCTGCTTTAAGAGTCTCTTCTTGTCTTTGATTTTTGACAGTTTCATTATTGTGTGTCTTGGAGAGGATCTCCTTAGGTGAAGTTTGTTTGATGAACTGTGAGCTTCATGAACTTGGATGTCCAAATCTTCTTCCAGATTTGGGAAGTTCTCAGCCATTATTTCTTTAAATAAGCTTTCTGCCCCTTTCTCCCTCTTTTCTTCTGGGACTCCAGTAGTTTGTAGATTGCTTCTCCTGATGGTGCCCATTGATCACGTAGGCTTTCTTCACTCTTTTTCATTCATGCTTTTCCCCCCAGACAGGGTAATTTTGAAGGTCTTGTCTTCTACGTCACAGATTCTTCTTCCGCTTGAACCGTTCTGTTGTTGGTGCTCTCGTCACATTTTTCATTTCATTGGTTGTGTTATTCAGCTCCAGAACTTCTGTTTCTATCTCTTTGTTAAACTTATCATTTTTTTCCTATGTTATTTTCCTGATTTGTTGAACTGTCTGTGTTTCCTTGCAGCTCATCGAACTTCCTTAAAATAGCTATTTTGGGTTCTTTATCAGGTAAATTGGAGCTCTCCATGTCTTTGGTATTGGTTACTGGAAGAGTATTGGTGGTGTCATGTTTTCTTGATTTTTCATGTTCCTTGAGTCTTTTTTTTTTAATTTATTTATCTTATTTACTTATTTTTGGCTGTGTTGGGTCTTTGTTGCTGCACGCAGGCTTTCTCTAGTTGCAGTGAGCAGGGGCTACTCTTTGTTGTGGTGTGCTGGCTTCTCATTGCGGTGGCTTCTCTTGTTGTGGAGCACGGGCTCTAGGCGTGTGGGCTTCAGTAGTTGTGGCATGTGGGCTCAGTAGTTGTGGCTTGCGGGCTCTAGATCGCAGGCTCAGTAGTTGTGGCGCATGGGCTTAGCTGCTCTGCAGCATGTGGGATCTTTCCAGACCAGAGCTCGAACCCACGTCCCCTGCATTGGCAGGTGGATTCTCAACCACTGCGCCACCAGGAAGCCCCTTGTTGCTTGAGTCTTATGTTGCTGTCTTCACGTTTGAAGTAGCAGCCATCTCCTCCAATCTTTACTAACTGACTTTGGGTGATAAATATTTCCACCAGCCCTGCTAGGGATTGTGAGGCTTTCTCATCTCCTATGCGTACGCTCGCTCCATGTTTCTTGCCGTTTCTTGCTCCCTCCTCCAGCAGAATTCCTCAGCTTCTGTGCCGTCTCTCTGCCCCGTAGCTCCCGGCTGGGTGATGACAGCCTCTGTTTCTTTTCCCAGGAGTGGAGCTCAAGCTGAAGGTTGTGGTCTCTCCCTCCACAGACTCAGGCTGGCTCTCTGCACGTGCTCAGTAGCCGTCCGTCAGAGCTTGCTCTCACCATGTGGGGATCACACACAGGAGTGGCCGCAGGGTGGGAGTACGTGTGGGTGAGGCACGCTGAGCGCTGGGGGGCACCCATGGGCCAGCTGGGGCTCCGTAGGTGAGGCGTCCCCAGCGGCTCGTATAGGCGGACTTGTTGGTGGAGTCTGCAGTGGGGGCAGTAGGATCTGCATCAGTTTAGCTACCTGCCACTCTCCCAGCCACTCCGAGCCCCCAGGCATGCAGCCCACGGCTCTGGATGGGGCGAGAGAGAAAGGAGCCTCCTTGGCAGCTTCCCGCACAGCTGGGGAAGCGGAGTGCCCACTCTGGCGCTCTCACTGTCCCCCTCGGGGGAAATCACAGGCCATGGTGGTCTCTCTTGGCCCTAAGCTGTTCCACCTCGGGGAGGAGTGACACCATGGGTGAAGTCAGGCTGTTTCTCTTTCCCTCTCCAGTGCATCCACACTGGATTGTTTTGCTCTGGTGGTGTGCTGGACCTCTCCAAGGGCTCCCTGCCTGCAGAGTCAGCACATCCGTTGCCTTGTGGTGGAGTCTCCAAAGCTTGGTGGCCCCCTACTCTGTGCCGCGGTTGGGAGATTGTCCCCACGTGGAGAGCGGAGCGAGAGTGGGCTGGCTGCCCGAGTGTCCTCCTGTCCAGCTCTGAGCCGTCCACTGCCTTTCTTCATCTCCTGAGCATGGTTGCCTCTGACATTTTGTTCTGTTTTATAGTTGTTCCCTAGTTCGGTTTCAGTTCTGTTATTTGGGCAGAATCTACTTGCTGTAGCTTAAAAGAATTGCAGAATCCTAAAAATCTCTAGCTAGAATGAATTTTAGAGATTAAACAAAGATAAAGGAATACAAAAATAAAGGTTCATGGTTACGAATTCCTAATCTTATTTTTTTCTAAAGCATATATTTTATTATATGATTAATAGTGAAATAGAATACACTCTAGGAATGGAAACCCTATTCCCTAGTGGATAAATATATTTTTGTCCATTTTCTTTAATAGTCAGTGTTTCTTTTGGGCTGCCACATCCAGGAAAGAGTCAGTTGTTTCAGTTAAAAAAAATTCAAGTCAGCCGTTGTAGCATCCTTTGAACTTAGCTTACTTACGGTACATTTAACCAAGAAATTATTCTTGAACCAAATAAAATCACTAGTGAGTGTGTTGTGTCTCAGGTAAAATCACTAGTGAGTGGGTTGTCTCTCAAGAATAAATGGCACGTATAAAATTCAACATCCATTATTGCTACAAGCTTGCAGTGAACGAGGGGTAGGAAGGTTCCTCTGGCCACAGGAGGGAGAGTACCTGCAACGAGCAGTCAGCAACCTACACAGCAGGGAGGGGCTGCAGGTGTTTCCGTGGAATTCAGGAACAAGGATGTGAAGTGAAACCTGGCTGAGATATTCTGGAGGGTCTAACTGGTACAAAAAGAAATGAGGTTGAATTCTGGAAAGGAGACAGGGTCACCATCATTTGAAGATGACAGCAGTCTACCGAGTCAATCAACCCCCTAAAAGTTAAAACTATTTAAAAAATTTATAAGGTGGCCAGTGACAAAATAAATACACAGAAGTCAGTACTTTTCCTATATGTCAGCAATAACCAGTTGGAAACAATGTATATCAAGTCCCCCATCCAGAACTGGAAACAAAAATGTAAGTTTCCAAGGCATGTGTGCATTTAATAAGAATTTATAGTAACTGTATTGAGAAGCCACAGAATTTCACCAAGAAATAAAAAGGTCTGGAAAAAGTCGAGAGAGACATTGTGTTTCTGGGTGGAAACTCAGTATTATAGATGTCACTTCTCTCAAGTTAACTTGTAAGTTTAATGCAATTCCAGTAAATATTCAATGGATGTTTGGGAATTTGGCAGGGAATATTCTGAAGTTTTTCTGAAAGCATAAATATATGAGAATAGCCTTCCATAAAAATGTTTGAAAGGACCAGGTTTAGGCCAGTAATGTCACATTCTTAACTTACTTTCATTACTTTAAGTAGAGAAGGGATCACTGTAGCTGGGGATCTGAGTTCTACATTTCCCTGTTGCCTGCTTTGTTAGTGTCATTATGGTCAGTCCTCCATGTGACAAGATGATTTTTTAAATTCTTTCCATTTTCATGTCAGTCTGAAAGGCCAGGCTGAAGGCACGTCTTCTCTGTTCCGTGCAGTAACCTTTGGCTTCAGCCGCAGTGACCCCACGCCAAGCCTCTGTACTCTTATCTTACACACCGGCCTTCCGAGAGGGTTCCTCGTTCCTTTCCAAGGACATTAATGTTTGTAGAAGTAGCTAACATTTAATGATCTTTTGATTTCTCTCTGCACCAGGTTCTAGGTGGTTCCTTATATGCATTTCTTCTCCTGTAGAAGCTTACCCATCGGATAGTCTCAGTCGTGGGCAATATAATTATAACAATAGCTGACACTGATAGAGCACTTACTATCCCTAAGGAGTTGCATACATCACTTCATTTAATCCTCCCAGTAATTTATGAGATAGGTGTCATCCCCATTTTCTAGGTTAGGAAACTGAGGCACAAGAGTTATCTTGTCCAGGATTATGTGGACAGTCGCACAGGTAGGACATCAGTGAACCTCACACTATATAGCTTCTCATACATACGTTCTAAAAGCTTCCTGCTCGTGTTTATTTCTTATCCGTAGTGGCTGCAGTGAGCAGATTTTACCAGCTGGGAGGTTTTCTTTTTTAACAGCGTGTCCCTGACTTGGACTGGCGGTTTTCTCTCTGCTGCCAGTGTTCAGTAGTTACACCTGCAGCTGTCAGATTGTGGAAATGCCATCGGAGTCGATGTTCTTGTATATGCACAGAAGTAAAATACTGGCTTGTGAAAAATATTTGATGTAAATTGGTACAAGCACTTTGGAAAACTGTGTGACATACGTACCCGTTGACCCAGCAGTGCCGCTTCTTGTTGCATGCCGTGGAGAATCCTGTGCCTGTGTGTATTAGGACAAATGTATAAGGCTGTTCCGAGTGGCCCTGTTTGTCATGGCCCCAGACCAAGAATCACCCAAGTGTCCACCAGCAGTGGGGTGGTTGGATAAATCGTGGTGTATTCGTATGATGACATAACCATTCAGCAATGCAGATGAACAGAACGCGTGTGCTCGTAATTACGTGGTTGATTCTCAAGTACAGCGTTGAGCAACAGAGCCCAACACATGCAGATGCATGTGTGATTCCATTTGTCCCGTGCACATAGGACAGGCACACGGGTCAGCAAACAGCAGAGCCCGTCATGCAGACCTGGGACTCGAACACCAGGGACGGCAGACTGACAGTGACCTTGGGCTTTGGGGACCCTGGCAGGGTTTGCTTTCCTCACCCAGATGATGGCTGCAGGTGTCACTTTATCATTTTGTTAAACCGTTCATTTCTGTCTTAGGTGCTTTTCTGTGTGTGTGTAAAGGTTAAAGTGTTTGATTCCAGACTGTTTTACTGTGTGTTCAAGATACCAGTTTGACCCACACTAGAAGTGAGTGTGTGGTTTACAGAGAAGTTTGGTGACGGAATATTTCTGGATGAACAGGACGCTTGGAATCATTATTCCGTGGGTCTCTGCTTCTCTCATGTAACTTGGATGCAGGCATTCCTCGGTTTACGAAGAAAATGAACTTTTGACAGGTTGTATATAAATCGCTTCCTGAAGTCATGGGAGAGTATGTTACTTAAAGCAAATACTCACGCTCTTTGATTTATTACCCCCCCTCAATTAATCAGGCCTTTGTTTATTGGGTTGGCTTCATGGAGGGTAGAGCTCTGCTCGGGAGTGTCCGTGACCCCTCAGATCAGCGGCAGAGTGGAGGGCAGTGTCGTACCCCAGGTCCGGCTTCTGAGAGACTTCTAGCAGAATCTAAGGGTCAGGCTTTCAAGCATTATTTTAACAATAGTACTTTTTTGCCCTGAAGCATTGTAATTGAAACTTAAAGAAACAAATCTCGGAGGTCAGCAGATTTTATGTGTATGACTTATAATAATAAATCATTATAAATTTAAAAAGCACTATAAACACAAATGCCCACAGTTCTGGGGACAAGTGTGTGTGTGGTAAATGCAAATAATATTAAGTCCCAGGAGTAACTCTTCACCTGAAAACTCTTGGAAAGTCACTTTTTCTGAAGCGCGCGTGCGAAGTGGCCGGCCAGACGCTACCAGCTGAGCAAACAGTCTGCATGCAGCCCGCGGCAGGCGGAGGGCCGGCCAGGTGGGAGGGCGGGCGGGTGTGTGTGCCCGCGACACACAGCTGCCGCCCCTCTGTGTCACCTGTAGCAGCTGATCCCGTGGCAAGCCACACGCAGGAGCTGCAGATCTCCGAGCTCAGCACTGCAGTCTTTCGGTAAAGATTTTTAAGGGCTAATTTCATGGTTTGGGTTATTTATGAAGTGGCGATGGGGAAGGGGATGTGTCAGGAAGGAAGGCAAATGATTTTTTGGTGAAAGAACTTGTCCGCCTGCAGCTGGGCACACAGCTTGTCGGTTGGTGTTGACAGTACAGCAGCGTACCTGTCAGCCTGTCGCCTTGCCTGGAGCGGCGGCGCCCGCACTGAAGCAGGGACTCGCCTGCTCCCCCTGCAGGCCTTGCGGCTTCGTCCTTCATGGTGGATCAATTTATAATGGTTACCGTTTACTGAGGGCTTACTCTGTGCAAGGCACTGAGCTGCTTATTTTATATTACCCCACTTAATCTGACCTGCAGGGTAAATATTATTACTTCTGTTTTATGGTGAGGAAACTGAGGTACAGAGAGGTCACGTCAAGCTCCCAAGGCCGTAAAGATGGGAGGCGGTGAGGCGGGCTGGGATCGGCTCGGGCCCTGCAAAAGCACACGCTCCCGACCGCTCGCGCCTTGCCCACAGGCCCTCCTGTGTTCTAGGCGGTTTTAGGTGCTATTTTGGGTCATGATACAGTTTTGTTACTTTTTGCTCTTCTGTTTTCAAAAATTAAGTATATTTCATGTGACTGATTCCTGTATGGTGAGTATGGTGGTGGATTCTCCAATTCTACCGTACATATTAGAAGTCTATAAAACAAGGGTTTATAATGGTTGTATTTGTCTGGAAAGTTGCTGATATAGCAGTAGAAGCTATGCGTAAATCAGAGGCTGTCGTCAGTGGAGTGTGCTTTTAAAGCACATAATCACTGCTTGACTTATCCACCCCACCTGCCACTTTAAGTGAAAGTTTGAAAAATGCCAGAATTTTGATATTTTGCAGCAATAATAAAAGCCTCTCCCGACTATCATAATCCAAGCCCAAATGTATCTTGTTTAAAATTCTTAGGCTCTTAAAATTATGACTCTTACGATTAGTGTTCCCGGGCTTCCCTGGTGGCGCAGTGGTTGAGAGTCCGCCTGCCGATGCAGGGGACGTGGGTTCGTGCCCCGGTCCGGGAAGATCCCACGTGCCGCGGAGCGGCTGGGCCTGTGAGCCATGGCCGCTGAGCCTGCGCGTCCGGAGCCTGTGCTCCGCAACGGGAGAGGCCACAACAGTGAGAGGCCCGCGTACCGCAAAAAAAAAAAAAAAAAAAAAAGCAAGATTACTGTTCCCAATCCTGCTTGGTTCTGTGCCACAGAAACATGAAGGATTTTGACAGATGACCCCTTATTGTCTTCATCCACGTTGGGACTTGCCAGTTTGGCAAGACGTTGTGCCTGTTAGTCTCCATCCTAAGTTCTGTGCCCTAAACAGTTTTGTGTTAGAGACAACATGATGCCAAATACATAAGAATTACTTAATAATCATTATGAGTCGGTTTAAATAGAATTTTAAATGTCTCAACTAAGTAAGTAGTCAATATAATAAAGACAACACAGTTTTTCCTGGGAAGTCGTTTGTCATTGTATTGATTCATTTTAGTCATTTAGCATTTTAATTTAAAAGCATTTTTATAGCTACTACCTTTTTTCTTTAATTAAACTTATTTTGAGATAACTGTAGATTCAAATGCAGTTGTAAGAAATAATAGAGAGATCCCAGGGACGCCTTACTCAGTTTTTCCCGCTGATAACATCTTACAAAACTGAGTGCAGTACGACACCCAGGATGCTGACCTTGATACAGCCAAGATACAACATCTCCATCATCACAAGGATCCCTCTTGTTGCCCTTGTATAACCACAATCCATTCTCTACCTTCCACCCCACCCCGTCCTGAACCCCTGGCAACCACTAATCTGTTCTCCGTTTTTATAGTTTTATCATTTTAAGAATGTTATATAAATGGAATCATGCAGCATGTAAGTTTTTTTTTTTAATTTTAAAATTTGTATTTATTTTTGGCTGTATTGGGTGTTCGTTGCTGTGCATGGGCTTTCTCTAGTTGTGGCGAGCGGGGGCTACTCTTCGTTGCGGTGTGCAGGCTTCTCATTGCGGTGGCTTCTCTTGTTGCGGAGCATGGGCTCTAGGCGCGCGGGCTTCAGTAGTTGCGGCACATGGGCTCAGTAATTGTGGCTCACAGGCTCTAGAGCGCAGGCTCAGTAATTATGACGCGTGGGCTTAGTTGCTCTGCAGCATATTGGATCTTCCCAGACCAGGGCTCGAACCCGTGTCCCCTGCATTGGCAGGCAGATTCTTAACCAATGCGCCACTAGGGAAGCCCGCAGCATGTAAGTTTTGAGGCTGGCTTTTTTCACTCAGCATAACTCTCTCAAGGTCCGTCCAGGTTGTTGTGTGAATCAACAGTTCATTCCTTTTTTATTGCCAAGTAGTCTTCCATGATACAAATGTAGCATAGTTTATTTAACTACTCAGTCCTTGAAGGGCATCTGGGTTGTGTCCAGTTTTTGGCTCCTTGAATACAGCTTCTGTAAACATACCTATACAGGTTTTTGTGTGAACGTGTCTTCTCTTCTCTGGGATCAGTGCCCAGGAGTACAATTGCTGGGTTGTATGGCAGCTGCATGTTTAGCTTTTAAAGAAACTGCCAACTGGTTTTCCAGAGCAGCTGCACCATTTTACGTTCCCACCAGCCGTGAGTGAGGGATCCAGTCTCTCTGCACCCTTCCCAGCATTTGGTGTGGTCGCTGTTTTTTGTTTTAAACATTCTGATAGGTGTGGAGTGTTATCTCATGGTGGTTCTAATTTCCATTTCCTTCACAGGTAATGATTTTGAACATCTGTTCACGTGCTCGTTGGCCTTCTGTATATCATCTTTGGTGAAATGTCTGTTCTTTTGTCCGTTTTCTAATTTGATTGTTTGCTTTTTTTGCTGTTGACTTTTGAGAGTTTTTACATTCTAGGTACTAGTCCTTCACCAGGTCTGTGGTTTGAACATATGTCCTCTCACTCTCTAGGCTTTCTTGCATGCTCTCAATAGGGTTTCTTGCCCAGCGACAGTTTTTAATTCTGATGAAGTCCAGTTTATCAGTTTTTCCTTTAATTGATCGTGCTTTCGGTGTCAAGTCAGAACTCTTTGCCTGGCCCTAAATCCCAAGGGTTTTCTTCTAGCTTTTTTTCTAGAAGTTTTATAGTTTTCTGTTTTACATTTAAGTCTGTGATCCATTTTGAGTTAATTTTTGTACAAGATGTGAGACTTAGATCAAGGTTCATTTTTCCCTGTGGATGTCCAGTTGCTCCAGTGCCTTACGTTGACTGGCTGTGTTTCCTCCACTGGATTGCTTGTGCACCTTCGTCAAAAATCAGCTGGGCATATTTGTGAGGATCTGTTTCTGGATTCTCTGTTCTGTTCCATTGATCTGTGTGTCCATCCTGCCAGTACCACCCTGTCTTGATTACTGTAGCTATCTGGGAAGTCCTGAAATTGGGTAGCCTGATTCTTCCCTCTTATTTCTTCTTTTTCAAAATGTTTTAGCTATGCTAGTTCCTTTGCCTTTCTATATAAGTTTTAGGATAATCCTGTCCGTGTCTACAGAGAATTTGGGATTTTGGTAAGAATTGTATTAAACCTATATAATAGTCAGCTTGGGGAGAATTGACATCTCTACTATGTTGAATCTTGCAATTGATGAACAGGGTATGGCTCTCTCTTTTTAGATCTCCTTTGATTTATTTCATCCACATTGTGTAGTTTTCAGTATACACGTTCTGTACATATTTGGTTAGATTTACACCTAGTATTTCTTTTTTTTGAGCAATTATAAATGGCATTGTATTTTTAATTTTGGTATCCGTGTGTTCACTGCCAGTAAATAGAAACACAGTTGATTTTTGTATGTTTATCTTGTATCCCGCAACCTTGCAGAGCTCACTTATTAGTTCTATGAGCTTGGCCTTTTATTTGTAGTCCTGTGTACTTAACACTGTCTATGTGCCAGGCGTTATGTTAAGGCTTTCCGTGTGTTTGCCAAAGGCCAGGACGTAGTGAGGCTAGGATCTTGACTCATAAATTACTTATTCACTTCATCTATTCATTTGGCAAATATTTAAGGAGCACTTATATGGACCAGATGCAGGGTGTCTGCCCTCCTGGGGCCTACGGTCTGAAACCGGAATTAGAAGTGACACAAGCGGTTATCTAACTTAATACAAGAAGTTTAAAAATAAAACAAGACGTTGATTAATTATAACCTAATGCATCTGACTCAGTGTCAGTGGGTAAAGCAGGGACCTTTAGTCAGCCTGTGTGGAGTGGGGGCACCCAGGGGGGACTTGCTAAACATTGTTCATTTCCCCAGGAAAGGTTTCCCGACCCAAACTGCTTGTTGATTCTTACATCAGTTTTTGCAGTTCAGAGACGTCTGTGGTAAAACCTCATATGAAGGGAATTAAATATTTCTTGTCCAAGAGCCCAAGAACTCCTGGCCAAAACTGCATGAAGCTCCCTGGTCACCTCCTTCACCTGCTGTGCATTAGCCCCTCCCCCGCCGACCCTGCACCCTCGATGCCCGTCACCTCCGCACCGGCCGGCCCAGGCCAGCCCTCCTCGACCTCACCTGCTGCCCCCGCGCTGCCGATGGCCGCACCCTCCGTCCGCACACCGCACCTCCCTCTCTCCACCTCGCGGCCCTCCTCTCCTCGGCTGGCGGCTGCCCTCCTCTGGCCCGGCAGGCCGGGTTGCAGAGTCGTTTGAGCTGGGAGGGTGGTGCATCAAGGAGTGAGATGCAGGGCCAGGTCCCCTTCCCGCCAGACGGTTTGGGAAGATCATCGGTGGCCCTGCCTGAGCTTTTGTAACAACAGCGGCAGTAAGTTTCTGGCCAGTTGGGAAATGAAAATCTTACCCTACAGAAATGTGCCCCTCGGGCAGCCTTCCAGGGACAGGGCCTTACGGGGCGCTGCTGACATGCTCACACAGGGCCTGGCACCCCGGGCCACTGCTGGCCTAGTCTCGCGGTCACAGGCGTGAAACAGTGTCCCATAGCCGGGTGGGTCCCGAACCGGCACCGTCCCCACGCCCACGCCCCTTCCGCCTTTAGCAGTCCCTGTCCTGCCTTAGGAGTGAGGCTGTTGCTCTCTCTTCGTTCTCTTCCCACTGACTGTAGGAGAAGCTGCTCGTCTTTGAGTCGGCGTGGAAGAAGGAGAAGGACATAGTCTCCAAGGAGATAGAGAAGCTCCGTGTGTCCATCCAGACCCTGTGCAGGAGTGCACTTCCCCTGGGCAAGATCATGGACTACATCCAGGAGGATGTCGACGCCATGCAGAACGAGTTGCAGCTGTGGCACAGCGAGAACCAGCAGCATGCTGAGGCCCTGCGGAAGGAGCAGAGGTGGGGGCCGGGGGTGCGGGGGGGAGAGCCGGGGCGGGGCCCGGGGCCCACGTGTGCCCGCAGCCCAGGGGGAGGGCTCCCGAGAGCCCGCGGCCCCTTGACCCTCTCTTTCTTACCTCCTCCCCCGAAGGAAACACGTTTCTTTTTCTTTTTCGTTCATAGCATAACGTGCATTTCTTTGTAGCAGTTAGAGAAGATCTGCAGTCAGTGTTCAAAAACGAGATTTAGACATTAAAACAGACAGCAAACTTTGCAGTTTGGATACCATATTTTTCATGTATCTTATCGAAATCCCCAAAGCTTTGTGACTGTAATTTGAAAGTATTTTAATTTTTCACTCTGAAAGAGTACGTTTATGTTTTTACCCTTTTTCTTTGGATGCAATGACTAATTCCCCTTTTGTTGTCTTCCACTGTTTTAATTAAGAAGCAAATGTAAAATGTGAAAGATATTTATGAGCCCCTGGCTTTGCTTTCCGTCAGCATCACAGACTGTGCCCTGGAGCCCTTGGAGGTGGAGCTGGCGGAGCTGGAGCAGCTGGTCAGAGACCAGCAGGACAGGATCTGCGCCGTGAAGGCCAGTATTCTGAAGAATGAAGAGAAAATTCAGAAAATGGTACATAGTATCCATTTGAGTTCCAGAAGGTGAAAGCTCAAACGTTTCGGAGACTAAAGTTGGTCCTCAGTTTGCACGTCGTTACTCCTTAAGTTTCCATTTGAAGACAATGAACAGTTTACAATGTTATCCAACTAATTTTCAGAGCTTTACAAGCTTGAGGCATATTCAGTGTGTGAAAGACCATGTGTTCCTACCTTCCTCCGCTAGAATACTTGCTAGTTATAAATAGCTCTTGCAAATGCCTGTGTGAAAAGTTTCTTTACAAGCCTGTTCTTTGTATTTCTGCCATAGGCTGTTCAGTTCTGTGCCAGATTCGCCAGCAGGTAAGTGGTGCTGGCGCAGCCAGGGATGCAGGCGTCCGTGATTTCAGACTCTGAGTCTAGTGACAGGACTTCCGTGAGTCAAGCACTGAGTGAGATGGCTGTACATTTTGATAGGAGCTTCATAAATACAATGAAGCCTGAAAATGAATGAATTATATTTTTAGCTCATTTCCACTTGAAAAGGGTTAATTTCGGCCCATATCTTTATAAGGTACGCGTGAACTTTAATTTTTAACCTCTTTGTAATTGCATACACGTTATGTAATTTTCTTACTGGTCCCTTTTATCTTTTGCTTATGTTTCCAGCCCTTAAAGTTCATACATTTAAAAAGGAGGTTTGAGTATGGCCTTCATGGACATCGTCTGGACATGAGATTGTCACAGGCCCTTTCCTCACTTTCTTTAACATTTTGCCCCTGGGTTTTCTCCACGTGCACACTTGTGTCACTTGCCTCGTTCTCTCCAGAAGAGGGGCTTGCTCTCCAAGGCATCGGCATCATGCCTTTTCCTTCGCACAGGTGTAAGCACCTGTGCACCTGAGAGACAGGTAGCTTAGGGAAAACTGCAAAAGGAAGACTTAAAAGGATACATGGATTTGCAAAACTTTTTTAATGTTAGCATTTTTTTGGAAATTGTTTTTTTAAAGCAAAAGTTTTTTTTTTAACATGGTTTATATTTAGTTTTTCACTGCATATAATATTGTAAATACTTACTAAAGTCTTCAATTTGTGTATAAAGGATTTCACTGTTTGGAGACATACTTACGGGTCTTAAGGTCTGGGTCCTGATACTTTTATTTCTAGATACTGTATTTATTATGTAACCCAAGGAGGGCCATTTTAAGTGTTAGAATTTGCCTGAGAAAGTTTTGTTTCTTTAAAAGACTAGCACAAATGGCACGGTTAAGTTTTTCTTAGTGTAATTTCCAAAATAAATCTGTTACAAAGGTAGTTCTATGACTTTCGAAGCTGAGTAAGTTCAAGGTCACATTATTAAGATCTGCCATTGTGAAACATTGGTCTTCTTCTCCTTTCCGTAGTTTACTGTAAAATTCAGTTTGGCAAGGCTCCACTAATGCAGCACTGCCGGCGGGCAGGTGTGTCAGTCCCCAGCCCTCACATGCTCATAGTCTCTTTTCCACTGACTTGGATGGCAGCCATCATCCTAAAGGGACCCTGTTTTGCTTCAAGTGAAGGTGTCTGCCTTTAATGAATTTGTACATAAGACTAGAGATTTTGTGTTGCAAAAAATTACATACATTGTGAGTAAAATTTTGTATGAAGTAGTCTCTCAAATTGTATCATAAAATTTATTTTTCTTTTATACATAAATCATTAAAGATAATCAGATTTTTTTTCTATCAGTGTATGGGTTGTGCAGTTCAGTTCACACCTGGAAAAAAGCATTTATAAGCATTTGGATTTTTTTTAGTTTTCAAATGTGTGCAGTTTGTTTTTCTTTGAAGAAAGTTCAGGGAAATTTATATTTTCACTCATTGTGACACCCCTTTTCTGTATAAATTGAAGTCTTATATATGGCAGGTAAGCATTTACCAGAAATTTTAAGACCATTCAGGAAGTTTTAGGAAGTCTCTGCATGTAGTTATTACTGTATCTTATCACAAACAAATTAAATCCTGTTATTTATTATCTTGATAGAATACACAAATGGGATTATTAAATGTTTTTCTCTGCTTTGGCTTGTAAGTTTTCAAGAAGTACTGGAGTCATACTTCAGAAATTTTAATTTAAGCGACTTCCCTGGCGGTCCAGTGGTTAAGACTCTGCACTTCCACCGCAGGGGGCACGGGTTCAATCCCTGGTGGGGGGAACTAAGATCCCGCATGCCGTGTGGTGCGGCCACAGAAGAAAAAAAAAAAGAAATTAAAAGTTGAGCTGACATATTTATATTTAAAGGAAATACATAAACCTTTGGGAAAAAAAGCAAGTCTAAAATTCAGGCTTTCTACTTTGATATTCATGCTTATTTTTCTTAATAAGCAACTTAAAAAATGATAACTGGGATCTGTGAAGACAGATGGTGTTACCTAGTGACAATATAAGTGCAGTTTAGGATTGGGGGTGGGGTCTGGAATTCTCAGTCTGTCGACAAGTGCCCCTGAAATATTCCCAGACTTCTTCTCCAGGCTGCCCTGAACTGACCGGGATGTGTCTTCTGCTGACTTGCGCAGCCCTGGGGCACACGAGCGAGAGGAGAGGTGGCTGGACCTTTACCAGCTTGGTGTCACCAGTCGCAGGCTTAGGACGACCAGTCTGCTTGAGTTCCCACAAGAATCGGGTTCAGGATGAGGCCGCACGCAGGACCCTGTGCTCAGGCGGCCGCCCTGAAGGACCGGTTTCCGCACAGACCCAGACCCCCTCCCAGCTCCGGGGTCTTCTGCCTGCTCCCAGGGGAGGCAGAGGCAGAGCGCCTCGCTCCTCATGCCCTCCCTGCCCCCAGGAGCCCACCGCCCGAGCTGGAAGGAAGCCCCAGGCCCGTCCACTCCCGGGGTGTGCTCTTGCCGTGGCGGGGCTGTGTTCACCTCTATCCTGTGATATACTTCACTAATCGAAAGGCCTCATGTTTTCCTAAAAAGTGTTTGGGTGAGTACACTTCACACAAGCTCTGCAAGAGGGCAGAAGGAGGCCCCTGGAAGAGTCTCCTTCTGCCGCTTATGTGTGTTTTCATAAAAGGATTTTGGGAAGGACTTTTATTTTTTTAATTCAGTGAGAGAAATGACATTTAAATGGCTCTTTAAGCTATAAAACTAGTGTTTAAGTCCATATTTAGAGCCGAGTTCCAGTTTGATTATCAGCCTCGTAAACCAAGCAAGTTGGTCTTTCTGGTGAGAAAATGGGGTTCAGGGACTTCCCTGGCCGTCCAGTGGTTAGGGCCCCGCGCTTGCACTGCCGAGGGCGCGGGTTCAGTCCCCGGTCGGGGAACTAAGATCCCACAAGCTTCGTGGTGCAGACCCCCCGCCCCCCCCAAAAAAAAAACCCAAAAACGGGGTTCCGAAGGAAGTCAAGGCCTGAGTCACGGAGGCTGTGCCGGCCAGCCGAGGCGCAACCAGGGCTTCGTAAGCCAGTGTGGTGGGTGCGCTCGGTGTGCGAGGTTCCCCGGCAGCCCCGCCCTCTGCCCCCGCACCGCCGGCTCAGCACACCCCGCAGGCGCGCGGCCAGCGAGTCAGGGCAGCTCAGAGGACGCTACGCCCGCACCAGTTTTCAGCCACAGCCTGTCGGCTAATTCACAGCATCTGTCTTGTTCTTCACTGCACTCTCGGACTTCCCGTTCAATTCTCGGAAAAGGCCCTTAGCGTTGCTGTCGCCGTGACGCAACCAAAAAACACTTAGGTCTGCCGTTTACGGTCCCCGTCAAAGCCAGCACTTTGCCGGGTGATGGCGGCCAGCGATCGCGGGCCTCGCACCCCGGCCTGAACGCCGGGTGCGCTGTGCCTCTTGCGCCCTCCTGTACTTGGGGCGCGACGCGCACCCCCGGGAGCAGAGCCATAGCCCTGATCTGCTCAGGACGGTGACAGCCGTGCCTTTTCTTGAGGCATAATTATTAATACATCCCTTCCCCGCCTGCAGGAGGGTTCTGGTTTGGATGACAAATGACCTTCTCCCTCTCCCTATTTGATACCTAGGAGTGGTGACACATGGCCGTGAAGGGGTGACGGGGCCCCTCTGAGCGACAGGAGAGCCGTGTGGGTCCCACTGTTGCCACAGCTCTGCCGCAGGTCAGGGGGCGTTCGTGACGCGTCCACACTGCAGACAGGTGACAGGGCCTCTGCTTGCCCGGGGCAAGACGCGGACGTGTGTCTTGGCTTCATGACTGTTGCAGGGCCTTCCCCAAAAGCTCCCGTCTGAGCTGATGTTGCCTGAAGGGAATCGCAGGGGGCCTGTTGGACGCCCTTCCAGCTATCTGGATGGAGCTGCAGGAGGTGGGTCTGTGCTGTGTGCAGCTGGCATGACCTTGACCGGGCAGGACAGAGGTCCGGAGAACCTCCCCAGGCCACGGCAAGATGGGACCAGGCAGACCCTGCCTGGAGGAGAGCGGCAGGAGGAACCCCAGGGCTCCTGGCACCACAGTCAGCACGCGCTGGGCGCGCGGAGACGCCCCCCGCCCCGGGGCGTTCCGTGGTGAAGCCGGCGCAGCGCGACCTCAGGGGATGCCCGTGGAGGCGAGGCCCGGCTGGTCCGCGTGGACGGCAGGGCTGGGCCATGTTCCCACGGAGCCCGGCGTGACATCCGATGACAGTGTTATGTGTAAATGTCTTTTTAAAAAAGAAAATGACCGTTAACTGCTCTCACGTATCAGTATTCTTAGTCATTCCACATTTTTGTATGTGGCATAACTATAATTTAAAAAATGTCTTCCATATTTTTATTTAAAGTGCTTTTTTAAGAAATAGATTATATATTAACATGGATGAATAAGTGGTGCAAAAGGTGTGCAGCGAGCGGTCTCCCCCTTCTCATCCCCGTCTGCCCTGTTTCTTCTTGCCCCTGTAGGCAGCCTCTGTTATTAGATTCTCCTTTATCTCTCTGTTTCTTTAGGGAAATATGAATACATATTTTTATACTCCCACAACACACAGTATCGCGAAAGGTAGAATGCTATATATATGCCATTCTGCATCTTGGTTTTTAAAATTTTCCCAAATCCTGGGGACTGCGCCCTGCCAGTCCCTAGAGGCCATCGTCATTCCCTGCAGAGCCGTGCGGAGTGTCCCAAGGACGTGCCCGGTGCGTGCGGCCCAGTTCCCTGTCGCTGGCCTCGGGTGGTTTCCAGCCTTGCGCAGTGACCGACCTTGTTTTGCTTCGTTTTTTACGTGTGCAGGTGTGTCCGTGGATGGACACCCAGAAACGAGGTTGCCGGGTTGCTGGGTAGACGCACCGTAATGTCGGCACCTCAGCTTCAAGGCGATGGTTGTGGGCTGTGCTTTTTGGTCTCCCGCCAGTACAGGTGCAGGCGTGTCTGCTTCGCCACAGCCTTTCCAGCGGCGTATTGTCACACATTTGGCCTTTTGTTACTCTGACAGGTGAGAAAGCGGATCTCAGTGAGGTTTAATTTGCACTTCTCTTTTTTCAAATGGCTTTGAGCATCTGGCCGTGTGTTTAAGGACTGTTTGCTTTCTGTGAACTGAGTCTTCTGATCAGCTGCCCTTGATTCTGGTGGACTCTTGGCCTTTTTCTTCTGATTTGTTTCTAGAAGCCCTTTGTGTCTTGCGTTGTAAATATTATTTTCCACTTTGCCTTTCACCCAAAGTGATGCTAAACAAATAACGATGCTAATCATCCTCTTTTTTTTTTTTTTTTTTTTTTTTTTTTGCGGTACGCGGGCCTCTCACTGCTGTGGCCTCTCCCGTTGCGGAGCACAGGCTCCGGACGCGCAGGCTCAGCGGCCATGGCTCATGGGCCCAGCCGCTCGGCGGCATGTGGGATCTTCCCGGACCGGGGCACGAACCCGTGTCCCCTGCATCGGCAGGCGGACTTTCAACCACTGCGCCACCAGGGAAGCCCCATCCTCATTTTGTAACCGACTTGACGGATGGTCCCTCTGGTGCCACTGCTCAGAGCGGTGTTGCCCGCTGCTTTAAGGTACTTTTATCACGTTGAAAACACGTCCTATTCCCGGCTCACAAAGAGTGATCAACACGAATGGATGTTGAATCGTTCTTTTCTGTTAGGGAGAGTGTACCTGTTTCTCCTTTGGCCTGGTGATGTGATATTCTAGGTCACCTGATGTCAGAATATCCTTACAGTCATAGATCAGATCCTGCCTCATCAGGATGGATTATTCTTTTGCTCTACCAATTAGTTGTGTTACATAGTCATTATTCCAGGATTTCCTGTTGCCGGGGCTGCAGGGGCGCCCTCTGTTGTTCCGTTTACCCCAGCCCTCTGTGGTTCTCTGTCCCTGGGGTGCGGCCCCCCAGCACTCCTGCCCGCCCCGGGCTGCAGCTCCGGACCCAGCACACTTCCCTGCCTGCAGTGCCCTGAAGCGGACAGTGCTTGTCGCTGCCTCACAGAGGGGGAGGGGGAGAAGGTTCCAGTAGGAGGTGTTGCCCCCCCAGTGGCTGCTGCTCCCTTTCCCAGGTCTACACCGCGAGGGATACATGGTGAAAAGCTGTCCAGCGTCTTCTGGGAGGTTGTGGAGGACACCCGCAGGAGGCTGGCCCCCGCTCCAGGCGTTCTCCCTTCTGGCTTGGGCTCTGCCCTCTTTTGGGTTCTGTGCCGGGTGCTTGTCCTGTGGCCTCAGCTCCCAGCTCAAGAAAAGTCTCAGGCTTGTGCAGCCTTTTTCCCCAAGTGGAGCAGGACGTTCTCCTCTGCCGGTCCTGGGGGCTGGTTCCTGGGTCTTGCTCTGAACTGTAGACTCAAAGCCCCCGATGGACCTGAAAATCAAAGGTCGGGCCAGATAGTGACTTGCTGCCATCACTGGTCTCTGTCGTGTCCATGGATCACGCCACAGTGTTTCAAAGCCCAAACAAGGTTCATCATCAACAGTAAGGGGCAGACGGGCCAGTATCTGAAGGCTGAGGGTGGCGTGCTGGCTGGGGGCACGTCTCACTGGCCGCCAGGATTACAGATGGGATGCGCCCCCCCATGACCCCTGGACCTTTCCCCCAGCCCCCCAACCAGGACTTGAGCCATGTCTCTCCTCCGCTGGCAGAGAAGAACAAAGGTGCCCCACGGGGGAGTGCAGGTCCCTCTCCCTGCCGGACCCCACCTCTCCGGGTGAATCCTGCCCTTGCCGAGGTGGTCACCTCTGGTGACAGATGCTTTTCTTTCCCTTAAACCCCACAGGCAAAGGCAGACCTGGTGGGAAGGAGGCCAGTGGCCTGGGGAGAGCTCGGGACTTGGAGGCTGTGTGGCCTGGGTGTCCCCGCACACCATCTCTGAGCTGTAGATGCCTGGGGACGGGGTTGCCATGACCCCTCAGCATCAGGGGGCTTCTCAAGAGCGTTCCAGCTCACACAGGGTCTCCTGGGGGCTCCTCAGCCCCTTCATCCTTCAGGGCAGGTGGGCTGTGTCCCCATCTTGCTGGAGGGTCGCACATCTCCTTCCTGGCTTGAGGAGAGAATGTGCCGCAGACGCACAGTTAAGTCCAGGACTGTCCCCTCGTCCGTGTTTGGATCGCTGGCTACGAGCGTTTTCCTGTGAGAGACCGGACTGTGGTCTAAGCTGAGGTCTTAGGAGAGGCCTGCCCAGGCCTTGGCCTGAGGACACCCAGAGCTGGACACAAAAGGGGCAGCTTTGCCTCGGCCTGTGGCCACTGAGGGGACTCGGGCCCCCTGGCTGGTGGCACCGAGGAGCGATATGGTCCCAAAGCCGGGCATGGGGCCCCTTGGGGCTGAGGGCCCTGACAGTTCTGGGAGGTGCTGTCTTCATAAAGCACATGAAGCCCTCTGACCTGGGCAGTGAGGGGCCAGCCCGGCCCTCCCAGACTCCCAGCTTCCTGAGTGCAGACGTGTCCACCCTGCCCAGGGGACAGACAGATGGGGCTGGGTGGGCACAGGTCTCCCTGGGGCTCCGGCTGTCGTCCCGGTCGCGAGCCACAGGGCGTGTGGAGGGTTGGGACCAGGCAGGGCTGGCTGCCGGCTCCCCCCAGGACAGGAGGCCGAGGGTGGGCAAGTGGAGGACAGCCCGACACGGAACTGCACTCCAGCCAGCACGGTGGGCTGCCCGGGTCCAGCTCTGCTGTGTGGACCCTTAGCTTCCTCTGCCCGGGGGGTGGAGGAGGGGTGCCCAGGAGTGTGGGCAAGGGTGCGGCACAGGGAAGGGCCAGGGAAACGGCGAGTCTGCGTTCCCGGGGGGTGCAGAACACGGGCAGGGTGCAGGCCTCAGGGACGCAAACGGACCTTTCTCCCCGAAACCTGGAAATTGAACAGTAAAAATTCAAATCCCAGTGACGTTATTGAAGAAATGTAAGCTGATCACATACGATGAGGCTCTAGTAATTGTAACAGAGTGGAACCGGTGTAGGAAAACATGAACCACTGAAATAGCACAGGACCCCCCTCCAGACACATAAGTCTAGGAATTCTGATTTCTGATAAATGTGGTTACTTCAACGCAGAAGTATTTCAGATTGGTGTCCAAATAAATGGCATTGGAACGTATGGTTTTCCATACGGCAAAACTATTACATACAAAAATAAATTCCAAGAAATTAAACAGTTCAAAACATGAGAATACCGGAAGAAAATAATTGGAGAATATTTTATATTGATAATATGTATAAATGTTTATATAATTTATTGATATATTTATTATACTATTAATACATTTGGTATTTATGATAGTTCTATTTTGTGAGAGGCAGTGTAATGTATTGGAATAAAGCACTTAGAAGAGAGGGTACTAAGTGCTAAACATATTTTAAGGTGAAGAAGAACTTCCTAAAAAAGACATTTTCAGAAATCTTAAGTGAAAAAAATTATATATACTTGGCTCTATAAGAAATAAAAATTTCTGTATAGCCAAGCAAAAGTGAAAAATGGTTCACTGGGAGAAATACTTGCAATGTCTGTAACAAAGAGTTAATATTCATAAGAGGCAAAGACTTTCTCATTAATAAGAAAAATACTTATGGCCCAATTGAATGACGGAAGGAAGTGACAAAATAGGCAGTCAATTCATGGAAGGAGCCAGAAACCAACGTTTGGCCTTATCATCAACGGATAAAGGGGCCGAGAGCTCGGGAGTCCAGGCTGGAGAGAGTGACTCGGGTTCAGACCCCAGCAGGTCAGGGTGCCCAGCCCTCACTCCTTTGTTAGCTGGTGACTTTGGGCAAATGGCCTAAACTTTTGCCTCACTTGCCCATGTGTTTGATTGGGTTAATCCACATGGCACCGGCTTCATAGTTTGTTGTCAGAGGATAAATATGTTCCTGGTTATAGAGTACAAAGATCAATAATTGGCACGTAGTACGGGCTATATAAGTATCGACTAGTATTCACGTAATGTAACATGAGCATCGCACTGGCACAAGTTTTCAGCTGGCAGGGGTTAGAAAGATTAATAATGCATGGTGTGGGGCTTCCCTGGTGGCGCAGTGGTTGAGAGTCCGCCTGCCGAGGCAGGGGACACGGGTTTGTGCCCCGGTCCGGGAAGATCCCACATGCCGCGGAGCGGCTGGGCCCGTGAGCCATGGCCGCTGAGCCTGCGCGTCCGGAGCCTGTGCTCCGCAACGGGAGAGGCCACAGCAGTGAGAGGCCTGCGTACCACACACACAAAAAATAATAATAATGCATGGTGTGGTTGAGGATGTGGTGTGTAAGTCGGTCAGTATTTTTAGAGGGCGTTCTGGAAGTACTTCTCAAAATTAAAAACAGGAATATTTGGCTGACTGAAGAAAAAGCTGGAGCAGAGAGATGACCACTGTCTTCAGATAAAAGGTCCGGTGGGTGGAGGAACCTTCAAATAAAAGGTTCTCTGTGGCCCTAGCACTGACGTGTGGATGCGAAATATAGGGAGATGGCCTTGGCCCTGTGTAAGAAATAAGTCTCCATTCAGACGGAGCGGTCCGTAGGTGGTGTGGATAGCGAGCTCCCCGCCTCAGGAGGTGTGCAAGCAGAGGCTGGTTGGCCACTTCCCAGGGATGCCTTGGGGGGTTCGCTGGAGGCTCCCTCTGCTTCTTCAGGCCTTGCCCACCACAAGGAATGACCCATCCCACTAGCCCAGATCTCCACCCACCCTCCTCCCCGGCTCTACCTGCTGACTCTGCCAGGTCAGCAGATGTGGTCTTCAGGAGCCCCTGCAGGCTGAGCCCGGCTGTGCTTCCTGCCCCCCGATGGACCTGCAGCCTCCATTCCCCTCCGCTGCTCAAAGTTTGCCGGGAGAGGCCTCGCCTTGCCCTCCTCCAGCCAGGTGTGGATGTCATCGTTCTCTCCTGAATACAAACCGCCTTTCAGGAGGTTTCATCGTGGCCCCAGGAAACTGGGGGCGACGGGCAGGCAGCTTCAGGGGGATGTGCCTCTCAGGACAGAGACCGATCGGGACAAGAGCATTTGCTAATTTTTCTGTTTCACTTTCAAGCAGCCTGAGACCCTTCCAGGGTGTTGCAGAGTTTTTCATTTAAACCCCGGGGAAAGCTGTCCTCTGCGATCGCGTGCCTGGCACTGGCTCTCTGGGTTGGCTGTAGCTGCCCTGCGGGTTTCCATGGCTTGGCACCTTGGTCAGGGCCTGGAATTCCCTCTGTCAGGGAAGCCCCTTCTGCTCTTTTGTTAGAGATACAGGGAAAAAGAAAGAGCCCTCCTGGCATGGAATTGTTTACAGAGATCTTTCCCTCCCACCTTCTCATGTGAGCCTCTCTGGGGCTGGGAGTCAGGCCTTAGCTACCCATTTTACAGATGAGAAAACCGAGGCTGTGTTAGCAAGTCTCAGGCCTCTGCCAGGTCTAAGGCCCAGGCATGTTGTCCGGCTGCCTTTGAGGTGAGCAAACCTGGGCTGAGCTGAAGAGCGTGGAGGCCGGGTCCAGGGCTGCTGGCCTTTGGGCTGAGAACACATCGCTTGCCGGTCCCCAGGGTGGGTTCCTTGTTCTGTCATCTGGGTGAGCACACAGCTAAGAAAGGGCGAGTCAGTGATTTCTAAAAGCCCGTTTGTTGTTTTGGCTGGTGCCCCAGCAAGGACGCCTCCCCGCCCGAGTCTGTAGGATGACGGTCACCCCCTGCCCATCTCAAACCGCACACCTGAGCCAAGACCTTGATACGTGGCCCATCAGCCCAAGGGCCACAGCCACTGGGCGCATTGGCAGGACCCACCAACCCACCGGGCGCAGCAGGTGCAGCACTTTGAGGGGCCCGGGAAAGCGTTGTAACTTTTTATAATAAAAAAAATTAACTTCTAGGTCAGAGCAAATGTTTGAATATATAATATTAATACATCTGCCTTTATAACAATGTGGTTGTAAAATAGAATTTTTAATATTTTTTGTGAAAGAAGGGCCCACAAAGGCACAAGTGCCACGGACCATCGTGCAGCCTGAGTGCCGCCCGGCCGCTGGGGCTCACGCCCGTCCTGTCCCCAGTGTGGCTGGACCCACCTCGAAGGTGACCTCATTCCTCACTTTACCCGGACACACCCAGGGAGTGGAGCAGAGCTGCATTCTTCCGATGGGTTTTCCATTTCCAGGGATTATGGTTCTGAAGGAAAGCATCTTTGGGGCAGTTTCAGTACAAACACCGGGATGTATTTAAAAATAGAACTTGCAAATGGAAGCTCTTAAACCGTGGCTTTTAGGCGGGCATTAAGCTCGTTCGGATGGATGCAAAATCAGAACCTCATGTCAGCGCATGGACGTGCCTCTTGCAGCCCGCAGTGCTGTGGAAGGAGGCTGTCCCCTTAGCAGTGGCTTCTGTGTCCCGCTGCCAGCACAGCCCCGTGGGCAGGGCTTGTGGACCAGCCTCCAGCCCTCCGCAAGCCTCTCTCCTATCGCCTGTAAAACTGCACACCCATCTCAGTATTTCCCCTATTTTTACAGCTGCCAGAACAACCATTTGTGGTTTTAAAATAAAACTCTTATTAGACTCCTTAGCAACGGAATGGAAAGGTCACAGTTTATAAAGAGAATTGTCTCTGGGGTGAGCATTCCCCTCGTTGTCCCCCCAGGAGGAGCCTTGCAGGGCCCTGCCTGAGGGGCACCTCCAGACCTCCAGGGCCACATGCCCCAGACACTGGCACCCCGAGGGCCAGAGCACAGGTCGAGGGGTGCACAGTGAGCGATTGTTAAACTTTCCGGAATTCTGCGAGCTGTTGTGTTAAAAAACAAAAGTAGTGGATACTGAAAACTCATCGCTTCTTAATTATTTTATCACTTTCTACTCTTCGCTCTGCCTTTGGGCCTGTCTGTATGGTGGAATACTACTGTGTGTTGCATCTCTCCCTGAATCCAAATTCAGTTAAGTCCCTTTTGGCCAAGGTTGAAGTATTTACACCATGGAAACTGGCAACTTTGATAGAGTGAGAGTGATAATAAAGTATGCATATCTGTAGCCATTACATGGTGAATAGCACAAAAAACGAAGGCAATTCATTCCAGTGTTCAAAAATGATTATTCAGTTCAGCAAAGTCATCACTCGTGTCATTGCCAAACAACCGAAGTTCCTCTGCAGGAATTGTATTTCTTTTCTCTTACTTGTTAAAATAAATGAAAACGTTAACTGACATTCAGGTCAGAGCTACATTTGTTTGTCAGTTACAGCCATAGGTTGACTATGAACACAAGAGTTCAGCAAAAATCCACAAAAACATTCTGTGAGAATCGATTATCGACCTCTGTGGAATTTATAATATTGTATATCTTATTGTTTGTAAGTTGTGTGCTACACATATTTATACCACTAGTATTTTGAGAATATATTTTTATGTATTGTCTCGTTGATATTTATAATTCCCTTCCCTCCGATCAGGGGAGGAGACGTCTTCCGTTTGGACCTCTGGTTCTGACTGGGGGCTGGAGGGCCTCATGAAAGTTCTGAGTCCCCTTGATTTAGCAGGCTCTGGGGTACTGAGGTGCTTCCCGGGGTCTGGCACGGTCGGCTGGGGCTCCAGGATGAGAGGAGAGCCAGAGGACCTAGGGGGGCATTGAAGACAGAGCAGAACTGGCCTCATCGACTCCAGGGGTCCCGCCGGTGGCACCCCTCACCTGGGAAGGCAGAGGATGGAAGCGGGGGTCTCGTGTCCTTCTCTGACCACCCAGTGCCCTTCCATCGATCCTGCTTGAGTGGCTGGATCAACACCCAGGGGACCAAAAGTTGGGTGCTGGGGGTTCCTTGTGCTCCGCCCACACAGCTACTGTTACTTTTGTCCCAGTGACGTTCATTGTTTCGGTTTCCTGCTTACTTAATTTTTGTTCGGTTAGAAAACAGCATCAGGAAGGAAATAAACAGGACTCATAATCCCATCTTCCAAAGTTAACGATTTATATACGCTGGTTGCTGGTATCTGTTTTCCCATCTTTAAATTTCTTTTTTCTTTACCATCGCATCTGTTTTTTATGCATATGCAACACGTACACATCAGCCACATATTCACACTGTTGAGACAATGTGGCTTATATTGTTACTCAACGTTGACTTCTTATCTTCAGGAAAGAATTTAGTGTATTTCCCCCTTGTCATTTTGTTCTCTTAACCATCATTTTGATAGCTGAATACTATTTCATTGAATGGAGGACTTATTTTGGTTCAGCTGCAAATATTTTCTCATTCCATAATCATTTCTTCTTTGGCCTGTTGTCAGATACGTACTTCCCCCTCCCCCGTTTTATCTTTTTGTTCTTGGTTTCTGGTTTGATTGCATCACATGAGAGAATGGGACCAGCCACACCTTTGAGCTGAGTGGAGGCTGCATATGCACATGGCCTGGCATGTAGTCAATTTCGTAAACTGCCATGTAACTTTTTTTCACAATTTATCACTTCATTGGGCTTAACAAACAACGTTTTGACATGTCATTATCCCCCCTTTTATTCTTATTGTGGTAAAATACACATAACATGAAATTCACTCTTAACCATTTTCCGTGTATATTCAGTGGCGTTAAGCACGTTCACCTTGTTGTGCAACCGCCACCCCACCCATTGCCAGAACTTTTGCATCTTCCCGAACGGAAACTCTGTCCCCATTAAACACTAACTCCCCATCCCTCCTCCTCCAGCCCTGGCGACACTCATTTTACTTTCTGTGTCGATGAATCTGAATCTGACTCTTCCAGGGACCTCATATAAGTGGGGTCAGGCACTATTTGTCGTTTTGTGACTGGCTCCTTTCACTCAGCACGGTGTCTTCAAGGTTCATCCATGTCGTAGCCCGTGTCAGAATTTCATTTCTTTTCAAGGCTGAATAACATTGCATGCTGTGGTTGGACCCCACTTTGTTCACCCACTCACTTGTCAGTGGATACCTGGGCTGCTTTCACCTCTTGGCTATTGTGAATAGTGCCGCTATGAGTGTGGGTGTGCAAATATCTATTTGCATGCTTGCTTTCCATTTTTTTTGGATACATACCCAGAATTGGAATTGCTGGATCATATGGTATTTCTCTGTTTAATTTGTTGAGGAACCACCATACTTGCCTACACTTGTTCTTCTCACGTTAGTTTGAAAAGAATCTGTACTTTCAAATTGTTGCATACGATGTTGTGTCTATATTTGCCCATTCTGTCAAGCTTATTTTGAGTGTGGAAATAACCCTGCAAACTCACTAAAGGTTGCCCAGAGAGTGAGTCAGTGGGAACCACTCTGCCCTCACCCACTCTGCCTTCTTTTCATGGGGGCAGGCTGCACACCCAGTATCCCCGGTGTCCCAGGCCATGACATCACCATCTCTGGGGCTGTTGGCAGCCTTCTCGGGCCCCCTGTCTTCGTAAAAAATTGTACTCCGAGTGGGACTTAAACTAAACAGACTTCCTCTAGGAAACACACACAATCACACTGCTGTGGAAGTTGCTTTTATGGACATTTCCCTGAGAAATATTCCTCTCTGGAAAAATAAATTCACAGGATGTAATTAAAACCATTATATGTGTATGTTGGCCTGGGCGTTTCTTAAGTGCTTCACCAAATGGGCCACCAAATAAAGAAATGAAGGCCGGCTTTGTTCGCATCTAGTAACAATGACCTTTATTAACTGTAACCTAGGATGTTCTTCTGTTACTTTATGGATTCAGAAGTAGCCTTTCATCGGGCCCTTGTGCAGGGGGTGCACCCTTGGTCCTGACCCCGGTGTGACCGATCACTGCAGGGAAAAGCAGAGCAGGTGGTGCTGTGTCACCTGGATGAAGGTGACCATCTCAGTGTCCACTGACAGTGGAATGGCATGTGTTTTCTGGCTTTCGACCTGTGAGAAAATAAGATAAATTCATGTTGTCTTCAAACATCATAAGTTCTGAGAAGGAAAGTGACCAAAGCAAGGCGCTTTGAGCAGCGTGGCTTAGAGGAGCTACTGTGCTGTGTTGGCTCCTTTGGTCACCTTCTGGCTCTCCTTTTTCCAGTTCTCTGCGGAACTCCTCCTTCACCCCGGTGCCCTGGTGGAGGACCCAGCCACGGGCTCGCACCGGCCTTTGTGTCGGCACGTGGCCCAGCAGGACAGTCAGAATACTCTTTGCGATGGACATGTGATGCGGGCTGAGAGGTTTCTCCTGCAGTTACTGAGCGAGGAGCTTGAAGGCCTGTGGTGATGCAACACAGAAGAAACTGTCACAGTGGAAACTGCACACGGAGGAAAGCAAGTCTGGAGGTGGGTGAGACCTAGGGCCAGACTTTGAGCTCCTGGATCCAGCTGTGCCTGAAGACCATCCCACCTTTGACATCCCATTCTGTAGATGACTTGGTAGGTGTGATGGTTCAATTTTATGGGTCATCTTGGCTAGGTTATTGGTCAAACACCTGTCTGGGTGCTTCTGTGAAGGTATTTTATAAATGGAATTAGCATCTACAATTCACTGACTTGACTTTAAAGAGATTGCCCTGGATAATCTGGGTGGGCCTCAGCCAGTTGAAAGCCTTAAGAACAAAACCAGGTTTCCCTGAGCAAAGGGAATTCTGACTCCAGGCTGCAGCGTAGAAGCCCTGTCTTGAGCCTCCAGCTTGCCCGGCTGCCCTACAAATTTTGGGCCCAAGATGACAACACCAGCTCTTGTCTGAGTTTCCAGGCTGCCAGCCTGGATTTCACACTTGCCAGCTTTCTCAGTTACATGCGCCAACTCCTTGTTCCCTGGGCAGACCCTAAGGCAAGGATTTGTGTGCAAGTGATTTATTAAGGCAGTGGCTGCCTGGGGAGGGGGGCAGGGAGTGGCAGCGGGGGACATGGAAGAGTGGAAACAGGTGGAATCTGATTTCAGGCCTCAGCTGGATCCCGTGGGGGCCTCTGAGGTATGAATTACAGTCAGAGTTTGCCCTGCCTCCGGTAAGGGCTGTAACTCCCAGGTCCTTCTCTCTCTCACCTCTTGGCAGTGGTTCCAGGGCACCAAGAGCTTCTGCTACAACAGGCCAATAGATTCTTTCCTCCTTTACTGGTTTGAGTAGAGCCTCTCCTGACAAATCGTCAACTCACTGTGCTGTTCAGAGGGAAACTCTGAAGCCGAGCAGGACCCTGCGGGGCTCCGGGGCACGGGCGCCTTTCCATGTCCCCTTCTTCTTGTTTGTAGGGACAAGACTCCAGTCTCCATGACCTTCCCTGAGTTCTAAAGCACAGATTCAAACAGTTGCTAATCAGGGAAGGGAGGGGAGGCAGAGACAAGGGATGAGCAGCCAGGAAGCAATAGAGCAGCCTTGGGCCAGGGTCCTGGTCCCTCCTCAAGGGACACACAGAACAATGTATTTGAGCTCTTTATAGAACTAAAACCCAACAAGTGGAAGATGTCAGCAGTCTTCATTCCCGAGAACATCACAGTTTGATAACCTCATCAAGGGACCACCTGAGGCCAGATTAAAGGAACCAGAGCAGCTCATTAGGAGGAAACCACCTGAGGCCAGATGAAAGGAGCGCAGGCCTTGCAAGCACCCTGATCCTTATCAGCAACCCCGCCCTTGAACCATTGCTATAAACTCCTCACCAAATCCTCCTGGGTTGGGTCACACGCAGTTTCTGAGGGGCATGTGGCCCTTTTTGCCTGGCAAAGCAATAAAGCTGCTCTTTCCTAGTTCACCCAAAACTCCAAGATCTGATTCAGGACCGGTGCACAGAGGCCAAGCTTTTGGCAACAACCCCTCAGCTACAGACCACAGCAAAGGCTTTTGATTATCCAGGTGGCCACACTCTGCCGGTCGACACAGCCTGTGGAGTCCTTGGAGGCTTGGTGCAGGGGCTCCTGGGCCAGAGGAAGCTGATCATGGCCGACTGGCTGGCCAGGGTTCTGTCCCCAGAACATGAATCCAGAGACCCAGGGGGAGGTGGATGCCTGAACTGTTGGTCACTGAGGGTCAGGCTGGAGTTTCTGACTCAGTGAGACTGAGGGCTGCCAGGGGCAGAAGCTGAGAGACAGCCGGGCCGAGGAAGTCCATCTGCAGAGAGGGGATGGGCACACGCACAGGACAGGCAGGGAGAGAGACAGGGAGGGTGCTAAAGAGACAGAGAGAGGGAGAGAGAGGGACAGAGAAACACCAAGGTTCAGGGAAACAGTGAGAGACGAAGGCAGAGACAGAGAGAGATGGAGAGAAAGAGATTGTATTACTCAGAATAGCTGCAGCAAGATATATCCCATCTCACATCCTTTCTTTGGACGTGACATTGATGTTCCTCCACAGAGAGATGGGTGGGGTCCATGCTGGCACCCTGAACACGGGCGGACCTTTGTAACTTCTTGGACCAATAGAACGCAGCGAGAATGATGCTCACGGCTTCCCCCTCCCTCGCTCCCTCTCTCCTCTTTGTCTCCCCTTCTCTCCGGATGCTCCCAGTGGAATCCGGCCACCACGTTGTGAGGAGCCCTAACCACGTGGGGAGGCCACATGCGGGTGTTCCTTCCGCAGCCCCAGCTAAGCCGCAGCCAACAGCCAGCATCGGCCTGTGTCCCTTCAGATGGCCCACCCCAGCCTCGGGGTCTCCCGGCTGAGACCTCAGTCATGAATCAGAACCAAGCCATTCCCGCTGTGCCCGGGCCAGGTTCCTGCCGCACAGCAACCATGCGGGATGACATACGACGACACCTGGTGATTATTGAAGCCACTGCTTTGTCACCTGGCAACACAAAGAGACACACATGGCAGGTCAAGGAGGGAAACAGAGCAGAGAGGGTGCTGGGTCCCGTGCAGCCAGCCTTCCGAGCTCAGCTCGGCCTGACACCCTGGCCACCCCGTGTCCCCAGACCAAACCAAAGGCTCCTGGTACTTGAACCAGCTTCCGGGGACGCCTGGTCTGTGTTCGTTTTGCCTCCTGACTGTCTCTCACAGGACACACTCTTAGCTCACAGGGATGCACAGGACTGTTCAGCGCCGGCTGCGGGGGCAGCGGCCCCATGAAGGCCAGCGTCTTCTGTCCCCTCAGCCGGTGCGGGGACGGGGTTGCCCAGGTCTCTCTGGAGTCCTGCGCCCTTTTCCTCTCGATTTCCCACACACGGAAGCCAGCGTGGCTCTGTCCAAACCTGGGTCTGATCACCACACTGCTTGGTAAAACCCTGTTGACCTCCTGTGACACAGCACAGGAACCGGCATCACCAGGTCCACAGGGTCTCCCCTCCCAGACCCCAGAAGGGCCTTTGCCCAACTGTCCGGTGCCTTGGTTGCGATGCGTCCTCTCTCGTTGTGGTTAACTTCTCACCCTCCCTGACTCCTGCAGACGTCCTCTTGCTCCCCGGCCCCACTCCATCCTTCATGGCCCTCACTCTGCGGGTGATCTGTGATTCTGGTCCATGGCTGGGTGTGAGTTTCCTGTGGCTGCCGTGACAAGTGGCACACACCGGGAGGCTTCACCCAACGGACACGTACTCGTGCTCAGTTTAGAGGGCAGAGGTCTGAAATCAGCGTGTCGGCAGGGCCACGCTCCCTCTGGAGGCTCTCGGGCAGGACCCTTCCTGTCTTTTCCAGCTTCTGGTGGCTCTTAGCTTGTGGCTGCATCCCTCCAGGCTCTGTCTGCTCACGTGGCCTTCTTGCTCTGTGTCTGAGTCTCAAATCTCCCTCTTCCTTTCAAACCCAAAGATCTGTCATTGGATTTAGGGTCACCCTAAATGCAGGATGATGGAGATCGTTTACTTAATTACATCGGCAAAACCCCTTTTCCCAAATAACGTCCCATTCGTAGGTTTCAGGGGTTAGGAGGTGGACTTTTCTTTTTGGGGAACCACTATTCACCCCACCTACTGGACCACAGGCTCCATGGTAAGTGTCCACTTTGGCTCACCCTGCACCAGGCTCAGTGCCCAGCCGAGGTGGCTGTCACTTCTGGCCGTCTGTTCAATGTCAAGTCCCGAGCGAGCTCTTGTGAGGGAATCTAAATATGTTTGTGAGCAGAAGCAGCTTTCGAGGAAGCTGCACCTCTGCCAGGAGAGATAAGACACCTCCTCCCACAGCTGCAAGTCAAGGTGAGAGGAGATGGGGCCCAGGACCATGGGTGGAGGCTGGCAAGGAGCCCAGGCGCCCAGCTGGGTGGGTGGGGATGGGGGAGGCACCTGCTGAGCTGGGAGGCAGGTCCCCTGGCTGAGGGTGTGGATGGGCCTCCGGGTGTGTGCAGACGTTGGGTTCTAGGTGGGAGGTTGGAGTCTGCATTGTAAAGGGCCCCAGGTGCCCAGAGAAGGAACATTCCGGAGTTCTGGGGACCATTTAGGAGTTTGTGGGTCAGAGCGACAGAGCCTGAGTCGCAGGGCACAGAATCAACCTGGTGGGGCCGGAGGGAGGGAGGGTGAGGCAGGGTGGTTGGGAGCAATCCTGCGGGGTGGGGAGGGTCCCAGCTCACTCCGGTTTGAAAACTGGGGTCCTGCGTTCTGGGAGCCCCTCAGCCTGGGGCAGACTGGGCTGGCCTGGGATGGGGGAGTCATTCTCCGAGAATCTGCCCCTTGTGCTCCCTGGGGACTCAGGTTCAGGCTTCTCCCACGTCTGGACCCCGCCCCCCACCCCCAGGGGCCAGCAGCGCAGTAGGTGCCCCGGGCCGGTGTTGGGTGGAGAACGGAGCAGGCCGTGGCACTGATGCCCGTTTTGTTCTGAGGCTCTCTCTGGACCGGGAAGCGAGTGCACTTCCTGAGGAATTTCGTGTCTTTACAGTAATCCTGCAGACAGGGGTCATCAGCCCCGTTTTACGGGAGACGGAGGCCCGGAGGAGCTGCGCCCTGAGCTGGTTGCTGGGCAGAAGGACTTGGCCCCCGGCTCCTGGCGGACTCCAGGCTCCGCCCCCTTTCGGAGGGTCGGCACCTCGGCTCCGCGGCGGCGGGGACTCTGAAGGGCAGAGGCAGGGTCTGCAGAGCAGGGCCGGTCAGGTGTTTCCAGGGCAAAGCCGAGGGTGAGGGCTGCCCTCGCTCATGGTCTCCTGGGTAAACGTGAGGAGTGAGTGGCCCTGCTTCCTCCTTGGAGGCCAAGGGCAGGGGGGGAGGGGAGCAGCAAAGGAGATCTCCGAAAGGGGGTTGAGGCCCGAGGCCCTGAGAGCAGACGCCCCAAACACAGGCCCAGGGGCCCAGGATCAGGAGAGCTGCCCGTTTCCCACCCTGCGGGGTGGCCGTCTGCTGCCCCGTCCTGGGCTGGGCTCCGGGGGTCGAGCTGCCGACAGCACCAGCACCCCAAGCCCGGGGCAGGAGCCCTCCCCCCGCGCAGCTGGGGGCTCTGGCTTCTAGCTGCCCCAGCACCTGCAGCGTTTCCAGAGGAGGGGGGCAGGGGACGAGGGGACGAGGGGCTGGTTAAGAGAGGAGTCCTTGCCCCTTCCCGGACCTCCTGAGCCAGAAAGCTGTTGTTGGACATTTTTTTCTGTAAACAGCTGTCAGATGGCAGCAGGACGCGACAGGGGACTTTGGGGTAGGAGGAAGTGACGGGATGGGAAAATGCCAGGGTGCCCCTGGGACTTGGAGGGGTGCGGGGACAGCCCCCTGCTCTGCCTGAAGGTGGCACTGGCCCTGTGTCTGTCCAGGGCTGGTGCTCCCAGAGCTGTGGCAGCACCAGGGAGTTCCTGTTGGGAGGGGGTCGGTCACGTGATCTGATGAATTCCATCTGTTCCATTCACTCACAGCCCTTTGTCGGTGGGTGTTTTGGGCTTAAAGGACCTGGAGGGAAGGTGAGACCTGAGAGCGGCTGCCCGGCTGGACGGTCCTGGGTTTGAGTCCTGACTGGGCCACTGTATGTTGTGGGCACGGTACCAAGGCTCCCTGACCTCAGGGTCCTGAAAACAACAGGGCGAGCGTTAGTGCTCCCTCCAGTACCCGCTGGTGTTGAGAGCATTGACCCATGCCCAGCGGGCAGTTAGGAGGAGGGGTGGGATGCCTCTGACCCAGTGGGGCCTCAGGTCTTTCTAGAGAACAGACGGGATCCCCAGGGCAATATCAGAGCCAGGCGCCGGCAGGGAGTGACACTCTGCTCAGGCCACTTAACCCCTGGTTGCAAAGGCCCTGATACTGGGACGGAGGGGGGGTGGGGGTGGGGGGTGGGGGGGGCAGTGCAGCTGAAGCTGGCTGGGGCAGGTGTCTCAGCCTGGCTGCATTCGAATCACCTGGGAGCCTCAAAAATCCTGATGCCCAGGCCACATCCTAGATCACCTGCATTAGGATCTCTGGGGTGGGGTGGCATCAGGCTTAATTTTTTTTTTTTTAATAACTGTGGTTAAGATATACATAATAAACTTTACCATCTTAACCTTAAGTGCACAGTTTTGTAGTGAGTACGTTAACTCTGTTGTGCAACCAACGTATCTCCAGAACTTTATCATCCTCTCGAACTGAAACTCCAGGCCCATTAAGCAACTTCCCGCTCCCCCTCCCCCAGCCCCTGGCACCACCATCTACTTTCTGTCTCTGTGACTTTCACTTCTTTAGGAAACTCATGAGTGGAATCAAACAGTATTGGCCTTTTGGTGACCGGCTTCTTCCACTCAGCTTGATGTCCTTAAAGGTTCACGCGTGCTGTAATATGTGTTAGCATTTCCTTCCCTTTTAAGGCTGAATGATATCCCACCGTATGGCGGGATATATATATCTACCCGTATGGGTAGACTACACTGTTTACCCACCCATTCAGCGCTGATGGACACTTGGGTGGTCCAGGCTTCTGGGTTTTTCAAGCTCCCAGGTGTTCCCGAGGTGCAGGTCTGGTGGAGGGCCAGTGGGCATGGCAAGCCCCTGGCTCCCTGGAGGGCACATCACTCCTGGCTTCCCTGCCGGTGGTAGTTTCTGCTGTTATCAAGCCCAAACAGAGCTGCAGGAAGCTCCCTTCCCCCAACAGACACCCCTGCAGGGCCTGCTGCCCAGGTGGTGCCACCCACTGAACTGGAGCACTCCTCCTGCGGATGCGAAGCCCCTCCGTGTGGCTCCGCCTACGCCAGGCCGGTCCTGTGATTACAACACAGGCCAGGCCAGCGGGTCACACGCACGCTTGTTGGGGGGGGTCTCCAGCCTCACACGCATCGGTCCCCTGCTGGAGCTCCTTTTCTCCACCTGTAAAACTCGGAACCCGCTCTTCACCTGTCCTCAGTCCCCCCTCCCTGCCCGTCTGCTGGAGACCTCCTCCTTCTCCTGCAGAACCCTTCTCCCCACCCGTGGGGAGCGTGAAAGGAGCCTAAGGAATCTACGCTTACAAACCAAATCTCAGTACACATGGTCCGACGTTATTTTAATAAGCGAGTGGGCAAGAAAAGTTATTCCTTGGTTCACTAATTTATTCAATAAACGCTTTGTGTCAGGCACTGGGCTACAGTAATTTGATAGACATGATCCCTGACTTCATGGAAGGAATTTCGGGGGGCATTCACCTAATACCACAGTAACATATGCCCAGCCGTGCCGTGCCTCTCCAACAGAATCTGTTGCAAGGAACAGAGCTGAAAGTCCCCCACCTTCACGTCCACGCTCTCCCGGGGCTGCTCCCAGCCCCCGGCTGAGCGCGCGGGGACACACTGGCGCTGAGCCATCGCTGCCCGGCGCAGGCCTCCTTCAGCCGGCACTCCCTGGGGACGCCCCATCAGCCCGGCTCGGGTGGGATTCAAACACCGGCGCGAACATCCCGCGGCCCCGCCCACACCCTCCCGGCAGAAGGCCTCGCCCTTTCCGTGGGGGCGGGGACGGGCCCGACCAACCAGAGCTCCCAGAACATGCAAATCAGCTCCGTCCCCCAGGTGAGCGTGTTTTCCCAGACTCCTCTGCTTCTTCTGTGGCGAAACACAGCCCCGGTGGGGCTCGACGGCGCGCGCCCCCGACAGCCCGCACCCGCGAGCACACGTCTCCGACAGCGCGCGCCCAGCGCCGGCGCTCGTTCGTCCTCACATCGGGAGCGAAGCGGGAGGTGGACGCCCTGGCGCCCTGCTAGAGGCGCCAGAAGCCCCTGAGGGAGGCGCGCGCGCCCGCCGGAAGCCGCGCCCCCGACGCGGCCCACAGCCCGAGGCGCCGGAAGTGGTCGCGGTCGCGCTGCTTCCGGTCTGCGGGAGGCGCTCCGGGCGGGGGCCGCGGGGGAGGCTAGCTGCCGACTGGCCGAAGGCCGGCACCCATGGCGGAGGGCGGCGGGCGGGCCGGACCTGGGCCCGCAGGTAACGTGCGCGCGGCCGCCGGGCCCCGGGGCGGCGGGGGGCCGGGGCGGCTGCCCGGGCCGGGGCCCTGCGTGTTGCCCTGCGGCCGGCCGGGGCCCACGGAGCCGCGCCCCGCAGCCGGGGGTCGGTCAGCGCGGCTCACGGGATGCCCGGCTGCCCGGCTTCGCGAGACCAGCCCTCGCGCCGATTTCCCCTCCTGTGGAACTTGCACCGTAACTGCCAGCCGGCTGGCCTCTAGGGCTGGATGGGACCCCCAACTGTAAAGAGAGGACGTGGGTCATCCTCCAGCTGTGAGCGCAGCGGTCGGGAGAGCCCCCAGAGGTCAGCTCCCGGGAGGGCGGGTGCCTTCTCTCCATCCTGGCATCGGTTCCCCTCAACAACCGCCCCCCTCCCCGCACAGGCCAGGGACAGCGATAACGCCACCCCCAGCGAGCTGTCAGTGACACAGCAGGTCCAGGGGCCCTTGCCCACCGGCAGAGGAGGCAGCCGTGCCATAGTTCGGTTTAGGCGGCTCGAAAGGCTCGCGCCCAAAATAGCCATCTGACTGAGGGTCTCCACCTTGAAATATTCCTGCCAAACAAACGTGAATTTGCGGGGACGTGTGTTTGCCCGCCTTCGGGAGAGGCTTCCTCTTAACCTGCGGGGTCGGGGGGTGGGCGGAGGTGCCCTCCTTGTCTGTTGTCTCAGTTTTCCCCGGGTACCAAATGCTTCTATGTGCTCTGGACTTTACACGCTCATCTGTGTCTCTGGAGAGATACCCCTCCAAAGAGTTTATTAGTTAGTAATAAACTAAGGAGCTTATTACTCTTAAATGTGCCAAAACTTAAGGTATAATGTTGTTTTGGAGACAGGGGTGCAAATAGTGCCTTTCATCCCTCCCTCCATCCATTCATTCATCCAACAAACGGTTTATTGAGGACCTGCTATTGGCTGGACCTGGCTGGGGGTGGGGATACTGCAGTGAATAAAAATACAAACAAAGCCTCTTCTGTCCTGGGCTTTGGTTGGTATTGACTTTGACCGCAGGGGCAGCCAGGACCTTAGGGTCTGGGACATCACTTCATGGGAGAGTGCGGGAGGGACTGAGAGGTGTTCACCTGGGGGAAGAGGACTGGCAGCTGCTTCCCAGCGTGGAGAAGAGTCTTGTGGCAGGAAGACTGGCTCTGCCTTTCGCAGAGGCACTCTTGTCAATATCCAGGCGGTGCTGTTTTACTGTTGAGTGTGTTGCAGGCCTGGGAGTAGAGGGGCCACAGTTAAAGCTTAAGTGCTGTGTCGAGTAATTGTGTTGTCATTGGAGAAGCTGATCAGGAAAATGCAAACTTAAAGATATCTTGGAGCTGGAGCTGGGGGAGAGGAGGCTGTGTTGAGCTGGGCAGGTAGTGGGTCAAAAAGGGGCCAGCGAAGGGAGGCCTAGAGGAGAACTTAGCAAAAGTTTGTCAGAGTCTCCTTACACCTTCTGAATCTTACCCCTACTTTGAACTTTTTCAGCCTGTGCAGTGAAACTGTGGGATAACTACAGTGGAGGATAACTACCGAAGGAGCATTGGCATGGGGGCCCAAGGGGTCCTTGATGCCTGCCTGTTGATCTGCTGCAGATCTGGCTGTGGCATGAGCTCGAGTGACCCATGCGTTTGTGAACCCTCACTGCTCTGCCCACCTGCCTGTGGCCTTTGTGTCTTACCTCTGCCATTGAACTATCAAATCGTGGAGTGTAAGGAAACGTACGCATCACCCCTGTTGTCCTATGGCCCAGCCTTGTATACAGTAGGTACTCAAAAGAGATTTGATTTGAATATAAAAAGCAACTTCAGCATTGGAGAGAGTCCACCACTAGGACAGCTGGCACGGTGGGGACTTGAATGAAGGCCGTCTGAGTTCATGCTCTTTCCTTATGCCCCTCTCTGTGCAATTATGTTTATAAAGAGATATTCTGGGCTCCAGTGTGAGGTGAAGAACTCAATTACAGTTGACCCTTGACAACACAGGGGGTGGGGGTTGCCAAACCCCTGCACAGTCAAAAATCCCCATAAAACTTTACAGTTGGTCCTCCATGTTCGAGGTTCTGCATCTAAGAATTCAGCCAGGGACTTCCCTGGTGGCTCAGTGGTTAAGAATCCGCCTGCCAATGCAGAGGACACGGGTTCGAGCCTGGTCCGGGAAGATCCCACATGCCGCGGAACAACTAAGCCCGTGTGCCACAACTACTGAGCCTGCGCTCTAGAGCCCGTGAGCCACAACTACCGAGCCCACGTGCCACAACTACTGAAGCCCGCGCGCCTAGAGCCTGTGCTCTGCAACAAGAGAAGCCACCGCAGTGAGAAGCCTGCGCACAGCAACGAAGAGTAGCCCCCGCTAGCTGCAACTAGAGAAAGCCCGCGCAGCAACAAAGACCCAGTGCGGCCAAAAATAAATAAAATTAAAAATTAAAAAAAAAAAAAGAATTCAGCCAACTGCGGATTGTGTAGTGTAGTATGTATTTAGTGAGAAAAATCCATGTGTGAGTGGACCCACATAGCTCAGACCATGCTATTCAAGGGTCAGCTGTAGGTATCTAATGGTACAAATTTGTTGACTACAGTTGACTGCTGAACAGCTTGGGGGTTGATCTGCATGTAACTTATAGTCGGTCCTCTGCATCCGAGGTTCCTAGGCATCTGTGGATTCAACCAGCCACAGATTGTGCAGTATTGTGCTGTTTACTGTTGAAAATATCTACGTGTGAGTGGACCCCTGCAGATGAAACCTGCGTTGTTCAGTGATCAATGGTACTTGTTCTAGTCCATTCAGGATGTAATAACAATAGACTGGATGGCTTATAAACAACAGAAATTTATTTCTCACAGCTCTGGTGGTTGGAAAGTCTAAGACTAAGGCACTGGCAGATTTGATGTCTGGTGAGGGCCTGCTTCCTGGTTCCTAGGCGGCTGTCTTCTCACTGTGTCCTCACATGGTGGAGGGGGTGAGGGAGCTCTCCAGGGTCTCTTTTGTAAGGGCACTCATCCCATTCATGAGGGCTCCACTCTCATGACCTAAAGGTCCTACCTACTAAAGGTCCTGCCTCTTACTAATCACCTTGGGGGTTAGGACTCCCAGCATATTATTTGGCAGGACATTTTGGGGGACACAAACATTCAGTTTATAGCAGCTACTCCTCCCATTCCTCACTGATTTTGTTGCCCATTTCTCACGTACCAAGTTTTTTATACTAAGCTCTTTTCTGGGCAGTTGATTGTTTGATTTATTTATCTTTTTATTCTGATGAGAGAGAATTTCTATTATCTAGTAGGATAGATCTCTTCTCATACATACAAAAAAAACAAAAAGTGATTCTTATTTTTATTTCCAAATAAACTTCGAGAAGATTTTTGTCACATCTCATATAAAAACCCCAAAGAGATTTGTTAAACCTCTTAATTTATTTGGTATCACTTAAAATTTTCCTAGCATTGACTCTCACTCAAGTACATGGTATGGTTTTCACCATTTATTCTGGTCTTTATTGTTTTTCTGTTTTCTATCTTCATTATATAGGGCTGGCTTTCTATTTGGATGCATGTATCTAAAAATCTTCCTTTTTACTGCGGTGCAGCTTATATTCAGAAAAGTACACCCGTCTTAGGTTACCATCAGATGTGTCACTCCCGGGGACTCCCGCGTGGCGAGGCCATTGCCCAGATCGCGCGGCAGGGTCATTCAGGTTTACAAGCAGCAGCGTGTCTCTGGCTGTTGAGTTTTGCCAAAGTCAGGTGTCCTTTTGTAACGTGGTAGCTGATTATATGTTTTTTCCCAATACTAAGACATTCTTGGAAGAAATTAGAGTAATTTTATGGTGCCTTTTCTGATACATATTTAAAATTTCACTTTATTAATATTTTATTTAGGATCTTTATCCTTAACTAGTTTTGGCTTATTATCACCCACCCCATCAAAGTGTTAAAACCTTGCCAGGTTTGGTGTCAGGAGTGTGCTAGCTTCATTAAGGGAAACTTTTTACAGTTTCCTGGCTCTGGAAGCTTCTGGAGCAGGGGAATGATGCGTTCTTGAGAGTTGGAGAGCACCCGTGTTGGGGAGAGGCAGGGCTGGCGGCCGAGGGCGGCCCCTCACAGTTGGTGCTGGCAAGGCTTCCCTGAGCTGACAGGCGCCCCTCTCTTCAGTGCAGGTCCGAATCTGAAGGAGTGGCTGAGGGAGCAGTTTTGTGACCATCCGCTGGAGCATTGTGAGGACACGAGGCTCCACGATGCAGCCTACGTGGGGGACCTCCAGACCCTCCGGGGCCTGCTGCAGGAGGAGAGCTACCGGAGGTGAGCGCCGCTGCCCGCCCCGGGGCTGCCCAGGGTTTGGCCTGTGGGTCTGCACGCAGCTAAGGCTCGGGAGCTGTGAGGGAGGCCCAGCGGTCTCCGATTTGCAGGTGGACACCCTGAGCGTTTCCACTTTCCGAGGATGGGATAAAAGGGGACTGCCGGAAGCGCGGTCAGACTTGTAGGCGACAGCCTGATGGCGAGGGCAGAGAGACCCGAGTTCAAGTCCAGTTCTGTCACCTTTATATTTTCCAGCAACTTCTGGTGCTCTCTGGGCGTCAGCTTCCCTGACGTTACCCTCGACGACAGCGTCATTACTGTCTCCAACAGCGGCCCTGCTCCCTTGCGAGTCTCTTCTGGCTCTTTATCCTAAGGCGCATGCATAAATTCTCCTCACTTAATTATTGCATCGTTATCCCCCTTTGGGTCCGGACTTCCTGATGGAGCAAACCTGTACAGAGTTCCTGACGCGCTCTCCTCTGGCTTCTCAGGGCCTCAGTCATCTGCCTCCGGGGCCTGGGGCTCAGCCTCTGGCCAGCTGTCTCATTACCCAGGGACATGCTCCTTTTGTTGGTAGCGCCCTGCCTGTTGCCTTGCCACATCCTGCTAGCTCCTCCAGACCGGCTTAAGCCCCTCATGGCATCGGAGTCTTGCTGTTACTTTTCCCCACTCGAGACACCCGGGGAGCACAGAGACTCTGCCTGTTCTCCGTGTGTCTAAGATTGGAGTCTCAAGTAGACTTGAAACTCACCTGCAACCAGAAAATCCTTCAGGCTCTTTCTGTGTTTCTGTTTCCCCTCCAGGGCTAGGATGCCAGTGAGTTGATAGAAGAAATGCCTGTGTATTGATACTGAAACTTATACCACTTTTCGTGGACAGTTCCCAAGAGAAGGATTTCTAACAATACAAGAATAGGTGTCTTTCTTCTTTCCCTTCTCATGTCTTAGCATTATTTCATTAGAATAGATATTCATGTTAAAAATAAAAAAGCTCCAAAGAGCCAGAAAGGATCGTCATAAAGAGAAATGAGGTGGATTGCACATGAATATTTAACACGAATGACTCAAGTCCAAAGAAAACCTTAAATTTGCAGATATAACAGTAGAATAGAGTTAAGCTACTAAAATAGACCAAGTATGTTCATATTGCTTTTTCAAGTACCGTTTTTCTTTCTTTCACTCAGGTTCAGTGAATCTCTGGTTTCTTGACGATATTTTGCTCTTGCTATGTAGTTCTTTGGTGATGAGTCCTTGGAGCGTTCCTTGGCCTCCTTGGCTAGTGGAAGCTAGTAACCAGCTGAAGGAGGAACCCTGACCTGTTGCATGTTTCTGGGTCACTGCTTTAGTGATCTGTATTCCTCAGCTTTGTTCAGAGCTGCGCTGGGAGCTTGAGGTGAAGAGCCTCAGCTGGTGACATGATGGGTCCGTGCATTGCATGACCCTGGCATCCCTTGATGGGGGAGTTGTGGTCTGAGTGTCACTTGCAATGAGGGCTGAGCCTGGACGGTTTCCCTCTGCTGCTGCTGGCCAGGAGTGTGGTGATTCCTGCAGGCTGTCCTTTGTGCTGTGTCAGAGGTAGAGGGACCACAGTGGTCATCTAGCCCCAGTGAGGATACCGAGGCCCAGAGAGCGGTCCAGCCTCAGGCCTTCACAGGTAGTAGCTGGTGAAGAGGGGCGTCGGGGCCCTGACCCAGGTCCCGAGCAGGTATGCTGTCCTCCATCCTGCACTGCCTCCCGGGCAGGCCCTTCTCCCCTTCGTGGAGCAAAGAGCTTTGGACGCGAGTCAGGAAATTGGAGATCTTAACTCTAGTGCTCAGCAGTCTTACCTGCGCCTCGAATCTCCTCATCTGTAGGACTGGGCTCGTAATTTATTGCCTGTCTTGCCTCAGGCGTGGACCCAGCAGCGTGGCTATGTGAAAGCATTTCATGAAACGAGCACCTGGAAGCACTATTAAAGCGAAGGCTGCCCTCCTGCTCCCTGTCTCAGGGTCCCGCCTGAGAGGAGCTGGAGCGGCTGGCCGGTCTCCCAGCGCCCCTCCCAGCCTGGCTCCCTGTGCTCTCTCTCAGCCGCATCAACGAGAAGTCTGTGTGGTGCTGCGGCTGGCTGCCCTGCACACCACTGCGCATCGCGGCCACTGCAGGCCACGGGGACTGCGTGGACTTCCTGATCCGGAAGGGGGCTGAGGTGGACCTGGTGGACGTGAAGGGACAGACGGCCCTGTACGTGGCCGTGGTGAACGGGCACCTGGAGAGCGCCCAGATCCTTCTGGAAGCCGGCGCCGACCCCAATGGAAGCCGGCACCACCGCAGCACCCCTGTCTACCACGCCTCCCGGGTGGGCAGGGCAGACATCCTGAAGGCCCTCATCAGGTCAGTACCACAGGGGCCGGGCCACCGTTGCCCTTGCGATGGCCACCACGGGGAGCGTGGCCGCATCAGCACGTTCTCGCAGCCACATTCTCATTTCTTGTTTTCTGCATTTGCCTTTTTTTCCTCTCTCTCTCTCTCCAATTAGACTTGTTAGAGGATTTGTCTATTTTGTTAGTCTTTCTAAAGAGCTGCTTCTTAGCTTTATCAGTTCTCTTATTTTTTTACTTACTGATTAATTTCTGTTTTTATCTTTATTTTTTCCCATTTTCCTTAATTTTACTTAATATTTTCCCTAACTTTCTGAGTTGCATGCTTATTCATTTTTTTCTTGATTAATAATGTAAACTTTCAAGGTTATGAATTTACCTTTGCCTATAGCTTTGGCTGTGTCTGCTAAGCTTTTTTCTTTTTCTTTTTCTTTTTTTTTTTTTTTTGCAGTACGCCGGCCTCTCACTGTTGTGGCCTCTCCCGTTGTGGAGCACAGGCTCCGGACGCGCAGGCTCAGCGGCCATGGCTCACGGGCCCAGCCGCTCCGCGGCATGTGGGATCTTCCCGGACCGGGGCACGAACCCACGTCCCCTGCATCGGCAGGCGGACTCTCAACCACTGCGCCACCAGGGAAGCCCTTCTTTGGGCTTTTTAAAAATTATTTTTTAATGTCCAACTACGTTATTGTGGATACTTGTAACAAAGTATATAACCACAGGGTTTTATTTGTATCGTACAAGATGACAGCCTCAGTTATGTTATTCAGACTTCCTCTCTCTTTTTTTTTTACATCTTTAACCATCGGATCTTCCCCAAATTCAGAGAAGTCTGTTAGTCTGTAATTACTGTTGTGATTTGTCAGTTTCCCCTTGTATTTCTAATAATTTTGCTTACCATATTTTGATGCTCATTGGGCTCATGAAAGTTCTTGCTTATGGATTGTGCCCTTTATCAAGCCAAAAGGAAACCATTGGTTTCATTGAGGGCTCATTTATGTAGCATTCTGTAACTTTTAGTTTTCATCTTAGTGGGTTTAAGTAATTCTTTGTGAGCTCACTTTTACTGTTTGACTGTCTGGGGTTCTTTTGTTTTTTTAGGTGATACAAACGAACTTTTATTTCACACTTCAGGAAGTGGATAGTCTCCGAGAGCTGCAAAATGGGGTGAAAAGCAAGAAGCTTTTGTAGGATAAAGGGATTCTTTGTTTTTTAATACAGTTAACATTGTTGCCATAGCTGATGTTAGGTCTATTACTGTTGTCTTTCTGTGTCTTAACTGTACCTTTATTTTATATCTTTTTTCCATGATCTGTGTTTTCTTTGCTTTCCCTTTCTGTGGTTTTAGACGGTTTCTGGTCTTCTTTTAATTGTACTAACGGTTACCTTTTTAAAAATTTGAGCCAGATTGCATTTTCAGTCTCATGTCTCCAGTGACTTCTTTCTACTAAAGATGCTTCCCTGCCCAGCAGCCCCCGCCACCCCCACCACCGCCCCCCGGCTCTGGAGGCTGTTTGTTCTGTGGCTGGACTGAGTACAGTTCAGGTAGCCCGTTGTCGGTGTGGGAAAGTATTACAGGAGAGGGTTACAGCATTGTTACGGGCTGCATTGGGGGTGTTCTGAGGAGCAGGGAACTGGCGTCCCCCTCGCCCAGTGCAGGACATGGTTTTTTAAATTAGGTACTGAGAATATATTTATTATATCAAAAGGATTTATATATTAAATGGCTATGGAATTGAGTTTTGGAAAGATAATCGAGGATGATATGGTGGTTATACTGGAGGGTGATGAAGACGTGATGATGCTTTTTTCCCCTTCTTTTGAAGGATTTCTAGCCTGATAATCTAAATCACCTCAGTCCCGTATCTTTGCATCTTGGAGAATGTAAGTCATTAATTTGGAAATGTTTTTCGGTAGGATCAATCCATGAAATTTCATCTTGGTTCCAGAAATCCCATAGGGCATTTCAGTCAATTCATGATGCGCAACTGCTTTGAATTAACTGCAGGCTTGACTTTCAGATATATTTACAGGTGCCCTTCTTGAGGAAACGTTACTAAGACATTTTGCTGCCCCGCTGGAGTACAGGACATTACTTTTACAGTGAGGTACCAAGAGCATATATTATTCTGTTGAAAAGTTTTCTGGATTCTAAATTACCAGATAATTGACTTTTGGAAAATGGGGTTAAGTTACTGAACAGCTAATACAATCTAAACACAATCTAAACGCAACTCCTGCCTTCCCTGTGTCATTGTCCCTCATAGGCAGGGCTCTCTTCTGTCACTGTTGTGATCTGGTGTCCCTCTGCAAGTAACCTCCATTTTGTTACTTCTCATTTCCCTTGATATATATTACTGATGTTTTTTGAAAAAGGTAAGGAGTGGTATTTCTGTATGTGCAAAAGTTATACTGATTTATTGAGTCGTCCCGGTGGTTCCTTGCCAGTGATACTAAAAGCAGTAGGGGAATTTTGGAAAATATTCAGGATTAAAATGAACTGGATCCCATCCATTATATTTTTATGAGTGGATGAAGGACTGTCTTTCCCACAGCTCAGCTAATACCAGATTGTCATATTGCCCCAGATTACAAACATTCTAGAAGACATATCCGTAAGAATAAGGAGGCAAAACAATGTCACTGCTTGAAGTCTAGTTCTCTTAATTGGTTGAGTGTGTGAAATGAAATATCGGCTTCTGCTTGGTTTGGTATGTGTTTTAGAATGTTCCTCTTGTCAGTCCTAGGGTATCGTGGAGAACATTGGGTGATACTTGCATTTGTAGTGGCTGACGATGCTGCATGGCGTCAGTGGGGAAGCGGGTTGTCATGGGAGCTCATTGGTCTGTGTGCTGTCCTTTGTCTTCCTCAGCTCTGTGCTGCTGACAGGCAGCAGTGTCGCTTCTAGGGGCACGTTCCTTCGGATGCTTGCAGTAGTGCTGAAGAGACGGGTGATAAAACGTGATTGCTGGCTGTGAGTGTCGGCCAGCTATTTCCATTAAGGCATGGAAAACGATGCTCTCCCCTCCGCCCGGGCCCCTGCGTGTCAGGCCCCATCATCATTACTGCCTACATTTTGTCATTTCCTAATTCAGCTGAAATATGTGATGACAAAATGTGTGAGGCACTGCAGCACTGTCTAGGGCAGTGGACGCTCGAGTACACAGGTGCTGGCTAATGTTTACTCACGGAAGAGTTGGGTAACGCCTTTTGGGCAGCAGTCTCACAGAAGTGGGGCTGTGCTCTTCTCATTACATCCTCTCAGGCTGCACATGTTTTCAGTTGGTCCCAATACTGCTGATGTTCACTTTCATCTTTTGGTTAAGGTGGCGTCTGCCAGCTTTTTCCATTGTAAAGCTCCTCTTTTTCCCTCTGTGATTAAAAAATATTTTTGTGGCTCGGTACTTTGGAACCATGTATATATCCTTTGGAACCATGTATATATATATATATATATATATATATATATATATATATATATATAACCATGTATATATCCTGTTCCTCATCAGATTTTTAATTTATTCATTTATTTATGTTAGACTCATGGTTTCCTGTGGAGTTACAATTATTCTAGGCTCTTGTGTACTTTGCCTGGTTCACCCCTGGAATTAGTCATTTCTCCAAGGAATCCTGGTTTCTTTTTGTGGCGAGTGCTATTTAAAAGCCAAGATGTGGACACTAGGAGCGCTTATTGTTTTCAGCTTCTCCTACTGGACAGAGCTAAGGTTACTGAAACATGTTTCTGTCTACATTTCTGTATCTATTATACATTGACAGTTAAAGAGTTCACCCTGATGCCTCTAATCCAGTCCAGCACCACAGGGTTCATCCTACTTTTCTCCCTTTCCAAATTTATTATTCTTTTGCAACATTGAGAGATGTGGTTCCCTTACCTTTAACATGTTAACTTACTTTGCCAATCCCCCATATTGAACCAGCCTCCTGTGCTGCTGCCCCTCCCACACATGCCTCCTCCCCCGCCGCGGGCTGTAGCACCCTTGCAAGGCAGCATCCTTAGAAGCACCCTCTTCACTCGGCCAGGACTCCAACAGCTTGAGCAGGCCGCCCTCCCTGCTGTAGTCAGCGGCCCCCGCTTAGTGTAAAATGACCCAGTTGGTAGTTTGTGCTTGGCCTGGGAGAACCCTAAATGTCCCATAGAAAGCCATGTATTTGGGCGTCCTTGGGTGCAAGGACAAGGGCAGGTCCCTTGAGGGGATCCTGAAGGCTCTGCCTGTAGAGTCGTTTAGAGATTGGCTCTGGTGGAAAAGGAGGCTTCCAGGTCAGGCGGCCCCTGCATTGGCCTGTGTGAGATTCATCCTCACATCTGGGCTGTCTCTGGGAGTCAGAAGAGGAGAGCTCCTGGGCAGCCATACAAATCAGCTCAGGGACTGTCATCAACGCTCCCACCTCTGGCGGCTGCGCGAGGCTGCCTTGCTGTGCATCCTGTCCTGGGTCCTTCTAGGTGAATCTGATGCTGGGAATGGGCTGGCTCCTCTGGAGGTTCAGTGTGCCTGAAAAGAAGAGCCACCCTGGCGGGCAGGACATGATGGCACCAACTGGGTACACAGTTGGGTTAAAGTATTTCTTTTTGCTTGCAGTTTTTAAGGATTGCTGTTTAATTTTTTTTTTTTTTTTTAACGTATGCAGACCTCTCACTGTTGTGGCCTCTCCCGTTGCAGAGCACAGGCTCCGGAAGTGCAGGCTCAGTGGCCATGGCTCACGGGCCCAGCCGCTCTGCGGCATGTGGGATCTTCCCGGACCGGGGCATGAACCCGTGTCCCCTGCATCAGCAGGCGGACTCTCAACCACTGCACCACCAGGGAAACCCCTAATTTTTTATAGTATGTATTTACATGGTTCCAAAGTCAAATCTATAAAACAAAGTATGTTAAAAGCAGTCTAGCTTCTATCCTCATCTTCTTCATCCCTGCCCTATAGATAACCATTTAAAAAGTTTTGTGGTTTATCCTTCCATCATTAAAAAATAGGCAGGTATGTGTCTAGGTGTGTGTCATGTACACATTGGTATTGCAGCCTCCTCCCCAGGATCAACAGTGGCATACTTCACGTTCATCGTCCTGCTTTTCTCACTTATCAGGGTGTCCTGGAGGTCACTGCAGAGCAGTCCTTAGCCCTGGTCCTCATTCCTTTTCAGATGGTACAGTGCTCCTTTATGTGGATGGGCCAGGCCCTCTTGACGAACCTGTGGCTCGTTTCCTGCCTTTGGCTATTACGGGTACTGTTTTAATGAATTGCCTTGTATATGCATCTTTTCAGAGTTTTGCAAATGTGTCTTGGGACTAGATTCCAGGAGTTGTGATTGGTGCGTCAGAGGGTACATGCATAGGTAAGTTTGCCGGCTATCACCAGATTTCCCTCTACAGGGATTGCTGCATTATGCCTGGCCCCCAGCGATGAATAAGACTTCCTTTTTCTTTAAAGCTTGGTCAATAAGTTTTTGAATTTTTCCCAATGTGATAGGTGAGAAGTGGTGTCTCCGAGTAGTTTTAATTTGCATTTCTGTTATGAGTGAGGCTGAGCATCTTTTCATCTGGTTGAGAGCTGTTTGCACGTGTCTATATCCATCTCTGGCTCATTTATCTATAGAGCTGTTGATCTTTTCCTTTTAGAAGGTCTTTATATATTAAGGATGTAACATTTCCCAATTTGTAACTTATTGTTTTACTTTACTTATGTTAAAAAAGCTTCGTTTTTGTATCTTTTCCTGATCTTCCAAATCAACTTTATAATCAACTTATGTAGCTCCAGGGATGTTATTTTTATGTATTTACATTTATAGTCAACTTATTTGGTTCTGGGGAGGGTATTTTCATTTATATAATAAACTTAGGGAAAATGACATCTTAATGATATTGAGTCTTCTTGTCTAAGACTGCGGTATGTCTTTCTGTTTCCTTAGGTCTACTTATGTGACTTTCAGTAGTATTTTATAATTTTACTCATGCAAATTTTGGACATATGCTGTTAAGTTTATGCTTAGATATCTCACTTTAAAATTTATTTTGCTATCAGAAATAAGGTCTTTTTCATTTTATCTTTCAACTTGTTTTTGTTTGTATATAGAAGGCTGTTGGTTTAAAACTTGCTACTTCAATAAATTCCCTCATTGCTTGTTAACTGCATTTTCATTAATTATTTAAGGCTTTTCAGACAGTTATATTCTCTGTAAATAGGGAAAGTTTTACCTCTTCCTTTCCAATTTTAGTCAGCTAATTGCTTTCTCTTGTCTAATTGCACTAGTACTTAAAAAAAAAAAAAGAGTCTTTAAAACGAGTGGGCTGGAAAGTGGGGCTGTGTACCTTGCTCCCGGCAGAGCTGCTGCTTGTGTTTCCCTGCTAGGCGAGAGGCTGACTTCTGGGTTGAGGAAATATTTTTTATCATGTTAAGGAAATATCCCTTACTTTCTTTTTTATTAAGTATTTGCAAACATGCTTAAGTGTTGAGTTTTGTTATATGCCTTTTTTTTTTGCATCTATGGAGATAATCATGGATTTTCCCCTTAGTTCTATGAGTATGATGGATTATGTTAATAGTTTCTAATTTAAGAACTGCCCCCTGGAATAACCCCCACGAGGTCATTGTATGTTGCTTTCTTAATGTTTTTAGATTCTCTTTGCTAACGTTTTATTGGAGGTTGTTAAGTTGATATTCATAAGTGCAGTTAGTTGGTAGTTTTTCTTTATGGTGTGGCCTTTGTCAGGTTTGGAGATTATTGTTTTGTTAATTTCATAAGCTGAATTTGGAAGTTTTCCTTCTTTTTCTTTGCTTTGAAATAGTTAAAATAGCCATGGGATTGTTGGATCTTCAAAGGTTTGAAAGAACTCCCTTACGAGTTCTTTTGCGTGAGTGGATTCCAAGGTTCCTAACTACCGTGGAACCTGCTGGTGGTCACGGGACCACTGTGACTGGGGGGCTCTCCGGTGCTCCCAGCGCTCCTGCAGTTCGGGCCCATCTCCACCGGGTGCCGTGGGGATGCGTTGACTGCGGTTGGCCTGCTGTGAGGCCTCACTGTCCGTGTGTCTACCCTGCAGGTACGGGGCCGATGTCGATGTCAACCACCACCTGACTCCTGACGTCCAGCCCCCTTTCTCCCGGCGGCTCACCTCCTTGGTGGTCTGCCCCCTGTACATCAGTGCAGCCTACCACAACCTCCAGTGCTTCAAGCTGCTCCTGCAGGCTGGGGCAAACCCGGACTTCAACTGCAATGGCCCCGTCAATACGCAGGGCTTCTACAGGGGCTCCCCCGGCTGCGTCATGGATGCTGTCCTGCGTCACGGCTGTGAGGCGGCCTTCGTTAGCCTGCTTGTGGAGTTCGGAGCCAACCTGAACCTGGTGAAGTGGGAATCCTTGGGCCCAGAGTCGAGAGGCAGAAGGAAGGTAGACCCTGAGGCTCTGCAGGTCTTTAAAGAGGCCAGAAGTAAGTGGCCTTAGTTGAACTCTGACTGGCAGTCTCTTCAAGTCAATTGAATGAACCAAGTTGTAGCAATTTAAAAAAAAAACAACCTCCAACTAAGCACTTGGTCACAACCTTCAGTGAGGACTAGGAATTTTCTAGAATGGTCTACCAGATTGGTCTTCTCTTTTTAAATTCCCAGACACTAAGATTTAATACCAAGAAACCTATCAAAGTGCATGTTCTCAGAGCTCCTAGAATTATGTTCTCTTTACCTCTTTGCGCTGCTTTGTGATCCCAGATTCTTTCACTGCTGTTTATGGCTTTTAAGTGTTTGCTTTACAACAAATCGCAAGCCCTTCCTTCTCTAGGGCGCCTCACGTCACCTTCTTCAGTTCCACTCAAATACCATTGTTCTGCATTGTGTGCTAAGTATGATTTTTGTTAAAATGAGGTCTACAGTTTGCTTATTCATGAAGAAGGATTTTGCCAGTGAATTAAGTTGATGGCCAGAGAGTTTGCAGTTGAACCGTGGCTTGGTACTTGTTGTCGTTCTCTCTCCAGGACTCAGAAGTTGACCCTGTGCGCCCTCTGACCTGCCCACACCCTGCCCCTTTCCCGTCTGGGTCTTGAGGGCATCTGAGTGACCACCTTTTCCCCAGTCCCTTACCTGTCGCAGAACTTATGTTTGTTGTGTTCTTGTCACTGGCTTTCCTCAAACCAGTCATTAAAGCATGGTCCTGTTGAGCCTTCCCCAAAAGAGTTGCTTGCTGGTCAGTTGGAGCCACACTGACAGAGTTAGGTTCCCTGTGTTCATGCCTGTTTCACAGGCAGAGACACGGCGAGGCTGTTTTGACCCAGAGCAAAATTGTCAGCCTGCCCTCCTCCTGTGTTGCTCGGCCTGTCCCCTTCAGACCCCCTTGGAGCTTCTGGGAGGGACCAAGAGCAGAGACTGACAGAGGGCAGTTTGTCACACCTGCTGGGGCGTGCAGTGGCCAGCTCTGTTTCTCTGTCTAGGGAGTTCCACAGAGTTGAGCAGATAACAAGACCTTTCTCACCAGGGCGTGCTCTCCTCTGGAGGTGGGAAGTGGCAGCGAGCGTTGGCGCAGCTCCGCTTGTCCTCACAGCCAGCCTTTGGTCTGTAGGGTTAGGAGAGGCATTTAACCTCTCCCTCTGTCTCTCCCTTTCTTCCCATGCGTTCCAGGTGTCCCCAGGACCTTGCTGAATCTGTGCCGCGTGGCCGTGAGAAGAGCGCTTGGCAAATACCGACTCCATCTGATTCCCTCGCTGCCTCTGCCAGACCCCATAAAAAAGTTTCTGCTGTATGAGCAGAATTCACGAGCAGTGGTTGACTGCAGTGAGGAGGAAGCAATCTCCAGAGCCAGTCGACACCGATTCTTGCCCCTGTGACCACGTCCTGTGCTGCTGACTAAATCCCACCTGGCTGTTGGTGAAGCGGAATCAGCCTTGTCCTCATGGATTGTATTCCATCTCAGGTGCTTGGGGCGTCGGACAGTCCTTAGGTCGGTATCAGCCGAAAGGCTCGTACAAAATTAATTTTGTTCTTCCTCAGTGTCTGTGTTTTGGAAATTAATGAAATGGGCCTTGAAATGTGAGCAAGTTCGGGCTGAGCTTGGAGGCCTGCTGACTTCCCCAGGAGGGGGAACTAGCACCTTGCAGGGCTGTGCTGCTGCGTTTGCCTCTCAGCTTGATTAACGCGAAATGAAAAGGAGTCTTGCTATAAAAGTACAGAGATGCACTTCCTGAACTTACCAGTTTGTTTCCCGTGCTCCTGGGGTAGACGTGTGACATCATACGCACCCCGTTTCCTTGCCGCTTCACTGTTCTCTCCTTGTGGCGGAGGCGTCATATTAATTGTCTTCATTCAAGGATGGTTTCCTGGCCACGTGGATTGGCTTTACTGCCTCAAAGTCAATACCTGCATTTGTTCACAGCCTCTTTAGGTAACGCTCAGAGTTCTGCAGCGCTGCACCTGTCTGATACCTACCTGTGCCTAGCATCATGCCAACAGGTCTCATGAGTTCTCTGCCATTTCACTTTGGGGAGCTTCCAGACAGTTGATTGATTTTAGGAGGCCAACGCTGAAATAGCCAGTAATTGACTGCCTACATTCGGACCAAGGACTGTCCAACAGCATTCACTGCCAGTTCTAAAAGAGGAGGATGCCTGCGGCGCTGTCTTCTCGTCCTTGCACATACCAGAAAGTGCAAACTTCAGTCATCTTCTGGATGGTTCGAAGCTTTCGGTTGCTTTGTGTTCAGTGGACAAAACATCTGCTGTTTGGTTGATTGATCTTCACTTTTTTGGACCTAATTGTCTTGGTAGTTGCTCCTAGAACCGAAGAAAGGGGATAGCAGTGAGGTCAGAGGGCTTCCCCTGGCCTGCTGGGGGTGGTGAGAAGTGAGAGGAATGAGCTGGCTTGTCACCTGACGGACGGCTCGGCTGTGGGCAGGGCTCACTCACACCTGGGCTGCGTGGCCAGGTGTGTGGCCATGTCGGCACAGGTGGGCCAGCGGCTGCCTCTTTAGAGCATCCAGGTGCTGCTGTTTCCAGGGAAATCACATCTGGTAATTTGAGGCCTCAGGGCCATTGTGTGGATCCATGGTGATTCTGACCTTTAGAAGTGTTTAGAAACGGGCAGCTTTCAAATCTGAGTTTGGATTTTCTGCAATAAGAGAAATCTAATTTGTAACAATTGAACTAATGATAGGGGTTTATTTAATTATTAGCGTCATTATGTGTCTTCACCGACCAGACAGGCAGTGTCTGGTCATTGTCTTCTGTGGCTCGAGGATGGAATTCTGAACTCCACCTCCTGTGTCATGGATGGACGTGTGTTGGAAAGCCAGGCTGGCCCGTATATGTACATATGAGGTCTGAGGGGGGGCCGTCGATGATTTGGGGGGGCCAACGTAGCCGCTGGAGGCTTCACCTCATTACAAGCGGTGGCCAAGGCGTAAGTGTTGGATGGCTTCTGAGGCCCGAGACCGGGCTGTGTGCTGCTCCTCAGGACGGGGAGCCTGCTTGGCTGGTCGCATTCAGAGCTCGGAGTCAGGAGAGGCTTCCTGAGAGGAGAGGAGCTGCGGGTGGGCGGCCGATGTGGCCCTTTGCAGCCGGAGCTGAGTGCTGCAGGGCTTCAGTCCAGGCCGGGGATCAGCTGCGTTCCTGTGGCACGTGTGGTGGGACCACACCAGAGCTGGGCTGCGGCTGGGCCAGGAGCTGCGGGGAGCTGGGGCTCTGCCTGCACTTAGGGAAGGGTTGTGTGGAAGCTCGAGCCACCCAGAGGTGGGCTGGGCCGCTGGAGGGGGCTTCGTGTCACTGGGGGTGTGTCAATGCTGGCTTGTCACCTCCGTGGGCGGGCTGAGAGAGGTGTATCAGGAGTGGTTAGCTCCCCTTACTTTTTTTTTTTTTAAGAAGATGTTGGGGGTAGGAGTTTATTAATTAATTAATTTATTTTTGCTGTGTTGGGTCTTCATTTCTGTGCGAGGACTATCTCTAGTTGTGGCAAGCGGGGGCCACTCTTCATCGCGGTGCGCGGGCCTCTCACTATCGCGGCCTCTCTTGTTGCGGAGCACAGGCTCCAGACGCGCAGGCTCAGTAGTTGTGGCTCACGGGCCTAGCCTTTCCGCGGCATGTGGGATCCTCCCAGACCAGGGCTCAAACCCGTGCCCCCTGCATTAGCAGGCAGATTCTCAACCACTGCGCCACCAGGGAAGCCCCTCCCCTTACTTTTAAGCTCTTGCAGCTGCCCTTTGGCTCGGAGTCCCTGCGGGTGAGCCTTGCTGCAGGCTCGCAGGACATTCTGAGTTTGCCCTGCTTGGTGTTTTCTTCAGGGGTCTGTTAGGGACAGAGCCTCCCCAGCCCGGCCCTGGGTAGGAGGGTGTCTCTGTTCTCAGACCTTCTGGAAAGCTGCATCTGGGAATGCTGCCAGTGCGGGGGTCCCAGCCATGCCGGTGCGACCTTGGGGCTGCACCAGCAGAGTGGGTGTCAGCCTCCTTTGCAGGTGAAGTGAGTGCAGGGCTTGCTTCTGGGGGTTGGAACCATTTTTCTGGAATCTCTCTGGAAGGAGCGGACTGAGTCGATGCTCATTGTTGGGCCTGGCCCAGAGCTGGCCGGGGAGGCAGTGGGACTGGGGAGAGGTTGAGCTGGGGAGTGGGGCCCCCGAGCATGGTGTGCTCAGGGCCGGTCCGCAGGGGCCAGGGCCTCAGCTCTTCCTTTGCAAAGACAGGTTGGCTTTCTCTTTGTGCAGCCAACTTTTAGAGGTTTTTTCACAATCCCAGCAACTTCGAGGTTCAGGCTCTAGTTTGACGTTTCACAGCTGCCAAACCTGAATCTGAACATAAAGTAGATAGCTGCTTAAGGCCATTCCTGCTTGTTTTGAGTGACGCTTTGCTAAAGCTCCCTTTTTCTTTTGTTGGCAGGGATAGGATCCAGAATAGGCAAGAGTAACTCTCTTCATCAGAGCACTTTATAAAATCATGTTTCTGAGCCCTGGGGCCCCAGCCCCACACAGCCAGGAAATGTGGTGGTACTTAATGAGGCTGTGGCCCCAGAGCCCTCCGCAGGGAGGGGCATGATGCACCAATGGGAAGGAGCCCGAGGTCCCCCCAGCCTGGTCCCGGGAGCGTCCTGCTGTTGTCCCCGCTGGGGCGCCTGCCGGCCACTGAACGGAGTCCTGTGCCTGGGCCTTGGCTGCTGCGGACAGGCGGTGGGTGGGGGTGGGGTGGGCGGGGTGGGGTGGGGGCAGCGCTGACACCTCTGAGAACCTCTGAGAATTCAGCTGTGGCATCCTGGGTGGCATTTCTGCATGTATTTCCAGAAACCATCAGTGTCATACATATCTGTGCCTTTTCATATTACTTATGCTCTTTGTGTATTTATTTACTTATGTATGCCCTACCTTGTTCCAGAAAAGGGTTTAAGGCAGTGATGCTTATTTTTTGATGTTCTCTTTTGACATTTGCTAAGTTGTAGTCAACATGCGCTTGTTGTTAAACAGGTAGTTTTAAAAAAGGAAAGGACAGTTAGCAGTTTCCTGATGTTGAATATGTTTCTGTTACCAGGACTGAGTGCCATCATTTTAATTTTTTCCTCTTGCTTCCATGAATTGATTCTTCAAATAAAAGGTTCATGCATAAATAGAAAGAGAGGAACTTGCAGCCAAGGTCAGGCTGAGCAAAGGAAAATCGGCCCTAGAGAGAAGCGCTCTCCTGTGCTTGCTGCCTCCTGCCTGGCCTTGAGCAGGTCCTCTTCCCAGGGAGGCTGCTCTCTTACACGGGCCGGGTCTGGCCGTGCCTTTCCCATGGAGCTTTTGGGAGGACACATGAGAGAATGTATGTGAAAGCACTTTGCACTTAAGCCATCCCTGCGACGTGTACACTGCTGTCCTTGTGAGTGTGGTCCCTCTTCTCAGTGGATGGGTCTTCGAGGCCATGATGGTGCTGGGACAGCCTGTGATCTTGGTGGTCGGCTGGGCTTGTGCCCCAGGGGGCAGCAAGAGTCACGGCGCCCACGGCATAGGCCTCCTGTGCAGGTCGAAGTACAAGGACACATGTTAAATGATATAGGAAGTCAAGTTCATTCAATTTAAAGGGTTGTCTTTTATTCTGAGATTACGTCCTTCCTAATTTGGGTGATAAAATGTCCTCTTATATAATGAAGGTGATACTAGAGGGCAATATTTTCATTTTAAAATGCTCCTGGTTGCAGAATAAAATGTCGGCTGCCCTTTTGTCAAAGCACAGAATTTCTTATTGAGTTTGCCTGTCTCTGAAATCCAGCATCGGGGACCTGCAGTCTCGCTACAGTGTATGTTTACGTGCCGAGGAATTTCTCTCGGAGTCTTGAAACAGCCTGTACGTGGTTGAAGGAGAGCCCAGCGTCTGTTCTGCCTGGTAGTCCAAGAACAAGCCCTGAGATCACTGTGTGAGCTGTTAGGAAGTGCGTGCTTGTGTCCTGCCCACGGCAGAGCAACGACCCTGGGGTGATGGGCCTCTGGCCTCCCCAAATCCCCTGAGAGACACTCCCGGGAGGTTTGTGTGGCCTCCTCAGCGAGGCTGCCCCTGACCTCAGGCCTGGGCACCTGAGACACCCCCGAGTGATGGCGCTAGCGCTGGTGGTGAGCCTTCTGGCACCAGGGCTGCCGGCTTCTGCTTGTGCCCCTCTCAGCCGCCTGCCACTCAGCGGCCAGTCCCGAGTGGTCTGGATTCCCCGCCAGCTTGGAAGTGCCTCATCTGGCCCCATGACCTCTCTCTCCCTCGCTCGCTTATGCCTCACTTCCCTCCTCATCCCCCGCCCCCAGCCTGACTCTCTTGATGTGGAATAAAATAACTGATGTGCACACATGAGTGGTTAGTGGGATCATGTCCTAGGAGAATTCCACGGGGGGGACGTGCAGAGTTTGAAGTGCGGTGGCGTGCGGAATATATGCTATAAATTCTAGGAAGACAGTTGGATGGAAAAGAGAGGCGGGGGGGAAGGGTGACTTCTGTTGCCTTAACTTGTAATCGCTCAGTGTCTGGAATGCATGGGGAGCTTTTCTTTTTTAAGTTGCTTGGATTTCAGATCTCTCCCAAGTGACGTATGCGTGTGCATCCATGCAGTTTAGTGTGGTATTTGTGGGCACGGCTCTCCTGTGTATAACATCAGTTTGCTGCTGTGATTTAGCCAGCAGTGCCCCTGCTCCGCCCCGCGTGTTTGCACAGCTCCCGCTGCTTCTGTCTGGTGTCGGGCACGTGAGGTGTGACACACGCTGGGGCCCGTGTGCCTGCACGCATGCTGAAGGGGAATGCTGACCGTCAGCCCTCAGCTTCTCCTTCCTCCTCTGGTCATGACTGCGTGCTTGCCCGCAGCAGCTGGGACCATGACTGTTCTTTGCACTTGTGCCTGGTTAAGAGCTTTCAGAAATACAATGGACATCTTTGATATGTTATTGTAACTTTAGTAAATGCTTTATTCCCCTTTAATTCCCCCCAATGCCTTAATTTTGTGGACTGTTTATCTCATTGGATAGAAGAATTGACCATGTGAAATCTTTGTACATGAACTTCAGGTAGAAGAAGCTGGCTCTCTGGAGAGTTCCTAATTCGCAGAGAAGGGCTTATCTAACACAGGAGTTTTAAACTGCTCTGGGGGACCCTGGTGCTCTAGGGAGGCACCCAAAATGTTGCACAGGTTTAAATTGATGGATGAGCCTGTTTTACTTGATGGGGTTTCTAGTTTGAAGAGAGAGTGCTCCTAAAAGTGTTTGAAACACATGGCTTTCAATCAGGGTGACACTGTCCCTACAGTGCTCTGTCGGGTGGGGAGGTGGTGGAGACTGCGGGCCCCTGTTCTTTGTGACTTAGTTTGAAAGTGGGAGGGTGAGGTGTGAAGCTTTGGGAGTTTGAAAGTGGGAGGGTGAGGTGTGAAGCTTTGGGAATGAATGAACTAAATAAAGCATTTATTCATCTCTCAGTGACTCCCTGGCATGTCTCTCTGTTTGCTGTTTCAGATGTTTTCTTTGTTCCTCACACCGATGCCCAACCCCCTACCCCCATATGTACACTTCTCCTGCTCTACTGAAAGATGGCCTCACTTTCAGTCTACCTCAAAACCAGCTGCATCTGTGTGGCAGAGATTGCTGGTTTTCCTTCATTGTCTCCATCTGTGATAACAGACCCACAGTTCTAGCTGGAGACTTGAATTCTCTGAATAGGTCTTCATTTCCCAGACTTCTTACAGCTCGATGTGGCCATTTACCATAGCTCCTTCCTGAAATCCCATTAAAGTTACAGGGAATTTTAATTTTTTTAAAAGGCATAAATCCACTCGGATGACTATAAATAGCAACAAAATTTTGGAACCTCTCAAGAAAACAGATGAATGGTAACTGACTTAGAAATACCCGAGGAGACAACGTTGTAAAAAAGAAATGAGAGCGTCTGATTTTATTGCAAAGCTCCCAGAGGCTCTGGGATTGGCAGTTCCAGGTGCCTGTAGAAGTGGTTGTGAAAGAGTGAAAGCAGGAGGGCTGGCTGAAGGCCCTTTTCAGAAGCAGTTACAACTCTCCACTCCACACAGTTGAGAAGTTGTTCCTGCCCCAGCCCGGCGGGAGACTGAGGGAGGCGAGACATCGGCCTTCAGTATGTAAAATCCTCAGCTCAGGAAACAGGCTGTATCCTCCAGGCAGGAAATAAAGGAGAAAGAGACTTCTTGAGAGATCTCACCAGCCTAAAAGGAAACACCTAAAGATACCAATACTGAATGTGGCTAAAGAAAATCACACACTTCTAACAGTGGATTCCAGTAAATAATTCAAGAAAATTCTGAGAATGAAGGCTATGTTTCCAAATTGCAAGGACTGGCCAAGTACTAACCACGGCTGGTGACCAGCCAGGGCACATCACTGTGGAATTGCGGAATGCTGGGGAGAAAAGATTCTATAACTTCTGGAGTGGATAAACAGGACACATACAAAGTATCAGGAATCAAAATAGCTTTGGAATCCTCAAATGTCACATTGGATAACAGAGGAATTGGGACCTTTCAGAATTCTGAAGGAAATGCATATAAAAGTCATGCTAAAAAGACCTGTAGTTTCTTTAAAAATGTATGTTCCACACACCCTTTCTTAAGAAACTATTAGAGGATGTACTCTTCCAGAACAAAGGGGTAAACGAAGAAAGGAGAAAACCTGGTATTCAGGAAATGTGGATCCAGCGCAAAGAGGCAAGGTGACTCCCAGGAACACAGTGAAAGCCTTGAGGACGACAGCTGTGCATCAGGCACAGAAGGCACCCGATCGAGACTAGATGTGAGGGGCTGAGGCCCCAGAGAAGATGCCTTAATTATTAGAATACCTGTTGTCTCTGAACATGTTTAGATAGGAGTTGGGATTGATTTATTGACAAGTACCTAGGAAACCAAGGGACATAACTCCAAGGAAAACAAAAGGTTGGGCAAGAAAGAAAAAGTGACCACGGTAATACTAGATGCCTCAGCTGTGATTAGTATTTACACAGAGTCCTAATAACATGCACCTACTACCATAAACGCTATTGGGGGGATGGAGGGTGGGGAAGTGTGTGTGGGTGAAAGCTAAATAATAAAGAGCAGAATTCATTACAACCAACAGAGGGCAGCAGCAAAGCCCAAAGCTGCTGCTTTCTAAGGAAAAAATGGACACACCTCCAGGGAGACTAATCAAGACAAAAAGGACATACAAATCACTTAAAAATTTAAAAGGGCAATTTTATAGGTCATATAAAAAGATAAGGGTATATTATAAACAACTTTACGATAGTAAATGTGAAAATTTAGAGGAAATGGACACATTCCTAGAAAATAGAATTTACCTAATTTATGGAAGTACTCGGACAGCCGCGGGGGCAGCTACTGCCCGAAAGGAAGTGGCATTTGAGTACTTGACGCGGAAATCTTGGCGCGTCTCCTTTAAGAGGAGGTGAAGCCCCGCCCCACGTGGGAACGCCATTTCTCAGCGCCCGTTGTGATGTACGTCACGACGTGGAGGGCCAATGAGGACCCGGGGGGTGGGGCGTTCCTGTGCGTGTGGACGAGGTGCGGGCCGGACTTCCGGAGCCGTCCTCCTGGGATCCCGTCGGCTCGGGGGTCGGCCCTCAACCGAAGGACCCGAGAGCTGGGTGGGGTGGTCCTGGAGGATTGTCGGCTGGGGCTCCCCTGGCGGCAGGGCCGCGTGGTCTCCGAGGATGTGGCCTGTGCTTCTCCCAGGAGGAGTGGCCCGGCGTCTGATGCGTGGAGGTTGGACGTGGGGGAACTTGGCACCTGCGTCCCGGGGGTGGTCGGTGTGGCGTAGAGCGGGAGGCACCGGCCGAGCGGGGCGCTTTTGTAAGCGCGTCTCAGGTCAGGACGCCTCTCGCAGGTCCGTCTGTTTGGGCGCGTTCCCTGAGATGTGTGGCCCAGGCTGGAAAGACGAGTTGCTCCTGGCTGAGCACCGGGGAGCCGCCGCGGGCAGAAGCTGCAGTGAGGAGGCGTGTGGGAGAGGCTTCGGCCTCAGCGCTCCCGGCCCCAAAGCAGCCGAGTCGAGAGAAACCCAACAGAGGCGGGCAGGGTAGGGCCTCGTGGCGAGGCACTGTGGAGTCCACGTGTCGGAGAAGCCCTTAGTGTGCGGGGAGGACGGGTCCAGCGCCGGCCTTCTCCAGCACCAGGACGGGGAAGGCCGGCAGGAGCGCCGCAGGCTGGGAGGCCGCTCACCCCGGACTGTATGGCAAGCGGGAGGGAGCCTACGGCCGCCACACCGGGGCAGGTCTGAGTGCAGGTAACCCCCGCCTCTTTCAACGGCGGAGAATCCACGCTGGAGAAGAGCCTTATGAGTGAATCCACGCTGGAGAAGAGCCTTATGAGTGCAGCCACCGTGGGAAGGATGCATTCAGCGAAGGATACACGCTTGTTTGGCACCAGAAGGTTCACAGCAGAAAAGCCTGGGACTTCCCTGGCGGTCCGGTGGTTAGGACTCCGCGCTTCCGCTGCAGGGGGCACGGGTTCGATCCCTGGTCGGGGAACTAAGATCCCCGCAAGCCAAAGGGCGCAGCACCGCCCCCGCCCTCTCCCCCCCCCAAAAAAAAGCCTGATGAGTGCAGTAATATCAGAGAACCTTTAGCGACATCGCTAAGCTCAGTCGGCATCAGACGGTTTATACTAGAGAAAGTCCCTTTGAATGCATGCAATGAAAGCATTTTGCCAAAGGTGTGCTCTGATTTACACTGGAAGTTCACCTACCAGAAAAGTGTCAGGAGTGCAGCAAATGTGGGAAAACCTCCTGCCAAAACGTCAACCTTGTGCTGCGTGGAAGTCTGTTGAGTATGTCCAGTGTGAGAAAGCGTTAAGCTGCAGGTCCAACCCCATTCATCCCTGGCAGGTTCACCCTCGAGGAAGACCTCATGGATGCAGAGATGGGGGAAGGCCTTCCACTCAAGAGGCTTCTTCATTTAGCAGCAGAACGTTCGCGGTAGAGAGGCCTGTGAGTGCAGCCGATGTGAGAAAACCTTCAGTCAAGGGCCTCACCTCGTAAAGCATCATGAAGTTCATGCTGGGGAAATGCCCTAAGTGTGCAGGGAACGTGCTCTCTCCTCGTTCAGCGGAACAGGACGCGTGCCAGAGACGAGCTGAGGGAGCCTCTGTGAGGATGCCCTTGGCTGGAAGTTGAGCTTCATAGGGTCAAACGGGATATTCCTGATGAGTGCTAGGTGGGTGGGGAGCTTTCGGGTACTCTCACCTGCCCCGGGGCCCTTGCCAGAGTTCTCTCGCTGGCAGGGCCCATGGCAGAAGCCATCTCACCACTCTGCCAGCTGGGAGGGTCTCGTCACCTGTGCTCGTTCCAGTCCCTGGAGGGACCCATGAGCAGCCTGGGCCTGTTGATGGGCCTCATCTCCTTCCTGACTAGTTAGGGCGTGGGTGTGACCCAGCATTGGCTAGGAGGACCTCAGCTGGGTCCTTTCTGTGGCTCTCAGGGATGGTTTACCTTTTTTCAGGGACCTTGTTGGCCTCATGTGACTCGATGGATTTGTCCAGCTTCCAAGTCAGACTTCCAAGGGAACTGCCTGCCTCCCATTATTCTGCTGGGTGTGGAAATAAAGGCCTTGTTACTGAAGCCACCTTGAACTTGGGGATTTCGGCTTACTGTGTAGGGTGAGTTGAGAACAGGATTGGGGTCTGCCAGCATTAAGAGGGCGGGTGGGGGAGGGGAGAGAAAATGACAGGGAAAAACTCTGTCTCCTTTTGGCTTAGTTTGTATTGCTGCCCAAGACCTTCAGGGAGTGACTGAAGCTTAGGGGGCTTAATCCCATGGGCTGGAAGGCAGGATTATTTTGGACACAGAGATCACCCTGAGGAGGGGTGGTTGGTGTGACAGCCCCAGTGCATCTCAGAGCCGTATGAGTTTGGTCCCTTGTATCCAGGGGGTGTCCCGCATTCCCCAGCACTGCTGAGGGGAAGCTTTTTCCCAGCACCTCTCTAGGAGCCTCGTCTCCTGAAGTTAAGAACCCGGTAGGCATGTGTCATTGACCATAAGACCTACAGGGGCCCTGTAGGAGCCATAATTAGTGCAGAAACACTAGGCGTAATAGTAGGGAACAGGGGAGTCTGTGGCAAAGTTAGGGGGCAGTGTGCCCGTTTTAGACACACACTCATAAGTGTGCTGGTAACTCTGGCTCTGAAAAATGAGAGTGTACAGAAATTATCTAGGCCTCCAGACGCGTGTCTCTCCAAGCTTACCGTCAGCAAATAACCTAAAGGTTCTGTAGTGGTTGCACCTGCTCCAGGGCTGAGAGGTTCACTGGGTTACCCTGGGCTGCCGGACCGAGGCTGGTGGGCAGGACACTTATTGGCGTGCCAGAGAGATTCACTGGGAAGCTGCTTGCATGGGGTTCCGTTGAACCTGGCGGGACACTGGCGGGGGCAGGCTGGACTCCCGGGGAAAGCTGGGAGGCTGCCTGTGGGGAAGTTGAAGTTTCTGGGAAGCCCGTTAGGATACCTGAGGAGCTCAACCGGGAAGCTGCCTGCTGGGTGCCGCTGACCCTGCAGCAGGTATGCTCCACCGGTGTCTCGTATGCCAGCCAGGTGCCTAGGGGGTTAGAAAGAAGGGAAGCACTATGGAACTACGAAGAGAAACCCCCCTCTTCCCAGCATCCCTCCAGCACCCTCTCCTGACCAGCTTAACATCGTTCCAGTTCCGGTATCACAGCCGAGCGGTGGAGCTGGGATTTGGGAAGGCTTGGGGGAGGAGTCTCAGACCCAGCCTCCCCTGCAGTCACGGGGTCTGGCCTGTGAGTTTATTTGGGTCTGAGAACCAGGTGAGAGGCAGTTCCTAGCCACAGTTGTGACTCAAGTCAGGGTTTTGGCTCTTAGGCCTAAAGGTTTTTTTGTCCCCCCCCCCACCCGTTTTATAGATCAGTCAGTACTCTTAGGAGCACTGTGTTCAGTGAACCACTGTTAAAGATCCCTGGGGACCAAGGTGTTTTGATTGCAGGTACACATCTGCTGTCTTTCTTGGTGGATGCCCCCCCCTTGCCTTTGGTGGTCGATTCCTGCCGTTTGGCCTCTGCTCCTCTGGAATCCCATCATCTCCACTGAAATTGGGGAGCCCACCTCAGCGGCAGCATCCCCACCACCATGCATGCCGTCAAGGAGAACAATCCCGAAGCCTTCCAAGCACGTGAGTGCCCCTCTTACTAAGGGGTTTCTCGGTGCCCTAGTGAAAGGAACGTCTTCCGGGTCTTCTGGAAATCCGTAGTTGGGAGGTGGGTGTGCAGGTCACACGGGATGAATCCAGTCCAACATTCCTATCTCCCTAGGCCTTTGGATTCCCTCCTCCATGCCAGGGAAGCTCTGGCATCTCACCCTAGCTAAATGTAGGCCATTTTTGAGGATAAGTCTCAGTCAGACAGTCAGATACGTTGTTTAGAAACACCTCCAGCTGCTCAAGTGAGTGCATTAAATCTGAACTCTAGTCCCTTTACCATCATCCATAAATTTGCCCTGATCTAGTGTTAACGTCCCACCCTCCGTGGTCTAACACCCTTAGAATCCACTTCACATGTGTTTGCCATGTTTCTGGTATATGTTAGAAAAGGCTTGCTCATTTTCTAGGTGGGTTAGCTAGTCTTCCCGGAGCATTGTGTGTTCCTGTCCCACTGGAGCATGCTGTGCTTTGACACTAGTCACGTGACTGGTGGCAACAGGGGGTAGTTGTGCTGGGTCTTGAGAATAGCTGTCCCTTTTCAAGGCGTCTCCCCTTGGCAAGGGTGTCACCGGATTTTCAAGCAAAGGAAGACGCCACGGACAGATGACCTCTACTGGTGAGGGAGGCTTAGGACAACTTGGGGTTTTAGGCTGGTCAGTTTCCCTGGATCTAACCAAATGTCCCCACCCCAGTTTCATGTTCCCACCCTTTCTCAGTCAGTGCCTGACGTTCCCTTGAGATACTGGTGAGACTGAATCTAGCTGTTCACAAGCAATACAATGAACTTTTCTGTATGACTTTTAGAAATATCACCCCTGTGACTGCAAGAAAAGAAAGAGGTTCTTTACTGAAGTATTCTGGTTCTCACTATTACTTGTCCTGAGAGTTAAGTCACCATGACTTGTCATTTTTCTCTCTGTGTGCACTCCAGTGCACTCGAAGCTCTATCCCATACCATACCGTACTGCCTGTAGCCATCTTTAATACCATTAAAAAAAAAAAAAAAGGTTCAGTAGCCACAGGTGCTCCGAGTCACTTGCTTCAGTCAGCACTTCATCACAAGCAACCAAAGGCGATGGCTCGATTAATTCTGATGCTGCTGCATGCGGGCGTGCCACGGATTACTATCTTCCCGTTTCCCAGTGGCAATGAGCTCAACACTGCTTAAGCTCGAAATCACAACAGATCAATTCCCAGATCCCACTTTGCAAGTCCATCTCCTGTGATCACTCCCGGTACCAGTTCTGTATCAGTCAGGGTCCAGTCCAGCATACAGTAACCACACAATAATATGAGCAAGGAAGGTTTGAGGTAAGGATTATTAACTATTTCCAGGGAGAAAAAAGAGCATTCGAAGGAATACTCCAAGGGAGAGGACCCACGGAAGGAACAAATGTGGAAGGCAGGGAGCCCTCCCCAAGGCTGGATTGACACCTTGTTGGAGGTGGTGGTGTTTTAACTCAACAGACAGACGGCAGAAAAGTTCGCAGGGTTGATCTGGGCCAGAGTTGGTCCGTGTGACTGATGGGCAAGAACTCCGAGCTAGTGGAAGGCGGGACCCCCTATCCCCAGCGCCCCTCTCCCCCGCACTGGGGTGCCTACGTGATTCACCTGGAAGCTGCCCTGGGGAAGGGAGGTGCTGTCAACTTGGCTTAGAAGCCTGCTGGGTCATGGCTGGGCTTGCTGGTGAGCTGCTGAGAAGCCCTCCAGGGAGTGCCCTTGAACCCTCTGGAAACTGCTTACAGGGCTGCCCCTGGGCTCCCCACCAGGAAGCCACCTCAGGTGCCCTGAAGCTTACTGGGAGGCGAGCTCCTGGGTGCACAGCGCTCCAGCCAAGCACCCGGGGAGCCAGGAGGAAGGAAGGCGCCCAGAGCCAGGAGGAGAAACTTGCTCCTCCAGTGCCCCTCCAGCTCCCTCTAGCGACAGAGCCTGACGTTGCGCCAGCTGCAAGGAAGACGTGGTCTGGACCGGAAGCAGGACAGTGGGAAGTGGGGTCAGGGCTGAGAGGCCACGCGTTTACCACCGGCACAGCCAAAGTCATGTTATGACGCTAGCACACCCTCGATGGCAAAACCCAGCAAAGGCAGCAGGAGGAAAAGAATATTGGTCTGTGTCGCGTGTGCATGGATGCAAAACGCTAAAGAAAACTCAGAAAACTGGATTTAGCAATTTATAAACTCTAATGCATTGAGACCACCTTGGGTTTATATTGGTGTCCGCTGGCTCTCTTAACTGCGAAGCACCCAGCTGTGACCAGGTGACCTCATCAGTGGAATGCCGCCTCCAGGCCAAGGCTTTTAGGAAGAGAGCACGTGGGCTCCTGCCCTTCTCTTTCCGCTTCTGCTTCCCGTGCAGGTGATGACGGCCCCTTGGGGATGGAGGGGTTACAAGGTGGTGGCCCGTGAAGAGCTTCCTGCCAATCCAGCCACCGTCCTGGCTAAACAGGTGATAAACTTCTCACGTTTTGAGCTAGTGCCCACTTCGGCATAGGTGTGTATGTGTATGTGTGTGTTTTAGCCTTACCTAGCCATATTTATAAGTTACATAGTTCACTGTATTTACAGCTTATTAAGGGATAAAAACGATATGATCATGTTAACAGATGAAGAAAAGGTGTTTAATAAAAACCCCTGGCAACTAGGAGTGGAAGGGAATGTCTTTGTTCTGACACAGGTTATTCATAAAAAACCCACAGCAAGCATTGTAACTAATGGTGAAAAATTTAAAGCTTTACTTTTGAGTTGGGTCCACTAAGGCAATTAGCAACCAAACAAAATAAGTGATATAAGAATTAGAAAGGTGAAAACAGAACTTATTTGACAATGTAAGTGTAGAAAATCCAAAATTACTTACAGGTACATTTTTAGATTAATAAGGAAGTTTTTAAAGTTGTTGAATACATAATCAACTATAAAACCAGTTGCATTCTGTGCACCAAAACCACAAAATTAGAAATTAAGACTTAAAAAGGTGCAATTTACAATGGCATAAAAATCAAGTACACAGGAATATGTATAACAAAAGACATGTAAGAAAACTTTGGGGAACATGAGAGAAGAACCAAATAAGGAGGCTATATAAAAGATGTCAGATTTCTGCACATTGACCTGTAGATTTAATGCAATCCAGATAAATATCCTTACATGTTTCTTTTTGAATTTGAAAAGACAGTTCTAATAATTATATGCCAACCTAAAAGGATGAAGCTAGTCAACAGGTTCTGGAAGAAAAAGGAGATGCTGAGAGATCTTGCTCTACCAGATTTCAAGACTTAGCATAAAGCTAAAGAGAGAGAATGGGGTTATGTACAAGGGGAGACAAATGGCCGGAACAAAGAACCAGAAATAGATCGATGTGTATGTGTTTGTGCTTGATTTATGGTGAAACAGACACTGCAGAACAACGGGAAAAATGGTCTGTTGAATAATAATGTTGGGACAATGGGGATCCATAGTCACACACACACACACACACACACACACACACACACACGAAAATGGATCTCCACATTTCACCATAATAAAAAGTCAATTCCAGGTGCATTTGTTGATAGACACGAGAAAGGCAAAAAAAAAAAAAAAAATTGCAGATAAAATAGGGAAATCTTCATGACCTCAGAGTCTTAAAGAGACACAAAATTTGTAAGCCACAAAGAAAAGATTGATAAATTAATCTGCATTAAAATGAAGACGTTCTGTTCATCAAAAGACACTATAAAGTGAATGAAAGACATCACTAAGTGGGAGAAGATATTTGGGATGAGACAAAGGTCTTACATCTAGAATTAAGTAAATAATTTTCTACAAATCAATAAGAAAAGAAGACTGATAACCAAATAGAAAAGACCTGAACAGGAACTTCATAAAAGAGGAAATCCATATGGCCAACAGACACATGAAAAGTGTTCCACTTCAGTAGTAATCATGGAAATGCAAGTGAAAACCGCAGTGGGAATCCAGTACATACCTAACAGATGGGCAGAAAGTCAGGAGTTGTCACTGTTGGTGGAAATGTAAAATGGCACTAGCCCTTTGGAAAACAGTGTGGTAGTTTCTTAAAAAGTTAAACATACACCTACCGTAGGACCCAGGGATTCCACTCCTAGGGATTTACCCCAAAGAAATGAAAACATTTGTCCATACAAAGACTTTATATACAAATATTCGTATTTATTCATAATAGTCCCAAATTGGAAAGATCTCAGTATCTATCAAGGAGAGGAGATAAACCGTGGTACACCCATATAATGGAGTACTGCTCAGCATAGAAAGGAACGGACTAGTGATACTGCAACAACATGAATCGTGAAAGCACGCTCAGCGAGAGAAGCCAGACACAAAAGGCCGCATGTTGTATGAGTCCCTTTATATAAAATTTTAGAAAATGCAAACTCTAGTGACAGAAAGCCGCCCAGGCTTGCCTGGCGTGGGGCGGTGGAGTGGCGCAGGACAGGGGGGGTCACCAAGGAGCTTGTGGCTGTGCTCACCGCCTGGAGTGTGGCGACGGGGGGCCCGTGTGTCAGCTCTGTCCATCTGTGCACTCCAAACGTGTGCAGTTGACTGTTAAGTCGGTTTATCCCTCGGCAGAGCTGTTAAAACCAAACCCCTTGTATTCAGTCAGCAAGAAGAAAAGCCACACAGTCCTGGGCCTTTGGCATGATTGGAAAACAGAGTAGTTCAAACTGCCAATTGCTTTTAAGTAAAACCCCACAAGTGTCCAGTGAACCTATCTCTCAAGTTCTGACCGCTGCCCCTGGGGGGTGTTCTGGCCCGCAGGGGGTCCAGGAGGGGTTCCAAGTCCTCCACTTCTAGCTCCATCTGCCGTGCCCTCCCCACTGTGGCTGAGGAGAGAGGCCGTCTGCACTGGGCGCCGTTCTCCTGGGTGTGCAGACGTTCCACTCCCTGTATCTCCACCTGTGGCCTCCCTGCCTCCCCCTCGCTGTTTGTGCCCCTGCCCCTCTTGGGCCTCTGCGTACCACAGTCCCTTGATGCTGGCCACACCCTGACACCTTCAGATGGTCCACGCAGGTCCCTGAAACACCCTTGGCCTCCTAGGATGAGGGCTCTGTCGCGCGTGGGGCGGAGGTGTGTTTGGGGCTCTGGGACGGGACTGGTGTCCCAGGAGGAGGGAAGTGGCTTTTCGAGAGTGTGCAGTCATGAGATTCTGCGGGTTCAGAATGGCTGGGGTGCTGGGGCAGAGGAGCAGGGGCTGAAGCGGGACGGAGCATGAGAGAGCGTGCCGAGGAGATGAGTTTAGATTTTAGCCTGCAGACCCATGTTTCTCAGCGTGTGCCTTTGGGGGCCCCTCCAAGAAACACCAAAGAGGGCTGGCAAATTCATAAAGAAAACCAGTGAGCCGGCATTGATTGCATTCCTTTCACACGTTTGAAGTGTGTGATAGATCATGGTCTTCACAGGCGTCCTGGTCTTAACGGATCGTATCCCGAAGGTTTCACAGGGCTGCATAGCAAGGCTTGTGTTAGCTTCTGGGGGCTACCATCTGGGCAACAGAGTGCAGTTTATCTGGGCTTCGTATTTTCATGGAACTTACCAATTATTGTTTATGCTTAAGTTTTCATCTTAAAAATTCTTTGTTGTGTTGTGATAGCCAGAATAATGGCTCTCCCAAAATGTCCGTGCTCTAATCCCTGAAACCTGTGAATATGTTACCTAGTAGGGCAGAAAGAACTTTGCAGATGGCCTTAAATTAAGGATCTTGCCATGGGGAGATTATCCTGGATTTTCCTCTTATAAGAGGGAGGCAGGAGGGTCAAGGTGGAGCTGAGATGACAAAGCAGAGGCTGGGGTGATGCACCCATGAGCCAAAGAAAGTGAGCCGCCTCGAGAAGCTGGAAAAGGAAGGCAGGGTTTCTGGCCCTTCTTACTTGGGAGAACTCAAAGGGTTAACTCAGAGCTTCTGTATCAAATATTTTTAGTTGATACATGATGGGATGTGGAAGAATCTCTGTCCCAAGGCCACGTCATCGAATAGTTTGCTTTCGGCTTGGGTTTAGCCTTGATGTGCAGACTGTGAGTCAGCCAGAGACGTGTACTCAGAACATGTCTGAGGAGGGACAATTGGAACTTCTGGTCCTGTTTATTATCGAAAATTTATGCTCCAGGAGGATGGGAGATGTGCTGAAAAAGGTATGTGGGGACCTGTGCTGACAGCAAGTGGTGAGGAGGGCGCTGCTGCGTGGATGGGGGGCCACACTGCCTCCACGCCGGCTTTGTTTGGAGCGGGCAGCCAGCCCTGATGTTGGCCAGGAACTGTGGTGAGCACGTCTCCTGTGTGCTGCAGGCAGGCTTGCAAGGCTGTGTTCTGCACATCGATGTACACGAAGGTCCAGGGCAAGGTGCTTGTGGGTATAAACACATGCACTGATGACACGAGTAAAGCCTATTCCGTGGTTTCAAGTGGCTTATCCTTGGGCCAAGGACAGAGGGCAAATGATTTAACGGGCTTTTTTACATGCATCAGGGACGTGACCCCACTGTGAGCGTTGGGGAATGGCGGCCCCAGCACGAGGACACTGGCTTTGACCCTCCTGGTCGGAGAAGGCCCTGGCTCAGCCTGGCTTTCACCACAAGCGCTGAGGCTCAGGGAGGAGGGGGCGTGGCCCGCCGTGGTCACGCCCCCCACCCCCCCCCCACCCCACGTGGCGCCAGGGACTGAGCCAGGGCCTCAGCTCTGCACATCGGTTTGTGCCTGGATGTCGGTCGCAGTGCCTTTCCGGCCAAAGAAGAGGCCGTTCTTTGGGGAAGTAAGTTGCGGTAGCAACTGGTGTTTTCTGGGGAAACCAGTGCCCTTTGTTCTGAAGGGGCCGCCCATTCATTTGCTGTGTATCCTTGGCCCCTCGTACAGGGCCTGGCTTCTGGTAGGTGCCTCATAAATGCCGGTGAATGATGTATTTCAGCAAAAGTGAAATCATTTTGTGGATTGAAATAGCTTCCGGAGAGCCCCTCGCTGAGACCCTGACGTGCAGGCCGTCTGGCCCCAGGTGACCGTGCACCAGTGGGTCCCCCGAGGCTCCCTCTCCCCCGGATCTCCTATCTGGGGTGTCTGGCTTCATGGTCAGCAGCCTTGGGGAGGGGCATTGGAAACTGCATTTATGGTTTTGAAATCCAAAAGTGATATCCATACTGTTTCAGAAGGAGCGTGGGCCATGCTGTGGTGGGCTGTGGGTTCGAGGGCGGCTCTACAGCACCGAAGGGCCCAGGACATGGGGGAGCTTGAGTTTCACGGCCTATAAAACCCAGATGGGGTGCTAACCTGGTGACGCAGTGGTTGAGAATCCACCTGCCAGTGCAGGGGACACAGGTTCGAGCCCTGGTCTGGGAAGATCCCACATACCGCGGAGCAACTAAGCCTGTGCGCCACAACTACTGAGCCTGCGCTCTACAGCCCACGCACCACAACTGCTGAGCCCGCGTGCCACAACTACTGAAGCCTGTGAGCCCTAGAGCCCATGATCCGCAACAAGAGAAGCCACCGCAATGAGAAGCCCGCACACCATGACGAAGAGTAGCCCCTGCTCGCCGCAACTAGAGAAAGCCTGCGCGCAGTAAGGAAGACCCAACGCAGCCAAAAATAATTAAATAAATTTATTAAAAAAGAAAAAAAACCCAGATGGAATTCCAGGTGTGCGAGATAAAACCACACTTAGTGTGCAAGTAATGGCCAGGGTGGGCAACTTGAGGACAGACCTCAAAAAGCCTGGTGGACCAGCGTTGCCAATTTCAGCTCACTCCCACCTCCCCCAGCCGTTGCTATGGCAATGCAGGGAAGACCCCCAGGCCCATGCCCGGCACATGGCAGGGTTCAGAGAACGTTGTGGAAGGGAAGAATCTGCTGAACAGGACTTGGGGGGGTGCACCTTTACCCCTTGCATCACCTCCTGCCCCCCTTCTCCCCTTCCATCTTGTTCCCCGTGGCTTACCCTGGCGGCTCCTGCACCAGCTGGGAGAGCATCCCACCTCCTGTCTGCTCTGCTCCATCCTCCCCCACAGCTGGAAGGAGCTTTCCCGAATGTGGCTCCGCCTCCCACCTGCCCATGTAAATGTCGTCATCTCCAGCTCTGATGTGGCCCCGCTGCCCCCACCCCCACCTCCTGGTCACATGGAGCCGCTTCGTTCCCCCCCCCCCACCCCCAACATGCCATGCTCCTTCTCACAAGCTGTGCTGGAAGCCCTCTTGGGGCTGCCCCCGCCCCAAGATGCCACTTCTGCTGGGAAGCCTTCCCTTCTTTCCCCGCTAAAACAGTGCACCCTGTGCTCCGCAAGGCCTGTGACCTCACCCCTAAACATTTGTCGTAAGGGTCTGAGTACAGGCTTTGGTCTTCATGTCTGCTCCGTGAATGTGTGTAGATCAGGGCTGGGGGCATATGCTCAGGGAGTCTGCGTTATACAACCCCCCACCGCAGCTGGCCTCTGCAGGGTGGTAGCTCTAAAGCTTTTCGTTTCTTCTGTAGGGTCCCTGGGAGCAGATAAGTTTTACCCTTATGAATGAAAACTTAACCCCCAAACTTCCTCATCTATGGAAATGGGACATTTCTGAGAAGGACTTTATTTATTGTTTAATATGTGCCGACACGAGATGGTGGGTCCCTTGGCAGGTTCTTGCTGAGAGAGGATGAGGTTCTGGGAGAGTTGTTTTCTGTTCTGTAGACGCTGATGATTTAAGCCCTATAGGGTTGCCAGGCGATACGGGATGCCCTGTTAAATCTGAATTTCAGATAAACAGCAACTAATTTTTAGTATAACTATGTCCCATGTAATATTTAAATTTATCTGGACACCCCATATTTTTATTTGCTAGATCTGGCAATTCTGTTTGGAGTAAGCTTGGGGATAAAATTAAAGTTTTTATGAGTATGTAATTTTGTCAGTGGGAAATCTGACCTATAAATAGGGATGGTGAGTATTTTGAGAAGCAAACAAAGTAATCAGAGAGACACTGTTTTTAATTTATGAAACCTGAATAAAACTCTTCTAAATTAGCTTCAAAAAAATTAAAAAAGTATCAGCTATTTCCCAGGCGCTCACCATCCATGCCTCTGATAATGATAACCATTGAAAAGGCCTGAAAAAGCATGAATGTTTAACAGAATATTTTCCTAATGCCTGATGTATTGTATTTACCTATATTTTTACCTTTTGTTGTTGTTCAGTTTTCCCTCCTGATGTTCCAAGATCCTTCTTTTACCATTTCCTTTCCATTTCAAGATCTTCTTTAGTCATTCTTTAGGGCAGGTCTGCTGGTGACAAATTCTCTTAGTTTTCCTTCATCTGAGAATGTCTTGGTTCCTCCTTCATTTCTGAAAGGTATTTTCAGTGACACTTTTGTTCAGCACCTGACAAATATCATCCCACCTCCTTGTGGCCTCTGTGGTTGCTGATGAGAAATCGTGTCGTTGAAGTTATTTTTCTCATTTAGGTAACATGTTTCTGTCTTGCTGCCTTCAAGATTTTTCTTTGTCCTTAGTTTTCAGAACTTTCATTATGATGTGTTTTGGTCCAGAGTTCTTTGGGTTTATCCTTTTTGGTCCTTGTTTAGCTTCTTGAATCTGTAGGCTTGTTGTTTTTTGCCAAATTTGGGAAAACTTCAGCCATTGTCTCCTTGAGGATTTGTCAGTCCCCACTTCTTTCCAGGTCTCTGATGACATGAATGTTGCATCTTTCATTATAGTCCCACAGGCCCCTCAGGCTCTGTTATTATTATTTTTTTTTAGTATTTTTTTCCTCTTGTTAAGATTGGTAATTTCTGTTGTTCTCCCAGTTATTTCCTCTGCCTTCTCTATTCTGCTGTGGAGCCATCCAGTGAGTTAAAGAAAAATAACCCTCAAAACTTTGGTTATTATACTATTCAGTTCTAAAATTTCCATTTGTTTCTTTTTCATATCTTCTGTTTATTTGCTGAGGCATCCATTTTTTCATTTATTTCCAGTGCATTTATAGTTCCTTGTTTAAGCATGGTTATGATGGCTGCTTTAAAATCCTTGTCAGATAATTCCAGCACATGTGTCATCTTGGTGTTGGCATCTGTTGACTATCTTTTCTCATTCAAGTTGAGATTTCCTTGGTATGACTCGTGATTTTCAGTTATATCCCAGACATTTTAGATATTCAGGATTTTATTTAAATCTGTTTTAGCAGGCAACCTCTGCCACCTTGTCCCTGGGAGAAGGGAGTGTGGCCTTGTTACTGTCAGGTGGGGTGTAAATCCGGGTTCCCCTCTTGGCCTCTGCTGACACTGTGGGGGATGGAGAGAATGCCCCCCTGGAACCACAGGGGTGCGGGGTGGCAGGGTGGTTACCTTGTTACCACTGGGCAGTGGTGAAAGCCTTGGCTCTGCACTAGACCTCTGCTGACACCGGAGGAGCAGGGGGAGGAGGTGTAGTGCAGAGGATGGGTGTGGAGGATGTGTGTGTGCTAATTTCCTTTAGACTAAGTCTATATCATAGCTCATCAGCCATCTCAGGGGAAGCCCTAAACCCAGGGTCGCCTTGTCACTGATACTTAAAAGCACCTTAGATTTCAAGCATGATCTTAATCTTCATAGAAAATGAAATGAAAAACAAAAGCAGTAGCTTTACAGAGCCAGGATGTCAAGCAGAGACTGCTGGGGGCTGGGCGCAGTGTCTGAGCCCTGTATGGTCTTCATGTTGAAGGAGATGAACACACCTGCCCTAAAGCGAGTCTTCCTATGGACAGAGAACCTGCAGGAAGGGCTTTGGGGCTGTGCGTCTGGGGCCAAGTGGGACTCCAGTCTTGGGAAGGTCGTCTACGCTCTGGGTCCTGCTTTTCTCATTTGTGAATCAGGAAGAGGGGCTGTCTCTGGTGAATGACTCTGAGCATCTTTGGCGTTCCCCATTCTTGTCAGTGATGGCAAAAGTCAAAATTATGGAAGGCTCACAGAGGTGGGGAAATTGAATTTACTCTGGCAGTTAGAACATGGGGAGCTTGGGAGATTGAATCCAGTTTTCGTGAGTAACGGAACAGCCTGAAATCGTGGGGATCACAGCACTTCACAGGGTCACTTCACATGTCTGGTTTGACTCTAGAAACAATTAGCATTTTTCCCCAAAGGCCCTTAAAGTCTAAATCGGCATGTCGTCCAGCTGTGACACTGGCCTGTCATGGGGCATCTTGTGGATGGGAGGTGGCCTGGGTAGGGCTTGTACCTGGCCCTCCGGGCTGGGCCCTGGCTCTGTCCTGCACAGGTGCAGAGAGGATGCAGCGTTCTCGAGGGGTTTCACAGACCCAGAGCCGGTGCCCAGCAGTCAGAGCCTCTCTCCTCTTTCTAACATGACAAAAGTCCAGGAAAGAAAGTGCCTCATCGATGGAAGAAGAAAGTGCAAATTGGTGTTTGGATGGAAGGAGGGTTTTCAGATACTTTGGGCAGAGGAGCGTTTGTGTCCTTTCTCCTAAATGAGAAAGTTAAGAAACAAAGAGCCATCCGTGGGAAGCAGGAGTGAGTGCTGCCCTGATGAAAGAGATGGGGCGCTGAGGAGGGCCCATCACCCACCTGTCCCGGGGGGGAGATGTGCGGGGACGGGCCCAGTGCCACCCGGATTCCCAGGGTGGCTGTGCTGTCGCAGCCAGAGCTGGTCTATTTGGGGTTTGTGATCACAATCCTTCACTGAATTCAGCAGGTACATTGTACCTAGTGCAGAGCTACGGCTTCTAGAGCCCCAGGGACATTCGGCCCCCAGGGTACCTGTCCTCTGCTGGAGGAGCTCTGAGTAGGCACTCTGCAGGCTTTTCCTTCTGGCAAGAAAAAAGAGTTTCTCAGTAATCAATCGCCCCTCCCTCCGGCCCCAGTTCATCAGAGCCTCTCCAGGCTTGAATCACTCTGGCAGGGGAGCGAGGTGTGGGGAGGGGAGGGGCTTGGCGGATGGGCCAAGCAGAGTTGGGCCCGTGTACAAAGGAAGACCCTGAAGTATGGCAGCCTTAGCTCCATCGCCCACTCCGTTTAACCCAGACCTCAGCCTGGGTTCCAGCAAGTTGGAGGGGGCTTTTATCCTGAGTTTTATTGTTCAGATGTTGGTCCTTTAATATGTAATTTGACCTGATGTAGGGCTGAGAAAATGCATTGTCTTATTTCACCCTTGACATTTTTATTGCAGGGAATTTTCAAATCTGTGGGAAAGAGTGTTCAGGCTGCTTCCTTGGGAAGTATTTAAAGGGAGGCAGGTCAGCTACTGAATGCAGGGAAGGAGGAGAAGGGGGGGAAAAAGAGAGAAAGAAAAAGAGAGAAAGAAAGGAATTGAAGAGTGAGGAACCCCTACACAGCATTCTACTTCTCTGCGTGTTCTCAGTAGCATAATTTTCCAGGTAAGGTGTACTTTCCTGATAGGCTTTTTCCCTCCATTAATCAGACGTGAACTGACGCTGGTTTCTTCCGTGGGAGGGAACTGTCCCCAGCTCTGTGACCTCGGCCATTTCTCTTCAGTTCCCTGGGCCTGTGTCTCTTCTTGAGCACGTGTGTTGTCCACAGCTTAGGCTTACTTTAGAGGTTAAGTGAACCCGAACAAGGGATGCTGAGGAAAGGAGCACTGTTTACTCAGGCATGCATCAGAGCCGCGTGTTTGTGTGTGTGCGTGTGGTGCACGTGTGTGTGAAAGGGCTCCCCGCACGAAGCTGCGCTTTGCAGGAATCTGATGTCAGGGAGGAGTTTGTTAGGAGAGGAATGTGAAATAAAATTCATATTTTCTGGCAAGGCAAGAAACATTTAAACACAAAACATCTTCTCTGCCTTTTGGTCTCGCTTCTCAACCCCACTGTGCTCTGTGTGTCTGCATTATGCATGGACCAGACCTCCTCCCTTGGCAGGAATACCCACTCAGCTACAGGGAGCAGCATTCTCCCAGCATCAACACGACAGCTCCTTAAAAGATAACACTCCTTCTTGATCTTACGGGGTCAGATGACCCACCAGGATGACACTTAGATCTGGATTATGTAAACTGTCACCGATACGTCATTCGAAGTACAGCCCTCTGTCTCAAAAGACTTACGTAACTGTGCCTGGACTTCCAGTGGGTGGAACAGTTCTCAGAGCTTTTTGAGATGCTCTTCCCAGGTTATAATTCTCAAATTTGGCTCAAATAAAAATGTCCAGTTCTTTCTTAGATCGGCTGATTAATTCTCCGTCGACAGGGGGCCGATCTGAGCACGGAGGGAGTGGGGAGCTTGTGCAGAGGCCCGGGCTGGAGGGGAGCCCAGCGACCTTGTTCCTCCCTCCTTCCAGCCTTGCTGCCTGCCTCCCCTCAGCCCCTCCAGTTGCAGGTGGAGACCACGGAGCACCTGCTGGGCCAGGGTAGCACTCTGCTCCTCATCCCAAGAGCCTTGAGAAGCCACTTCATGGCTGAAGCAGGGAAAGTTGCAGGGGCCTTGCGTTTTGAAAAGAGCACACTGGCTGTGGGAGCCAGCCTGGACGTCCAGGGCAGGATGAGTTGGCGCTTTCCCAAGGCCAGCTTTGATGCTGGCGGCCTGGACTGCCGTGGTGGTTGGAGGGATGGTGGTGGAGGATGGAGAGAAGTGAGCAGGTCTTAGGGTTGCTAAGGAGGTAGGAGCTTCTGATCTTGGTGGCTGATTGGATAACGGTGAGGAAGAGGAAGGTACCTCCTAGATTTCTGCTGTATGCAGCCAGGTAGAGTCTTCTTATTCACTGAGATGGAAGCAACCAGATGAGGCTGGGTCTTGGAAATATCGAATTTGAGGTACCTTTGAGACGTTCCAGTGAAAAATGTGGGCTAGGTTACTTGGAAGTACTGATACAGAGCTCAGCTGAAGCCTGGCCCTGCTTTTTCACCCTTTCTTGTATCCACACCAGTTACCATGCGGCATTCCAGTTCCTCCCTTGAGAGGCAGAGTAGACTTTCCCAACCCTTGATGGGAGGCTCAGGTCTCTTTGATTTAACACCCCCTCCAATCTTTCTCAACCCCTCATCCTCCCCCAGCTATACCCACCTTACCCTTCTCCTCCCATGCATGGTTCAACTCCTCCAAGTTTGCTGCCCCTCTTTGAGGCTCTTCAAATACATTTCCTGAAGAACAGCTCCTTGGGCGTATAGTTCCTTTCCATCTTTGGATCCATGAAAATTAAGAGAAAGTTATCTGCTTCCTATACCTAACATGCAATGGTCAGATAGGCATAAGATCATCTACCACTGTAGATATTCCTCTTTTTTTTTTTTTAATAAATTTATTTGTTTTACTTACTTTTATTTTTGGCTGTGTTGTGTCTTCGTTGCTGTGCGTGGGCTTGCTTTAGTTGTGGCAAGTGGGGGCTACTCTTCATTGTGGTGTCCGGGCTTCTCATAGAGGTGGCTTCTCTTGTCACGGAGTGCAGGCTCTAGGCACGCAGGCTTCAGTAGTTGTGGCGTGTGGGCTCAGTAGTTGTGGCTCGCGGGCTGTAGAGTGCAGGCTCAGTAGTTGTGGCGCACGGGCTTAGCTGCTCCGCAGCATGTGGGATCTTCCCAGACCAGGGCTCGAACCCATGTCCCCTGCATTGGCAGGCAGATTCTTGACCACTGAGCCACCAGGGAAGCCCCGGTATTTCTCTTTAAAAATGGGGAAATGGGAGACACAAAGGAGTCCCTGGTCCATAGCAATTCTAACGTCCAGTTGGACACAAGTTGCAGTTCCTTGATTAGGTTTCAAGGCCTGGAAATGATTCCTCATAGTGTTTGGCCTCTTGATTCCACCCTGTGAGTCATCCTTCCTTTTTTGTGAAGGATAATGCATGTTTGCAGTGGAGTGGTTTTCAAGGCTTTATACCTGCCAGTAGAATTTTTGGGGTCAAACTGACTCCTTTAATTTAGGGCTACTTGGGTTTAGTTTGCTGTTCTTTGTAAATTTCTTGAAATGGAGACTTTGATAATTGATTTTTAGCCTTTCTTTTCTTTTATGTACACTTAAAGTTATAAAATTTCCCTCTGAGTATGGCTTTAGCTTTAGTCTCATAAATTTTGTTGTTATATTTTCATTTGAATTAATTTCAAAATTAATTTCCTATTTCCATTATTAATTCTTTTTGACTCATAGGTTATTTAAAAGAGTATTTGGAATTTAAAAATTTTCCCCAATGGTAGCTTAATTCCACTGTAGTCAGAAAACAGAGGATATGATCTGTATGTTTTTAATTCTTTGAAATTGGTGAGATTTCGACATGTTGATCAGATCTTCTGTGTATTTATTGATATTTCTGGCTGCTTCTTCTATCCGTTCTATCCATAGATGGTTGTTAAAATAATCCATTTTGATGCAGTTGCATCTGTTTTTACTTCTATTTGTGTAGATACTTGCTTTATATATTTTAAGCCTATATTATTAGGTGCATGACAGCTGGAATTGTCATGTCTCCTTGGTGGATTGACCTTTTTATTATTATAAAATATCTCTTTATTAATGCTTATTGCTTTTGAATTTAATTTGATAGAAGTATAACGTCACTGACGTTCCTTTGGTTAGTGTTTGCGTGGTATATCTTTTTAAAAAATGCTTTTACTTTCACATTCTCTGTATCCTTGTATTTTAGGTGTGTCTCTTACAAGTGTCATGGAGTTGAACTTTGTATTTTTATCCAATTTGATAATTTGTCTTTTAATTGGTATATTTAAATTTACATTGTAATTACTGATATATTTGGGCTTAAATCTACCTACCACCTTGTTATTTTTCCTTTGTTCACATGTCAAATGTTCCTTGTTCCAAATTTCTCTCAAATGATTTTCTGTATTTTTCATCTACATATTTCATTCTGTATTTAACTTCTACTGACTTGTCTTTTAATTCTTTAATTCTCTCTTCAGCTGTGTATGATCTGCTTTTAAAGTCATATACAGTTGAAGAGTACAGGTTTGAACTGCACAGGTCCACTTACACACTAATTTTTTTTTCACTAAATATTTATAATAGTACTACATGATCTGTGGTTGGTTGGCTCTGTGGATGTGGAACCATGGATATGGAGGACTGACTGTAAAGTTACCTAAGTGTTTATTTAGCCTGATGAATTGTCACACACACACCTATATCTATATCTATCTCCATATCCAAACAGTTATCACCCATATCAGGACATTTAAAGTGCTTAATACCCCAGACTCTCCCTTATGTCCCTTGCATTTGATATTTCCCTCAAAGACAGCCAATTTTTTGACCCCTGTCATCATGGCATAGTTTCATCTATTTATGCGTTTCCTATAAATGGATCCCATAGTATGTACTGTTTTCTATCTGACATGTTTACTCAACATTGTGTCTGAGATACATCATGCTTTTTTGTGTAGTAATAGTTTGTTTTTTAAAAATTGCTGTGTAGCAATTCATTATATGAATATACTACATTTTTTTGTGTGTGTGTGGTACGCGGGCCTCTCACTGTTGTGGCCTCTCCCGTTGAGGAGCACAAGCTCTGGACGTGCATGGCTCACGGGCCTGGCCGCTCCGCGGCATGTGGGATCTTCCTGGACCAGGGCACGACCCCATGTCCCTTGCAGGTGGACTCTCAACCACTTCGCCACCGGGGAAGCCTGAATATACTACATTTTATTTATTCTACTGTTGACGGACACTTGAATTTTTTCACAGTATTATTGTCTTGTGACTTTTTTCTCTTGGTCCCATGTCCAGTGTGTCTAGTAATTTTTGAATGAATGTTGGACATTTTGATCATAAATTGTTGTGGCTCTGAATGATGTTATCTTCCTCCAGAGAGAGTTTACTTTTGCTTATGACAGGCAATTAAATTTGGCGCAGACTAATTTAATACAATCGGATAGTAAGCTGACTTGAGGCAATTTTCAGTTTTTGTAAAGTGAAGTACGTTGCTGGATCATCCGTATTCATGGGTGATGCTCCTCAGTGCCTCCTGAGCTCTAGTTACTCCACAGTATAGTGAGAGTGCCCAAAGCTCTGCTTGGCTTTTCAGACTCTCAACTTTTGTTTTCTCCAGGGCTGGTAAGCCTCTGGGGTACTGTTTGCAAATTAGCAATCACTTTGGGGAGATAAGCGGTGCAGTGTTGGGCTCACTTCTGAGCATTTCCGTGGTCTCCTGAGCCCTCAGGTTTTGGCTCACTTGGTAGCCTTGAACCTCAGGGTTTTTTTCCCCTTATCCCTGTAAGACTGATGAGACTCTGCTTAACTTCTCTCACTCGTAGTACCCACTTTCTGCTTGACTTTTTTTTTTTTTCATGAGGCAGAAAATATTTCATGTTAGGCAACAGTTCCTTCAGATGCAAGAAGCACATTGTGAAACGATACTTATAAATGAAACGCAACCATTTAATCTTACTACTCTATAATGAATTCCTCACCCTAGAGTAATTTGCTGTAAAAATAAATATACGTTTTCCAAATGCTTTCTCTGCTCTAGGCAGGTCTAAAATCGATTTATAACCAGAGAGCCTCTGTCTTGCCTGTTCTGATCGACAAAGCCATCTAATTTTTTGTTCAAATGACCTGTGGAACTTCGGGATACCAATCCTTTGAAGATTCAAAGTAGGCTCTCCGGTTTTTCATCAGGGAGCTGCACTTTAAAGAAGGGAAAAAAACACTCTCAGAAACCACCGTGGGAATCAAAAAGTGCACAGAACACTTGGCCCTGGGCAGGACCTGGTACTGGGATGCGGTGTCTTCCCTAAGTGCTGCTCTATGTTCAGGTGATGTGTCTGAGCCTGCTCTCCCCTCAGGGTCACTGAGTACTCATACGTGTCACAGGGCAGGGGAGAGACAGACAGACTCTAGCTGTAGGCGTCAAGGGTACCTGTCAGGAGGCCAATAAACAGAACCTAGGAAAAACTCATCTAAAAGCAACGTGGAGTTTTTGGTCTCAGGGGTCTTCAGTACTATTTGGGGGTGGACTGTTGCTTTCTTCTGGAGAATTCATCTGAATGGGGCCTGGTAGTGTTCCATTTCAGGGAAGTGCTCTGGCATTCTGCAGGAGATAAATCTTTGTCATGTGGCTCTGTTCTGGACATTACACGGTGTCAGGTGTCTCTGGTTCTGGACACTAATGCCAGTATAAATGTCCCAGACACTGTGACAACCAAAAGCACCCCCCCCCACCATTTCCAAACCCGTGGTTCTCTGACAGGTGGTCCCCATCTGTCAGAGAACCATGCCGGGTCCTTGCACACCCATTGACCCTGGGGGAGCTAACTGTACCATTAACCTGGGAAACTAAGTGCTGGGTTAAGAGTTCAGCTGATTTACTCCACGGTATTTCTGCATCAGCGTCCATTTTGTTTGGCCAAGCAGCCCGTGTGGGCCTTAAACTGACAATGGCTCCTTCATGCAAGCAGTGCTGTGTGGAGTGGCCCGCAGAGTCAGGTGCAGATGTAAAGCTCCTGAAAGGACCCCTCAACGGCCCTTGTGGACAAGTGTCCACCTGCCTCCCAGGACCTTCCCCGTGGTGCCCCTTAGGTAAGACCCCCATGGAGCTCACCAAAACCCCATTTTGGTTTGAAGTGAAAAATCCGGCCTTAGTCTGGGAACCTCAAAGCATTCCACCCACAGACCCCAATAAAGACAGGCTTGTGCCCAGGTCCCGCCTTGACCTCCCCACGTGGCCCCTCCAGGTGTGCAGGTACTTCCTCCAGGGCCTGTGAGTCATAAACTTCTCTCTCGCAATTTCTCTTGTGGCGTTTTGCTTAACATCTGGCACCCTAGGGGTTTACTTAGCAAATGTGAATGTAACAAAATCATAGCATGTTTGGTAACTGTGGGACAGGAGGGGTCAGAACTATGTCCCTAAAGACTATGTTTTTAAAGTTCTCTGCTCTGTATGGAATAAGGCAGGACAGTGCCTGAAAAGCAGCTTGTTCTCTCAGAGAGGTTTGTGCGTTCTTGTTTTGAACGTTGTGCCTGGGAGATCCTAAATTAAGATGGAGAAGGCTGTGGGGACATCTGTGGGTATTAACGTCACCTCTTTATGGTAACGGAGACAGTGAAAAAGAGTCAGGCCAAGCTTGGCTGGGCAGCTTGACAGGAACCTGATGTTCTACCAGCAGCATTATTGAGTCTGAAAGACGCGGAGGGCAGGAAGGTCATTGTCAGGGAGTCGTCTTGTTGGGAGTCGCAGGAAAAGATGCGTCTCTTGATCCTGCTTCCTGGGCCAGCGTCATGTGCACGTTTTTGGAGGCAGTTTTGTCTGAGAGCAGCTGGGTGGAGCCAAGGTGATGGGCAACAAAAATGATTCCATTGATCAAGTCCTCAGGGTCACAAGGTCCGGGAGCTTCGACGTAGGTTGGGAATGAAGCCAAGCTTTTTCTTGACTCTTTATTTGTGGAGGCTCCCGTGGGGTCACTGAGATGAAGGGATGTGCTCGAAGACTGCGCCCATGGGTGAGGAACTGCTGGGAGACGGAGAATCTCCGTCCACCGGCCTCTGGTCGTCACAATCCCTGGTGGGACTAATGTCCTGGCGCATGACCCAGATGGGCTCTCTGGGCTCGTCGGGGGTATAAGGCGAACATATGGCCCCGGTTTTCACCTCCTCGATGGCCTCCTTGATGGCCAGCGAGCTGGCATCCCTCTTCTCCTTGCCGTACCGCTGCACTGCCTCGCCGCCAGCAGCCCCCTGCTGCCCCCTTGGTGCCTGCGGCCTGGGGCTGTCTGGGTGGCCCCCGCCTACGGCCTTGGGCGTGTCGTCGGCCGCCTTGTCGAGGCTCTGTGAGCTCGTGCTCTGCTTGAGCTCCGCCACGATCTGGTCAATGTCCTCCTGTTCGTAGCTGTCCGTGCGCGGGTAGGGCGTGAACTCGGCCTCCTTCTCAGGGCTGTCGGACTCGCCGTCGGAGCACTTACTCCTGCTTGACTTCCAACCCTCTTAACTGCATGCTGCTTAGGAAAATACCTGGAGGGTGGAAGCAGCACTTAACTTCAGGCTCATCTCAGTCAGTTCCCTTCCTCTCGGGATCGTTGTGTCTTAAACAGCTTCCCTTGTTATTTTGGCAGCGAGTCTGGTCTGATACAACCTATTCTGTCATGCCAGAAGCAGGTTGATGAAATAATTCCAGACCACTTGTTTTATTAGCAGCTTGCATTTTATCAGATGGTTTTAAAATCAGATTTCCATTGTCGTCCTGTGAAGTAGTAGAGTTATTGGTCCTGCTTTACGGATGGGGGCACGGAGGCTTAGAGGGGTAAAGTGGTTGATGGAGTTTCCATAGCTAACTCGTGGTGGACCATCTTCTTTAAGCCTTACTCAACACTGAAAGCCACTTGCACTCTACCTCACACCATCGAAGGGAATCCAAACTGTGCTCAGGGATCAGGAAACAGCAGTAACTGAAGAAGAGGACCTGGTGGACGGTGGTTCAGTCGCTGAGTTAAAAAGAAGGCACTCAATGAAACATGAGTGAAACGCTCTGTAAGCAAACACCGCGTGGCTTCAGTTATCTCACTCTCAGTGACTGGGAAGTCCTGGCAGCAAATTAACCTGCTCCGCGTGCAGTGAGCGGGTTCCACACCACCTCCTCCGAGCGGAGGCGCTGAGTAGCAGGGCTACGGACGCCAGCCCTCGTTGACCAGAGGCTCAGGGACCGTGGGGTGCCCTCCGGGGGTGGTCTGCTTTGGGAATGCCTCTTCAGATGCCATGGGCAGCACTGTGGGGAGAGATGGTGGGCAGACTGACTTCACGGGTTGAATACCACGTGGTGCACCTTTCCTGAGAGAAGCCCCAGCACCTCCCCGCAGGTGACGGAGTTGAGGCCCTGGGAGGTTGTGGCACCTGAGACACAGAGCCTGGGCCCTTCTCCTGTGCCCGGCTCCCTCTTGGGAAGGGCAGCAAAGGGGAAGGATCCTCTTCATTGTCACTGTGCCTCCGAGGGGAAGTGGCCCTCCTTAGGTGGCTGGTCCCGTGTGGCGTGAAGAACAGTCTAGAGGACCTGGAAGCTGACATGGACTGGCCCCTGGGGAGCGTTTGGGGAAAGCACGGGAGAATGGCAGATGGCTCGTGTCTGGTGTGACGGCTTGATGGAGCCCAGGCTCCTCTGACATCTCCCGAGTTTGCTGAGTGTGGGGTAGTCAGGACAGGTGGCATCAGGCCCTCTGGTCGCCACACCTCACCTGGAGATCCCTCAACTCCGGGCTTCCTGAATCTGTGTGCGATCCCCCAGGAACCCCTCCCTCAGCCCCCTGGGCGTGTGGTCCCGAGGCCACCAGGGGTCCTGTGAGGGAGGCTGGGCTGGCCTGTCCCTCTCGGACACTCACTCTTCACACCCCTCTGGCGAGCACTCGCTCCCTGCCCGGGCGCCAGGAGGCTCCGAGTGTTTCCCGTGTTGGTTTAGGGGCCACACCTACCAGCTTCACTGGAGGTTCCCGGAGCCCCTCAGGAGCCGGCCACACCTCCTTCCTCAGACCCCGGCCTCCTGGGAAGGGTGTGCCATGCTCCGGGTTCTTTCAACACTGCCAGGTACCCTTCCTCCCCGGTGCTGTGCCCTTTTAGGTAGAGATGTGGCATCGACATCCATTTCCTCAAGTTACTTCTTGTCATGGACTGAATTGTCTGCCCCCAGATTCGTATGTTGGGGCTCTAACCACCAGTGTGACTGTATTTGGGAGGTGGCGGCTCTAGGAAGGTGATGGAGGCCAAATGAGGCCGTCAGGATGTGGCCCGAATCCGCTAGGACTGCTGTTCCCGTCAGAAGGGGAGGAGATGCCAGGGACCTCTCTCTGCACACAGAAGAAAGGCCATTGGAACCCAGGCAGCAGGTGTTCTCTGTGCCGGGAGGAGAGGCCTCACCAGAAACCACCCCTGATGGCACCTTGATCTTGGGTTTCTGGCCCCAGAACATTGGAAATCAATTTCTGTGGTTGAAGCCACCCCTCTGTGGCGCTTGGTTATAGCAGCCCGAGCTGACCAGCACGCCTCTCATCTGTCACTGACGGAGCCCGAAACTAGAACAACTCCTCCCAACCTGTATGGGGGAGGCTTTCCTGGTTTCTTACAAACGTTCTTTATCTCATGAAGCACATCAAGTCCACTGACTACAACATCTCCCAGGGTGGGCGGAGTGAAGCAGAGCTTCAACTCTCACGCCCGCACGCACACACCACACACACACACCTCATCCCCCATACGCCACATCCCACACTCGCACACGTGTCCTACCCCACGTATGTATTCTCTCAGCTGTGGCTTGGTGTGTGTGTTCGGGATGCAGTTACGATTCCTGACTGGGAATCAGGATCTATGCTTGGAATCCCAGGTGCGGGGACTGGATGGTGGGGAAGGCTTCGTCGCGGGCACCGCTGGCACCGCCTGGACTTGGTCACTCCCCTTTCTCAGTGCGGGAAGTGCTCGCCACTGCAGGCCTTGGCAGAGCTGAGAGAGATGATTGCTTCCCGGGCTGGGGCTGTTTGTCCTTCCTTTGTTCAGTCAGTACGGTGCTGGGTTGAGTTGCACCCGCCAAAGGGTGTGTTGACGTCTTACCCCCGGGACCTGTGAACGCGGCCTCAGTCAGAAGTAGGGTCTTTGTAGATGCAAATCAGGATGAGGGCACACTGGAGTGGGGAGGCCCTGAAGCCAACGACTTCAAGGAAGAAGGAGCGGGAGGTTTGGGTGAAGACACTCGGAGGAGACTCAGAGGGGAGGAGAGCGGCGAGGACGCAGGCAGAGGTTGGCTCGGTGCTGCTGCAGGAGACGCTGAGGCTGCTGGAAGCCAGGGAGTCCGGGGAGAGGCCTGGAACGGACTCCCCACAGGGCCTCCTGAAGGAGCCAGCTCTGCGATGCTGTGATTTGGACTTCTGGCCTCCTGACCAGTGAGAGAATACATTTCCCTTGTTTTAAGCTGACAGTTTTTGGTCGTTGTCATGGCAGCTCCGGGAAATGCAGTTCCATAAACATCTTCTGAGCCCCCGCTAAGAAGCAGCCACTGTTCCAGGTGCTGGGCAAATAGGACGGACCGGGTCCTGCCCTCCTGGGACTTTCAGCTGGTGACTCGAAAAGAGGTAATGAGGTGACACATGGAAGTGGTTGTCCCGTGGGCCCCAGAGGAGGGGCTCTACCAGCTGACACGGGGACTCTGGCTAGTGGCTGGTGTGTCCTGGAGCCTATGGACCTCAAGAGGAGAGGGTTTGTCCAGAATGATCTGGACCCGTGGGGGTGGGGAGGGCAGGCAGATGGTGGTGAAAGGGCATGGTTCAAGGTTCAAGTTTAACGGCAGCATCCTGGACAAGGTCTGAACCAGCCTTCCAGTGGCACGGGCTCCCAGGTGCCCCTGAGGGGCCCTCAGCCTTGCCTCCCCGACCTGCGCCCTGCGTTGTGCCTCGACCCACACGTTCCGGCGTCTTTCCAAAAGTTGCTTCTAATTAGCCTCCTTTCTGGCCTCCGAGGCCACAGGCCTGAGGTGGCGTCCACATTCCCTTAACGTGTTTAGAGTTTATTCCAAAGCAGGGAGGCCGCCCTTGCCCTTTGATCAGACTTTGAGCGTGCGATCGGATCGCGTTCTGGCAGTCTTCAGTTTCACAGACCCCTCCTCCTTCCCGTCTGCCCCCTCCCCGCAGGCCCGTGGTGCCCCTGCCTCCCCCCCACCCCGGGGTCCCACACCCTCACAAAGGCCAGGACGGAGGGAGGGAGGGCCAAGATTGGGCCCACGTGGCTCATGTCACAGGCCTCACTGGGCCCTGGTAACTGTGTGAAGTTACTCATCATTTTCAAGAGAACATTAATTTCCCCTCTCACTGACTCCCCCTTGGCAAGGCCTGTACCCCAGAGGCAGCTTTTAGAACTGTTCTGCTTCCCCTCGAAGGAAAAATGCACCAATGGCCAGCAGCATTTTATAGACCGACTTTGGAAGCGGAATTCCTCTGCCCCGGGGTTGCCGCCCATTTGAGCGTCCAGACCTCCTCCCTGACTGCTCGAGATGGATGGATGGATGGGAATCGTGTAGGTGCCGAGCACAGGGCCTCTGCTCCTCCGTGGTACCAGGAGGCCTGGGGATCAGGCAGGAACAAAGGAAGGAATGACGGGTGGATGGGGAAGAATGAAGCTTCCCTTCGAAGCGTTGACCCTGGCTTTGGGGCTGAGCGGCTGGGCGGTGGCCGATTGGAAGCCCCTCCACCATGTTCTCACACCTGATGCTGTGCTTTGAAGTTCCCCAGTGTCTCAAACCCTTGAGCTGCCCCTGCAGGTTTACAGAAACGTACTGTCCTGTGGGTGCGAATCGGAAGAGATGTGTGGGCGGCTCGCGGAGCTGTGCTCTCTGGACAGTGGCAGGCGGGCCGGCTGAACCCTCCAGAAAAAGAATGACCCACGGGAGGGTGCCTGCCTGGCGTCTGTCTTGGGTCGTGGCCTCAAACAAGCGGCCAGGAGGTGGAAGGTCTTCCTGACTCCGTGGTGGCCGGTCCCCTGCCCTGCTCCCAGGCCCCGTGTCTGAGCCCCGGCCTACCTCACCTACAGTACACTTGAGCTCTCTTTCTTTGGGATGGGTTTTCCCCGAAGTTTCTTTTTGTAACTTTTTATTTCATACTGAAGCATAGTTGATGAACAGTAGTGATGGCTTCAGGTGCACCACAGGGTGAGTCAGTTACACGTGTACACGCGTCTATTCTTCTTTTCCGAATTTTCTGCTTCCTCCTCCCTCCGCAGCCACTGGCCCAACTATTCATGGCTGGACAGGCATCAGTGGGTCCCAGGCTCTGCTCTGGGCTCCGGGCATGTGGCGGGGCCCTCAGGCTGGTAGGGACCCTGAGATGGGAAGTGTGCCCCCATGTCTGGTGTCCGTGTGGTTCATTCTCCCTCAGGGCTGGCAGCTGGCAGACGAGAGCCCCTTGGGTCTGTCAGCCTGTCCTGCGCTTACACCTCGCCTGGATGAGTCCTCATCTTGTGTCTGTCTGGGGAGGAGAGGCCGCCCTCACCCCCAGGACCCACCCCCGCCACCAGCCGCCTCAGGCCTCCCTGTGGAATCTGCGGGGCCAGGGCACAAGTCAAGGGCACTTTGGGTCACTAGCCACGAGCCCACCAGAGTGGAGGAGGTCCCACCGCCCTGAGCTCTTAGACCCCTGGGGCCCTTCCCACCATCCCTCCCCCATCGCTGATCTGCCCACTTGAAGATCCTTGACTCATCCTGGCATATTTATTCATCTGTACCTCTTGGAAGTTGGCTTTCTGTGGGGGAGTGTGAGTCACTCTATTTGATAAGACAAAAGTGGTTTTGAAGAAACGCAAGTAGCTGAATATAAAAAATTGAACATGACTTAAGTGCCCCTGGAGCTGTGTGGTTCTCAACTGCAGGGGACAATGCCATGGCAGGAGGCGGTTTTGGTGATCACACCTAGGGGGTCGCATCCAGTGGGCAGGGGCCAGGGCTCTGCTCAGCCTCCTGCAGTGTACAAGACAGCCTCCCAACATAGATTGACATGGCCCCAAATGTCAGTAGCATCACTGTTGGGAAGCCTGGTCTGGAGCAAGGTGCTTTGGCTCTTGTGGGACGTGTTTGCTTTTCTTCTCGATTTCTCTCTCCAGGGCAGGCTGAAGCTGCCAGGATCTCACTGGTTGGGACTGCATGCCCACGCTAGGGAGGGCACAAGCCTTTTCGGGCCCCACCACGCCCTCCATGCTGACCCTCCACAGAGACGCTTGGACAGGGTTCAGAGCCCTCCTCCAGGGAGTAGCACTTTTGGAGGTACAGGGGGTGGAATCCTTGAGTTCTCTTTTCTCTTTGGAATTGTTCCTCTCTCGAGGAGCCCCGAGCTGCCAGCATGGATCACGGGTGGACAGGCCTGGCCTTCCACTCCACTCCCCTGGCTCCCAGCAGGGCCTGGGACAGACCACCTGGGGGAGATCCACTCTCGGCTTATGTGTTAACCACATTTACTAGCTTCTGTATCTGATGTTTTGATATCTGGGGCCTTGTTGACCCGGGAGAGGTCCCCCACCGCCAGGTCAGCTAGTTTCTAGAGACAGCGAGCTACTCGCTGGTGAGCACAGCTTGGCCTGCAGACCCCCAGCCCACCTGCCTTATCTGGGCTGCTACACTGCTGAGACACTAGCCCCTTCCCCTTCCTGACTGGCCCAGGGTCAGGCATCAGACAACGAGGGGCAGCCCCTACAGACCCGCTAAAATTATCCAAACCACCCAATCCTGGCCTGGTCAGTGCCCTTACCCTGTCCTGCCCCTTCCTTCCCTCGGGAACCCCCATAAAGACGTTCCCACAGTTCCCTCACTCATGCTCTCTGCCTGTGACCGGCCTTGGTGTTTCCTCCTGTGGCCCCATATGGCATGGCGCCCCCTGCCCCCATTCTCTTGGGAACGGTGAGTAATAAACTATCTTTTCAATGGCACTTGTCTCCTGACCTGTTGGCCTCACCTTACCTGAGTAAAGCCAAAATCCCAGATACATTTTTTTTTTTTTTGCGGTACACGGGCCTCTCACTGCTGTGGCCTCTCCCGTTGCGGAGCACAGGCTCCGGACGCGCAGGCTCAGCGGCCATGGCCCACGGGCCAGGCCGCTCCGCGGCATGTGGGATCTTCCCGGACCGGGGCATGAACCTGTGTCCCCTGCACCGGCAGGCGGACTCCCAACCACTGCGCCACCAGGGAAGCCCCAGGGTACATTTTAGCGCAGCTTTAGGGAGGGACGTCCTGTGCCATCTTGCTCTTCTCCGGAGGTTACTTGAGCCTCTGTCTTCTCTCCCCCCACCCTCCTTCCCTCACTCCCCCCTTTCTTCCCTCCATCATCATGGAATCCACACATCAGCAGCTTACACTGAGTACCTCTGGGCACTGGGCCAGGTCCTGGACACAGTAGAAAACGAGATTGGCCAGGTCCTCCCCTCATGGAGCTTCCATCCTAGGCCCCCCAGTGTCCCTGTGGACTCCGGCCACCTCGCAGCAGACCTCAGAGGGCTAGTGGGCACTGCATGCCTACGTGACGGGCCTCAGCTACCCAACCCCCAGAGCAAGACTGGCATTCGCCGTGGGACACAATGTTGGCATAAACTATCTGATCACCTGGTGCAAGCTCGAGTCATCCTGCCCTGTACTCACCTGCTGCTTCCGAAACCTTTTCTTCAGTCCCTGTCATCCTTGCAGCATGGGGTGTTTCAAGATTTAGCATCCTCCCTCAGCCTACCTCTAAAAGTTCAGATTCATTTTGTACCCCCTGGACCCTATTTGCTGTCTTAATTCTAGAGTTTTGGAAACTGATCACCTTTCTGATGGTAAGGCTGTCCTCTTGTTTGGTACACGAGCCTGCGGGTGGTTGGAGGAACCACTTACTGGGCTCACCCGAGACCCTGGACCCTTTGTCTTTCCCACAGAAGAGACCTCATGCCCTCCAGCTACCCATGGGCCAAGACCCCCCTCTCCTCATTATTACTCTTGAATCCCTTTAGGACACCTGTGCCTTACATGTCTGGGTTCTCCCATTCTTTTTTTTCGTTTTTAAATATTTATTTACTTATTTATTTTTGGCTGAGCTGGGTCTTTTTTGCTATGCGGGCTTTCTCTAGTTGCAGCAAGCGGGGGCTACTCTTTGTTGCGGTGAGAGGGCTTCTCATTGCAGTGGCTTCTCTTGTTGTGGAGCTCGGGCTGTAGGCGCACGGGCTTCAGTAGTTGTGGCACGCAGGCTCAGTAGTTGTGGCTCGCAGGCTCTAGAGCACAGGCTCAGTAGTTGTGGCGCCTGGGCTTGGTTGCTCTGTGGCATGTGGGATCTTCCTGGACCAGGGCTCGAACCCATGTTCCCTGCATTGGCAGGCGGATTCTTAACCACTGCACCACCAGGGAAGCCCCTAAATATATTTAGAATTGCATCACACGGTGTTATAATTTTGTTTCACACATCAAATATAATTTACAAAACTCAAGAGGAGAAGGAGAACCTATTGTAATTCTCCATATCTTTTTCTTATATGTGTTTTCCTTCCTTTCTGACATTCCAGATTTCCTTCTTTTACTGTTTCCTTTCTGTTTAGAGACTTATCTTAGTCATTCCTTAGGACAGGTCTGCTGGTGACAAATTCTCTTAATTTTCATTCATCTGAGAATGTCTTGATTTCCCCTTCATTTCTGGGCGATATTTCCGCTGGGTATAGCATTCTGGACACAGGGTTTTTTTTTTTTTTTTTGACACTTGAGAAATATTGTGCTACTTTTTTCTGGGCTCTTTGGTTTCTTATGAGAAATCTGCTATCACTCCAGTTGTTTTTTCTGTACAGTAAGATGCTTTTCTCTGGCTGCTTTCAAAATCTCTTTTTTTTTTGTCCTGAGTTTTGAGACATTTAATGATGATGTGTCTTGGCACAGATTTCTTTGGTTTTTCCTGTTTGGTGTTTGCTCACCTTCTTGAATCTAGATGTTTATGTCTTTTGCCGAATTGATGACGTTTTCAACCATTATATACTTAACTATTTTTCAGCCTCTTCCTCTCTCTCCTCTCTTCCTGGACTCTGATGATGTGAATGTATGACCTTTTGTTTTATTCCCACAGGTCCCTGAGACTCTTTATTATTTTTTTCAGAACATTTTCTCTCAGTATTCAGTTTGGTTGATGTCTGTCGTTCTGTCTCCTGGTTCACTGAGTCTTTCCTCTGTCTTCTCCATTCTACTGTTGAGCTTCTCAGCTAAGCTTTATATTTCAGTTATTAAATGTTTTAGTTCTTAAATTTCCATTAAAAATACATTCTATTTCTTAGTTGAGACTTTCTTTACTGAGACTTCCAATTTTTTCATTTGTTTCAATCATGTTTGTAATTGCTTGTTGAAACATGTTTATCATGGTGGCTTTAACGTCTTTATCAGCCAGTTCTAATGTCTGCCAGCTCACTGATGACATCTATTGATTGTCTTTTTTGTCACTCAGTTTGAGATCTTCCTGGTTCTTGGTGTGATGGGTGATCTTTATTGGAAGCCTGTGACCTGCTCTTGTGGAGGAGGGGGGTCCTGCCTTGTTACTGTCTGGTGGAAGTAGAGGTCTGAGTTCCCCAGCAAAGAAGTCTTTGCTGTTGTAGGTGAAGCGGGGGGCACAGTTTTCTCTGTGGTGTTTGGCTGGAGCAGAGCGGTCATTCTCTAAAAGTTTTCTGCCCTGCCAGGCTGCCTCTTTTCTGATACTTTGGCTAGAGAGAGCAGACTTTTCTTGTTTTTACTGGGGGTGGGGTGGCATGGTATCTTTGCCCATTGACAGTTCTGGGTTGCAGCCTTGTGCATATCCAAGTCTGGATATATGAGGCAAAGGAAAAGCTGGGCATCTCCTATTGTGTTGTCACTTGGGTCCTGGTCTGCCATCTTCTCTCCACCTTTCAGTGTGTTTTATGTTTGTTTTATATATAATGTTCAGGGCTTTTAGCTGTACTTACGGAAAAGTAGGTCTGCTTTCCATTCCAGAAGCAAAAGAAACATGAATTCCTTTTATAATAAGAAGGACTAGGATGCAGTCATGTTTCATCAAATGTTTCAGGTTAATTGGGTTGCAGAGATTAGAGAATGAACAGAAGACTGCCTTCCAGCTGAAATAAACTTGAGGGAAAACTCAAGGGGCTGGTTGTAACAGACCGAATAATAAAAGCAGCTCTTTTGCTCATAAACTTTTCTGTTTAAATATTTTGACCAGAGTCTCCAATGAAGTTTTGTCTGTTTACATTCATCCATGACAAAGGAAGGCTGATGCAAGGAACGATTGCAACCCCGTGTAGTTCATAAAGTTAATAACTGAGAAATTGGGCTTTCGCTTCCCCATTCTTATTGTGCTCTGGCTTTTAGCTGAACCAGTGATTATTTTTCGTACCAGAAGCCCTTCCCCAAAGGTCTGCTTAAGTGTTCCAGCAGATCGGGAAAGCATCAGGGGGGTGGCACACGGGCAACTGCAGCCCACAGCCGACCTGCAGGCTCCTCTTTCCGGCTGCAGGCGCCCCCGTTCCCGCTCCTTGAACCCAAACCATTTCCTCCCTCAGAAGGGAGAGCAGGGATGAGGTTTCCAGATTCAAAAGGAGGCTGAAAACAACCTCAGCCCTTTTTATGGTGCTTCTTTTCCTGGGCAGCATGTGAGGGGGGATGCAGTGTGTTCTGAGGACAGGATAGGGCAGCAGCAGGCCCTGCAGTGTCCCCAAGTCCCCGGCCCTCTCTTCGTGCTCTGGTTCTGCCGTTCTCACCTGCGACACATGCTGCCCCAACGCGACGCCACGTAGGGGCGGGGGTGGGGGGAGAAGGACTCTTGCTGACTCTCTCCTCGTTGTCAGGGTCACAAGGACAGTCGGTGCCCTTTGGTTCTGGGGACAGTGACATCCTGTGGTTCATTCGTCCCTCAAACACACAGAGTGCTGACTCTCCGACTCCGTGTACCCAGCTTCACAAGGTGCTTGTCGTACCGTCTGGCGATGTCTCTGTGGGGCAACACGTGATTGCCCACTTGACAGCCACACGGTGAGGCTTTTCATAGCCTGGTGCCCAAAGGGAGGCAGAGGGTAGGTCAAGGGTGGAGAAGGCCCGGTGGGCACCTGCTCAGTCAGGAGAGAGTGCCAGAGAGAGCTGCTTCCCATCCCTGCACTGCACGGACTCGCCGTGTCCCTACTTGTCACACACAGCTTCTAAAAGATGGGGGAAAGCATGGGCCTGGCCACAGCCCCCCAGGCAGGTCGAGTCGAATCCAAGAGCTGGGTTGTGTTTTGCATCGAAAGCTGTGCTCCCCCACTCCCTCCTCCTCCCTTGTGTCCCTGCTCCCAGCTGGACCAAGCAGGTTAGTACTAACTCCAGTTTCTTCCGTCTTTCTCGGCCCCTCTGTAACTTAAAAATCCAATAAACTAGGGGAAAAGTGAATCACTGCGAACCCTTGGTGTAGTTCCTACTCTGCCACAAACAGGCTAGGCCACCTGGAGCAATCACCCCCCCCCCCCTTCCCTGAACTTTGGTTTCCTAATTGTCGCAGTCGAAGGGCTGGGCCCTGTGGCAGCCCATCGGAGAGGCACTGGCTTTGGGCATCAGCCCAGATGCTGTTCTGCCTCCAGGATTCAGACCGAAAAGTTAGAAGCACTCTTTCCTGTGCACAGAATATCTTCTGATGACTTAGATCCACCTCAAACACATTTTAAGAACGTTACTCTCTACTTCTGCAAGGGAGGCGGGGGATGAGCACGGCCGTGCTGTCTGTCCTCTCGGGAGGTGGAAGGTGTCTGGACAGGAGGTGCCAGTGCTGTGCCGAGGGCGTGTTCTTACTGGCTCTTTACTTGCGGGAGAGTTCTTTTCTTCTCCACTTAGGTTTCTCGTGCCTGGGGGCAATCTGATCTTAGCAAGGATGACCCTCAGACAAGACAAAGTTTTATTGATATAATCAATTCCTGACCTTGAGACATAGAGAGACTTGTTTCTTATTCAGAAACAAACTACAGGGACTTCCCTGGAGGTCCAGTGGTTAAGACTCGGCGCTCCCACTGTAGGGGGCACGGGTTCAATCCCTGGTCGGGGAACTAAGATCCTGCATGTCGTCGCGCTGCACCGCCCACCCACCAAAATAATAATAATAATAAAATAAAAACAAACTACACATTTGGACTCTTACCCTGTGGGTGAATGGGGGCCTCAGAGGATGGTGTGATCCCCAAAGTGCCAGGTCCTTAACTATTTACACAGGTCCCTCTGGTGACAGCACGGGAGGAGGTCTGGAAGGGAGGGGAGATGGGCAGAGACTTGTGGTCCCAGGGAAGGTTGACCAGGGTTTAGGTTGGGGCAACACGCTGGGGGGACAGGGGATTCCAGAAATATGTAGAAGTGAAGTGAGCAGGCCTCTGAGAAGGGTAGGGTGAGGGGTTGAGGGGAGCTGAAGGAAGAGGCTTCCAGTCTGACGACGGAGCAGGGAAGACCGGGGTGGAGGATGTTGTGAAGAGCAGATTTGGGGCGGGCGGGAGGAATGCGCTCAGCCCTGTTGGGGTGCTTGTGGGGGTCCGGGTGCCTCTGCTCCACAGGGGGCCGGGCTGACCCTGAATGAGGCGGGAAGCAGCTGGGCCGGCGGGTAGACCTGGGGGCTTCAACAAAGGAACGGGGAGCAGTTATCAACCTGTGAGTACCCACTGGCATCTTGGGACCAGGGGATTGGGTTTCTCAATCCCGGACAGAAGGAGGACGGCTTCCAGGAGGTCATAACCTGCCCTAGTAACCCATATCCCATGAGAAGGAAGGGGCATATGTGGAGAGAAGGGACTGTCCCCGTGCCCTTCCTCTGCCCCACACGCTGTTGTCCTGGGCTCTCATGTGGTCATCGTGTCTTCCTGGGTGAGCTCCTGACATCTTGCAAGGTACTGGTCCAGGGACCCCGCGGAGTGGCTGGACCCGCCCATCAGCGAGCACTGTCCGTCGGGAGGAGTTGCAGGGAAGGGAGTACGGGGCAGGGTTTGAAGTATCTGCTGACCTCAGACCCCTGTCCTTTAAGCTCACTCTACTGTGCTCACCCTAATTCCAGGGTGCTCTTCCCTTTGGGAAACACTCTGCAGTATACCAGTGATCTAAACCGTGATGTGGATGAGTTCATCTGTGCAGAGCACGAGATGATGGTAACACGGTAGCTGGAGGGAGACGCAGGGAGAAACCGGACACTGTTAGCAGGTGTGCTCAGAGAAGACCCCCGAGCCGAGCCCTGCACCAAGCAGGATGAACCTGCAAGGCCTGGGCACGGGCCAGGCAAGGGCGGGGACGCTCCGGGGCATCTCGGGGGCGGGTCTGCTGGCAGCTCATGTTTTCCTGTAGAGTGGGAGACAAGAGATGAGGGAGGTGGAGCTGGGGCAGAGGCCTGAGGAGCAGTGGGAGGGGCTGAGCCGAAGTGGGGGCCGGCACTGTCCCGATGAGGGCGCCAGCTGTCACCTTGCTGGACCAGGGTCTTGGGTGCCAGGCCCACCCAGGACAAGGTTCAGTTAAGGAGGGGGATTCCTGGCTTTCTGGACCAAGTCACTGGCCGAGGCGGGTGTTCTGCCTTGAGCTGCTGGGGAGGATGGGGCCTCACCTTGCGGGACGGGCTAAGGCAGTGATGGACACACACCTGTAATGCGGGCCCCACGGCTGTTAGCTAATTCCACCTGCTTCTTTTTGCTTTTTTAAAAAGTGGCTATGAGAAAATTTAACATTACATCTATGCCACTGTTAAAAGAGGTGGCATTCATTTTTTTTTTTTTTTGCGGTACGCGGGCCTCTCACTGCTGTGGCCTCTCCCGTTTGCGGAGCACAGGCTCCGCACGCGCAGGCTCAGCGGCCATGGCTCACGGGCCCAGCCGCTCCGCAGCATTTGGGATCTTCCCGGACCGGGGCACGAGCCCGCGTCCCCTGCATCGGCAGGCAGATTCTTAACCACTGCGCCACCAGGGAAGCCCGAGATGGCGTTCATTTTGATAATGTCGTTTATTTAACTCACTGTCTTCTAAAATATTATTTCAATCTGTAATCCATACACAAATGATCAGTGAGACATTGCACATGCTTTTTCACGCTGAATCTTTGACACCCAGTGTGTGTGGGGGGGGCCCTTCCTGCATGCTCCAGTGGCCTCTTGTGGCCGGTGGCTGCCGTACTGGACGCTGCAGCTCCAAGAGGGGCTGAGACAGGGAGCCTGCTGCATGGCTGGCTTGTGCGAGGCTCAGGGCCCCATGAAGGGAGGGGGTGTCTTCTCGGGCAGGTGAACCCCGCCCTCTGGGAGGAGTGGGTGGAGGTGAGTGGAGGTGAGTAGGAGGGACTCCTGCTGGACTGGACGCTGCAGGGACACATTTCCCCAAACATACCCTGATTCTCTGAGGCGGCCGGCGGAAGATGAGGAGCCGCCGCAGTGACCCCGGCGCCGCCGGGGCTACACGGGGAGGTGCCCCCACCAGGCCTGGAATCTTGGATGGGGGCCCTGGCGCCTTCTCCTGGGCGCCGCTCAGCACGTCCTGCAGGAGCACGGAGCTCCCTTCACCTGCAGGGAGCTGAGAAGGGGCTGGTGGGGATGCTTGAGTCAGGCTGGGGGCCCCTTGTCAGGGACAGAAGCTCCCCTCACTGTGTGACTCCCACACCACCAGCCCCTGCACGGCCGTGGGTGTTGGGACATCCGTTCTGACCGTCCAGATACGATAATGAGGTCAAAAATTGGTCTTTTCTACCCAAACCCAAGAACAGACCCGTGATAAACGTGGCAGCCTTGGTAATCTCATGTTTTGTCTTTAAATATCATTTGTGTTTTTACTGAGGAGGCACATCGCGAAAGCCTGGTTCTCCTGCAAACCTTTCTTACAAGTAGTTTCTTTCCTCAGTGCTTCGTCTTCCTGTGGCACAATCAGGGCCCACGCGAGATGTCATAGCCTGACGGGGTGGCCGGCACGGCCAGGACCCCGGGAGGGGACCTGACCACCGGAGTACGCCCGCGCCCCCTTGGGCCTCGGCGGGTTCTGGGAACCAGGAAGGGGGTGTCCTTCCCGGGATGTGAACCGATTCCAAGCCCAGGCCCACCTCAGGGGCCCTGGGGTTAGCGCACCTGGGGCGGCAGGGCAGGGGCTGTGGCTAGAGGGCCCAGTGCTGGGAGGTGGGAGGCGGCCTGCAGAGGCCTCAGGGGCGCGGTGAATGGGCCGTCTGTGCACTAGGAACAGCCCAGTATCCCAGGAATGCGGCCCTGGCCCAGAGCTGGGAAAGAACCAAGCTGAGAGCCGAGAAATCATAATAAAACACCACTCCCGGGAAACCACTTAAATGAATCACTGCTAAGGTAATAATAACCCTTTTGGCAAATGCATTTTCTCTGCTCCAAGCCAAGACATATTCAGTCCTTACAAGGGCCCTGTGACTGGAGGTGGTGGTGGACAGCCCCCGCCAAGCGGACGTTCTCCCGGCCCTTAAATTCGGTTCTTTTCACAGGGCTGGGCCTGATGAGGAATTTAGAGGACTCTGATGCTTAATGAAACATTCCGGGGCTGTATTTATTTAACAGACACATACATTTATTGGGGTCCTAGACAGAGCAAAATAAGCTTTTAAAAATATCTTTATATCGATCTCATAGTCTTTTTCATATTGAGCAATTTTTTGGGCCAAGAGAATTGAAAATACCCTGAAGAATGCTATGTTGGCAGCCTGAGGATATTGAAAGCGCTAGTGATCATTTTCTCCCTGTTAAACTCAACCCCATGCAACATGGTGACAAGTGGCCAGTGGAAAGGCCAAGGGCGAACGAAATCAATTCACCTCTTCTGCACGTGGTGATCTCAGATTGGAGGTGCCTGTGGCAGCCGGGGGTGGGATGGGGGCGCTTCCCCAACAGGTGCCAACTCCGGCCAAGCGACTGACCCTCACTCCCTCTGCTGCAGGGGGACCTCCCTGGAGGTGGTTCTGGTGACTGGCTGGGTGCCACATGCTTTCCCCTCTCTCCTGACTCAAATCGACCTGGGGTCACCCTGAGGACTTCACTCTCTCTCAGGCTTCAGTTTCCTTATCTTAAAATTAGGGGAAAGGGCTATTTCAGCCAGCAAGTGTGAAGCCCCCAACTGCCACCGGCACCTCCCACGCCACGCCCGACAGACACCAACTGTCCATGGGTGACACCACCTTCACTGAGGACAGACGCGGTCTCAGGGTCACCCTCTGCAGACAGCCCACAGGCTGACACTCTTCTGGTCAGGAGACCGATCCTGTGGGCCATCCTGTTTGCCCTCAGGACACCAGGTCATCCATTGGTTCACTCACACGGTCACTCCTGTGGTCCCTTTACTGTCCGCTCAGTGCTGTGGGTGGTAGAGGTCACACAGGGCTTCCCGCCCCAGGTTGTCTATTAAGCCGGGGTGCACTGGAAGTCAGACAAAGATACGTGATGAAGATTCAGGTTAGTACAGCATGTGATTATAGGGCAGGGCAGGAATCTCCTGCAGATTTATCAGAAGGAATAAAATATTGATGCTCCTTTACTTAACAAATACCTATTGCTGGCCTATGACAGGCAAGGCCCCAGTCTGGGCTTTGTGAGAAACAGGAGTGTGGATTAAGTGTGCTTACCATGAGGGTGCATGTGCGCCTCTGTGTGTGTGTGCTTGCACACCCATGCCCTTGGCTGGGGCTGCAGATAGAGGAGCAGGTCATGCATGGAGCCCCATTAGGACACTGGACACCTTCCCAGAAATACACGTGGATTCTTACTAAATTTTTCACCACTTCTTGTGCTGAGTGGTGAAATTTATCAATTGCTGCTTAAAAAGAACAGGTGGCCAAACTCCTCAACTATGACATAAAATACACGCACGTATCTGAGTACACACTCGTGTCCGTGTAGACTGATAGGATAGCATGACATTAGCCTTAAAAATATGTGTGTGTGTATATATGTGTGTGTGTGTCTATATAGTGTTAACAATCTACCTACATATACATACATACACCCATGATTTAATTTTTCTGACAGTAATTGCAGTGACTGTTCATTGTAGAAAATTTGGTAAACAGAAAATGTAAAGAAGAAAGCGTAAACCCGGTTACCCACCATTCTGAGAAACACCATGAATATTTTACACGTTTTCTTCCAGCCTTTTGTGTCATGCACACTCATATAATTGTGTCCTGCAGGGGCCCTGCAGTCCAGGTGATGGCTGGCACTTGCCCCCAAGCTCTGAGGGCCCACGGGTCCCTGGGATGTCGGGCGCTCTCCCAGGGAGATCTGAAAACTGCCGGTTGTGTGGGAGCACATTACTTGTTCTCACACAGCCCATGGGCTGTTGAGGCCACTTCAGACCTTTGTCCCTGGGCCTGGTACCCTTTGTTACTGAACCAAACTTGCCTGCCGCACAGCAAAGCTAATCTACTGACACTGGGTTGTGGTGAAGGAAAGTACAGCATTTATTTGCAGGGCGCCAAGCAAGGAGAATGGGCAGCTAATGCTCAAAAGACCCAAACTCCCTGATGGTTTTCAGGGAATGGTTTTTAAAGGCAACATTTGGGGTGAGGGTTGCAGCTCATGGACTTTCTTCTGATTGGTTGGTGGTGAGGTAACAGGGTGTTGTTTTGGCAATCTTAACTATCAACCATCTGCTTTCAGCTAGTCTAGGGTCTACATGCTTGTGGTCAGCATGTAGTCACCATCCTCCACCTGGGCAGGGTCTTAGTTTCTGCAGAATAACTCAAAGATACACATCAGATTGTTATATACATTCCTTGTGGAGGAACTAGGATTCTGTTTATTGTTTAAGCTATCATTACTTTTCTTGCTTAACTGCTTTTCCTTTGTTTCTGCATTCTTTCACTTCCCTAATTAGTAACTGCTTGAGTCTGCTGTTTGGAACTCAGGGAAGGCCTAGGGGATTACAGCCTTATTCTACAAACAAGAAACAGAGGACACGGAGGAGCTTTTGTACGTGGGAAGGCCCCACCGTGTCCTGCTCGATTTCAATCCCCCCTTTTCTTTTATTCTCCTCAATCCTGAGGGGAATGGGGGTGGGATAAGAAGGGGAATAAAATTTTGGATAGAGAGGTTTATCATAAACATGGCAGAGGAACTTGGTTTTAAGGGGAACTTGGTTTCACCTTTGCCCTGGTGTCCTTGGCTGGCTCCCTGCCCCCTCCTCCCTCTGTGGCCTCTTTTTTCAATGTGCTGGTTGACAGCAAGGCCTTTTCTGGACCCGATGCTTCTGCCCCAAACAGAGGTGCATTTCCTCTGCATCCAGGGTGGACCCCAGGTCACTGAGCTTGGCCAGCTATGTAACTGGCAGGCCTCAGTGCCAAATGAAAACACAGAGCCCCTTGTTCAAAAAGCAGGAAAAAAAGCCTTTTTCTGTGGTTTCTCTCTTGACCTGTTAGTGTTTTTTTAATTACATGTGCAGACCCTCACAGGAGCCTGGGCCCACCCTGCGACTTACCTGCCCCCAGCCCTCCTGGTCAGGTCATTGGGCTGGGGAGCAGTGAACTCCTTTGTCCCACTAGACTTTGTTCACCAAACACAAGTTCAAAGGAAATTGTGAAGAATCTCAGGACAGTGATGGCAGAGCACTGACCACCATGTGCAGGGCCCCCTTCCGAGCATGGGGTGCTGTGTGACTTCATGGTCACACGCCCAGGGAGCCAGCCCAGTGGCTGACGAGGGACAAAACTCAGAAGGGCTGAGGCCATAGGAGTGACACCCTGTTGCACCGGGACATTGGCCTGGGCTCAGGCCTGGACCCAGGGGGAGGACTGCACGGGCCCCTCCAAGGCACACGGCCGTCACGGTCCAGAGGCCAGGCCTTGCTCTCATCTGCCACCAGAGCAAAAGCAATTTCTCTAAAATATGTGGCTTTACCTACTAATCACGTTATTCTGCTCTTCTGCCCTTTTATTACCTCTTTTTAAAAACTCACTTTTGCACAAGTGTAGAGTGGGATTCTGGAAGGAAGGCAGGGTGAATTTTGGTGGGAATCTCTCACCTTGTCTGCAGACGGTCGTTCCCTTGCTCGTCCCTGCCGTGGGAGCTGGAGCATTTCATGGTCGCAAATCGCTAACCCTGGGTTCAGACAATTTATGTGACAAGAGTTAGCCCTCCGGCTAACTCTGCTGTATTTAAAAGACCCAAGAGAGGGCTGCCCCAAGGGGTGCCCAGCTGGGCCCTGACTGCACGTCCATCACAAGGCTGTTTAAAAGAAACTGCCTCAGGGCACACCGAGCTCCCAAGGCGGGAGGGCTGCCGATGGATCAGATGCAGAGGGATATCCAGATAGGAAACACCTGTCCCCCACCTTGAGCCCCGCCAGGCCCTGTTTCATATCTGTGTTTTCCTTTCAGTTCATTCAAACTCAATATCGAAGTGAAATTCAGTACCTCATCAACCTAAAGCTACCAAACCAAATACATAAGTGGTGGGATTTAAAACATGTGCTGCAGCGGGGCCGAGCCTGGCCGCTGGCCAGCCCAGGCTCATGTACAATGGGGGCAGTGTGTGCTCCGGGCCGTGCCAGAGCTTTGAGACCGCAGGCACCCCGGGTGGCCCAGCCGGGATCGAGTCCGAGGACGGCTCCGGTAGGGCCGAGGGAGCTGGGGGCTGCGGGGGGCTCTAGCCTGCAGACGGGAGCCCCCCACCCCAGGCCAGCCGTGCGGTGTGGGGAGTGAGGACGCCGGACCTGCTGGGTGAAGGTGTGGAAATCTGACACAATTGCCAATGTTTTGCCTTCTAAATCACCTTGGTCTTCGCAGTTGAAATGCGTCCTGAACTTCCCACCCCAAACGTCTTTGGCTGGTGGCGGGGCCGCAGAGGGGGGAGCCTGGGGTTGCGTCTCGCTCTCCAGACTCGCAAGTCATAATTCTTTCTGCCCGGGCGGCTGGTCACGGGCTGAATTACGGACGTGCCGCTGAGACGGTGTGAGAATCCCGGGAATATCCTGGGACCCTCCACCTCCCTCGCTCTCTGCAGGGTGGGACCAACCAGAGCAGGTCTGTTTGGGGTTTGCTTTTCCAGGGTCACTTCTGGCTGTGAGAGCCCGGCTCCTGTCACTAAGGTGTGATCCACTGACCACTTTCAACCCAGCCGGTTGGCCTGTCACCTCTGCCCTCCTGTGCGGTGATGCCCTGTCCAAGCTGGGGGGACCGTGGCTCCCAGGAGCCAGTCTCAGGCATGTTGTCAGACGTCTAAGACGCCTGGACACCCTGCTGGGCTCAGGACTGGACGCGTGACCCTGCTCACAGTGCCCACAGGCTGAGTGGCTTCTGGTCTCGGGGGACCCAGGACTCAGGGACCCCACGGGCATTGGTCCCATCCTGCCTCTCTCGTTTCTTCTTTGTTCTCAGTCTCTCCTCAGTGTCCATGTCAACTGCAGGAAGGGTGCCTCCAGGAGGGGTGCATTTGTGTCCTGGGCCCCTGGGCAGATTGTATTAATTATGTATTAATCATGGCCAATTCTGTATTGGCTCTCGGACGTCTATTACTCCCACCCTCTCCATTCGTCTGCTGAATCACAGGCCGAGACTAATGACCCACGTGGTCTGTCTTCACTGCAGACTAGCTTTCTTGGGCCCCTGACCACTGACCCAGAGGGGACGTTTCCCGTAGGCTTTTCCCACCACCACGGTCATAATGGTGCATCCCAGCTGCTTTGTCGGTCCGCTTCCCCACCTCCTCGTGTGGCAGGCGCTGTGCCGCTGTCTCCAGGGGAACTGGGACAATTAAAACTCCTCTTTCAACGGCATAAGCCTCTCTGGGTGATCACTTGGTCTCTGTGATAAATTTAAGACCTGGACACAATACACAAATTACCACAAATATAGCGGCTTAAAATAACACAAATTTATTCTCCTTACAGTTCTGGAGGTCAGAAGTCCAAAATGAATCCTTCTTGGGGCTCTGAGGGGAAGACACGTTTTCTTGCCTTTTCCAGCTTCTAGAGGCCGCCTGCATTCCTCCGCTCATGGCCCCCTCCTCCTGCGCCTCTTAGGGTGTCAAATCTACAACCACCAGACTGTGGTGCACTGAATCATGGCCCCCAAAATATGTCCGGGGCCTAATTCCTGGAGCCCATGAATGTGACCTTACGCGGCAAAAGGGTCTTCGCATGTGTGATTAAGTTAAGGATCTTGGGACGGGGCGGGGGGTGTCCTGCATTATCCTGAATGCAGGTGGCCTCTGGAAGTGGGAAAAGGCAAGGAGATGGACGCTCCCTGGAGGAATGCAGCCCTGCTGACACCTTGATTTTAGCCCCCTGAGTCTGATTTTGCATTTCTGAGCTCCAGACTGTAAAATAATCAATTTGTGTTATTTTAAGACACTAAATTTGTGGTAATTTGGTACAGCAGCAGTAGGGAACGAATACACGTGGTCCCATAATTTAGGGGAGGAGAGTTCGTTAAAAGGGGTGAGGGAGGAGGGGACTTGGCTTGAAGCTGCCCATACTGAGGGCATGAACAGTTTTTACCTAGAATTGATGTTAATTCAGGATTCACACGGTCCCGGCGCGTGCGTGTGAGATGAAGATTCAGGCTGATGCCGTCCCTGCACAATCCACCCCGCTTCCTGGACTTTTGCTGAAATTTCTCAGTCTCTACTCTGGCTTTAGCTTGATATTTTCCTAGGTTAAAAAAAAACCTTATTTCTTTAAAAAGTTAATTGTTCTTTCTATCAGTTACACATGCAGAGAATTTTAAGAGTCAAAGCAGCCCTTTCACAGGTCCCCTCCTACAATTCCTCACTGTCACTCTTGAAGCCAGTTCTGCTGGTATTGACCCCATATCATTGAATAACATGTTTACATGGCTACTTCCTGATTTTTCAAATCTGTCGACTTTCTACCAAGTAGGGGTCCAGCTCTCTTTGAGCCCCTCACTTACATCCTGCCCCCACCACACAGGCACACACACTTACACACACACGGACACACACACACACACACACACACGCGCGTGTGTGCACACCTCCCTCCATCTTTCAAAGCTCCACCCTCACCCGAATGCCCTGAGGCGCCCTGACTATGTCAGCTGGCCCCCCTGGAAAGTGAGCAGGACCCCCCAATCCAGGGACAAGTGTGAGGGTGGGCCCAGTGTGGCTACTGTTTCAGGAGCAGGAGACCCCGGGCAGGGGGGACGCCGTCGGGCAGGTTTCAGGTTCTCTTCACCTGAAGAGAGGCCCCTGGGGGACAGGGCAGGCACTCTCCATCTGGAGCTGGGAAGGCTGGGGTGCACAGAGGGCACCCTTCTCTGGGCCCCCGTTGGGGCAGCACTGATGACCCCGCTGGAGCAGGGTAGGCCCTGGTCCTTGGGCACTTCTGGGCTTGGAGGACACCTTGGCTGGCTCTGGGGTTGGCTTCTGTGCTCTTCTGGCAACGCCGGCACAGGGAAGCGAGGAAGGGGCAGACTGACTCCAGAGCTCAGCAGGGATGTCCCCGTGACCATCTTGGAGAAGGTCTCCTTGTCCAGGTGGGTGGCCACCTTCTATCCGGTGTGAGGACAGCTGCCTCGGGCAGCTGTGAGTTAGTGGTGGGCTGTGGGACTGTGCCCTGTCCCTCACTCTGGCCCCACCGCTGTGCAGACGCTGCTGTGCTCTGTGAAGGTGGCCCCAGCAAGTGCCACGCTAATGCCCCGAACAGGAGACCATAACTCTGGAAAAGGGTCTCTTCCAAGTGTAATTCAGTTGAGGATCTTCAGATGAGACCATCCTGGATTTTCTGGGTGGCCTTAATCCAACGACAAGTGTTCTTAAAAGAGACAGAGAGGAGAAACATAGACACATAGAGGAGAAGGTGACATGAGACTGGTGACATGTAGCCACAACCCAGGAATGCCAGTAATCACCAGAAGACAAGGAAGGACCCTCCCCTCGAGCTTCTGGAGGCAGCACGTCCCGGCCTCCAGAACGTGAGAGAATGAATTTCTGTTGTTTTAAGCCGCCCTGTTTTGGTACTTTGTAATGATAGCCCTGGGACATTAATACAACAGTCGAGAGACGAATTCAGGGTGATGCCATATTAAGGCCACATGGCAGCTGTGGTGGTGGAGATGTGTGTGTGTGTGGGTGTGGGTGTGGGTGTATGCATATGTGTGCACATGTGAGTGTGTATACGTATGAGTGAGCATGTGTGTGCATGTGAGTGTGTCCATGCCCATGTGTGTGTATGTCTGTGCTCATGCATGCCTGTGCAGGGAGTGGGGATTCAGGTTCCTGTGTGTCTGGAAGGTTTGCAGGAAGGGTGGTACCTCTGCGGTGGTCCTGGTTTCAGAAGCCTTGGCTGTGGCTGCAGCTGGGATGTTCAGGGGCAGGAGATGGACCACAGCACCACGACCCACCAGAGCTTGCTACAGCTATGGTGCTCCAGTCCAGGAGGCTTCCTGCTGCCCCATTCTTTGAACCTCTGGGATCCTCAGCCACAACTTGGGATCCCAAAAAAGGTCACATAGAATCCCGTTCAGCCTCATTCCATCTGAGGCTGGCCGAGCGGCTCAGGATTCTCACAGCCTGTGTGATTCCTGTGCAGGTTGGGGTTGAGGTTACGTTAGGGTTAGAGATGCAGGGATCTCAATCATGGGTGAATCTGGAGACAAGATGGTCCCTTTCATCATCCCATAGTCAGTCTTTGATGAGGGGCCCCTAAAGTGGGAGTTGGGACCAGTGGAGAGACAGCTAAGCTTGAGGTGGCTCAGGTCACCAATCGGACACTAAAGCAACAAAGGGAAGGCAGTTCTGCCAGGCTGGGCCCTGACCCACACCCGGGAGTCCGAGCAAGGGCAGTGGGCGCCATCTGTGGCCATGAAGCCCACGGTCGCTTCCCCGAACACTCAGCTGCCAGTGACGGCTGGGCCATGGTCTTTCCCTATCTGGTCCTCTGTCCATTCATCTTGGCTAAAGCCAAGGATGGCCTGACATTGAGGGAGACTGCTAGCATGGACGAAGATGACAAACAGAACTATTGGCTCTGCAGAAAGTAGACACAGCTCAGGGAACATTAAACAATGTTTAAATTAAATTATAATTGGAAAAAAATTTTTATAGCTACTTATGGGGACAGATGTTAACTAGACTTGTGATCATTTCACAATATATACAAATATGGAATCATTATACTGTACACCCGAAACTAATATAGTGTTATATGTCAATTTTACCTCAATGAAAAACAAACGTGAAAGAACAAAAAAAATTTTAATTAAAAATTAGAATTTAGAAGGACCTTCAAGGAGGTGGAGGAGTAAGATGTGGGGATCACCTTCCTCCCCACAAATACATCAAAAACCATCTACATGTGGAACTCCTATAGAACATCTACTGAATGCTGGCAGAAGACCTCAGACTTCCCAAAAGGCAAGAAACCCCCCATGTACCTGGGTAGGGCAAAAGGAAAAAGAAAAAACAGAGACAAAAGAATAGGGATGGGACCTGCACCTCGGGGAGGGAGCTGTGAAGGAGGAAAGGTTTCCACACACTAGGAAGCCCCTTCGCGGGTGGAGACTGCGGGTGGCGGAGGGGGGAAGCTTTGGAGCCACGGAGGAGAGCACAGCAACAGGGGTGCGGAGGGCAAAGTGGAGAGATTCCCGCACAGAGGATCGGTGCCGACCAGCACTCACCAGCCCAGAGGCTTGTCTGTTCCCCCAGCAGGGCGGGCGGGGCTGGGAGCTGAGGCTCAGGCTTTGGAGGTCAGATCCCAGGGAGAGGACTGGGGTTGGCTGCGTGAACACAGCCTGAAGGGGGCTAGTACACCACAGCTAGCCGGGAGGGAGTCCAGGGAAAACTCTGGACCTGCCTAAGAGGCAAGAGGCCACTGTTTCGGGGTGCATGAGGAGAGGGGATTCAGAGCGCCGCCTAAATGAGCTGCAGAGATGGGTGCGAGCCGCGGCTATCAGCGCAGACACCAGAGATGGGCATGAAATGCTAAGGCTGCTGCTGCCGCCATCAAGAAGCCTGTGTGCAAGCACAGGTCACTATCCACACCTCCCCTCTCAGGAGCCTGTGCAGCCCGCCACTGCCAGGGTCCCATGATCCAGGGACAACTCCCCCGGGAGAACACACAGTGCACCTCAGGCTGGTGCCATGTCACACCGGCCTCTGCTGCTGCAGGCTTGCCCTGAATTCCGTACCCCTCCCTCTCCCCGGCTTGAGTGAGCCATACCCCCTAATCAACTTCTCCTTTAACCCTGTCCTGTCTGGGCGGGGAACAGATGCCAGAGGGTGACCTACATGCAGAGGCAGGGCCAAATCCACAGCTGAACCCCAGGAGCTGTGTGAACAAAGAAGAGAAAGGGAAACTTCTCTGTGCAGCCACGGGAGCAGCAGATTAAATCCCCACAATCAACTTGAGGTACCCTGCATCTGTGGAATACCTGAATAGACAACGAATCATCCTAAAACTGAGGCAGTGGAATTTGGGAGCAACTGTAGACTTGGGGATTGCTGTATGAGACTGACTAGTTTCTGTTTTATGTTTATGTTAGTATAGTTTTTAGTGCTTGCTATCATTGGTGGATTTGTTTATTGGTTGCTCTCTACTTTTTTTCTTAATTAAAAATTTTTAATTTTAATATATTTTTAAATTTTTTAATAACTTTATTTTATTTTTATTTCTTTTTTGTCTCCCTTTTCTTCTGGGTCGTGTGGCTGACAGGGTCTTGGTGCTCCAGCCAGGTGTCAGGCCTGAACCTCTGAGGTGGGGGAGCTGAGTTCAGGACGCTGGACCACCAGAGACCTCCCGGCCCCACATAATATCAGTAGACGACAGCTCTCCCAGAGACTTTCATCTCAACACTAAGACCCAGCTCCACTCAACAACAAGCAAGCTCCAGTGCTGGACACCCCATGCCAAACAACTAGCAAAACAGGAACACAACCCCACCCATTAGCAGAGAGGCTGCCTAAAATCATAGTAAGTACACAGCCATGCCCAAACACACCACTGGACGTGGTCCTGCCTACCAGAAAGACAAGATCCAGCCTCATCCACCAGAGCACAGGCACCAGTCCCCTCCACCAGGAAGCCGACACAACCCACTGAACAAACCTCCGCTGGGGGCAGACACCAAAAACAATGGGAACTATGAGCCTGCAGCCTGTGAAAAGGAGACCCCAAACACAGTTAGATAAGCAAAATGAGAAGACAGAGAAATACGCAGCAGAAAAGGAGCAACGTAAAAACCCACCAGACCAAACCAATGAAGAGGAAATAGGCAGTCTACCTGAAAGAGAATTCAGAGTAATGACAGTAAAGATAATCCAAAATCTTGGGAATAGAATGGAGAAAATACAAGAAACGTTTAACAAGGACCTAGAGGAAATAAAGAGCAAACAAACAATGATGAACAACACAATAAATGAAATTAAAAATTCTCTAGAAGGAATCAATAGCAGAATAACTGAAGCAGAAGAACGGAGAAGTGACCTGGAAGATAAAATAGTGGAAATAACTACTGCAGAGCGTAATAAGGAAAAAAGAATTAAAAGAATTGAAGACAGTCTCTGAGACCTCTGGGACAACATTAAACTCACCAACATTTGAATTATAGGGGCTCCAGAATAAGAAGAGAAACAGAAAGGGACTGAGAAAATATTTGACGAAATTATAGTTGAAGACTTCCCTAATATGGGAAAGGAAATAGTCAATCAAGTCCAGGAAGTGCAGAGAGTCCCATACAGGATTAATCCGAGGAGAAACATGCCAAGACACATATTAATCAAACTATCAAAAATTAAATTCAAAGAAAAAAATGTTAAAAGCAACAAGGGAAAAGCAACAAATAACATACATGGGAATCCCCATAAGATTAACAGCTGATCTTTCAGCAAAACTCTGCAAGCAAGAAGGGAGTGGCAGGACATATTTAAAGTGATGAAAGGGAAAAACCTACAACCAAGATTACTCTACCAAGCAAGAATCTCCTTCAGATTTGACAGAGAAATTGAACCCTTTACAGATAAGCAAAAGCTAAGAGAATTCAGCGCCACCAAGCCAGCTTTACAACAAATGCTAAAGGAACTTCTCTAGGCAGGAAACACAAGAGAAAGAAGAGACCTACAATAACAAACCCAAAACAATTAAGAAAATGGTAATAGGAACATACATATTGATAATTACCTTAAATGTAAATGGACTAAATGCTCCAATCAAAAGACACAGACTGGCTGAATGGATACAAAAACAAGACCCATATATATGCTGTCTACAAGAGACCCACTTCAGACCTAGGGACACATACAGACTGAAAGTGAGGGGATGGAAAAATATATTCCATGCAAATGGAAATCAAAAGAAAGCTGGAGTAGCAATTCTCATGTCAGACAAAATAGACTTTAAAATAAAGACTATTACAAGAGACAAAGAAGGACACTACATAATGATCAAGGTATCAATCCAAGAAGAAGATATAACAATTGTAAATATCTATGCATCCAACATAGGAGCACCTCCATACATAAGGCAAATGCTAACAGCCATAAAAGGGGAAATCAACAGTAACACAATCATAGTAGGGGACTTTAACACCCCACTTTCACCAATGGACAGATCAACTAAAATGAAAATAAATAAGGAAGCACAAGCATTAAATGACACATTAAACAAGATGGACTTAATTGATATTTATAGGACATTCCATCCAAAAACAACAGAATACACTTTCTTCTCAAGTGCTCATGGAACATTCTCCAGGATAGATCATATATTGGGTCACAAATCAAGCCTTGGTAAATTTAAGAAAATTGAAATCATATCAGATATCTTTTCCGACCACAGCACTATGAGACTAGATATCAATTACAGGAAGAAAAACTAAAAAGCACAAACACATGAAGAGGACTTCCAGGAAGATGGCGGAAGAGTAAGACGCGGAGATCACCTTCCTCCCCAAGAATACACCAGTAATACATCTACACGTGGAACAACGCCTACAGAGCACCTACTGAACGCTGGCAGAAGACCTCAGACCTCCCAAAAGGCAAGAAACCCCCCACGTACCTGGTTAGGGCAAAAGAAAAAAATAAACAGAGACAAAAGGATAGGGACGGGTCCTGCACCAGCGGGAGGGAGCTGTGAAGGAGGAAAAGTGTCCACACACTAGGAAGCCCCTTCGCGGGCGGAGACTGCGGGTGGTGGAGTGGGGGAGCTTCGGAGCCGCGAAGGAGAGCACAGCAACAGGGGTGCGGAGGGCAAAGCAGAGAGATTCCAGCGCAGAGGATCAGGGCCGACCGGCACTCACCAGCCGAGAGGCTTGTCTGCTCACCTGCCGGGGTGGGCGGGGCTGGGAGCTGAGGCTCCGGCTCCAGTTGGAGCGCCGGGAGAGGACTGGGGTTGGCGGCGTGAACACAGCCTGCAGGGCGTTAGTGCGCCGCGGCTAGCCGGGAGGGAGTCCAGGGAAAAGTCTGGACCTGCCGAAGAGGCAAGAGACTTCTTCTTCCCTCTTTATTTCCTGGTGCGCGAGGAGAGGGGATTAAGAACGCTGCTTAAAGGAGCTCCAGAGATGGGCGCGAGCCGCGGCTAAAAGTGCGGACCCCAGAGACAGACATGAGACGCTAAGGCCGCTGCTGCCGCCACCAAGAAGCCTGTGTGCGAACACAGGTCACTATCCACACCCCCCTTCCGGGGAGCCTGTGCAGCCCGCCACTGCCAGGGTCCCGGGATCCAGGGACAACTCCCCCGGGAGAACGCACGGCGTGCCTCAGGCTGGAAATGTCATGCCGGCCTCTGCCACCGCAGGCCCACCCTGCATTCCGTGATCCTCCCTACCCCGGGCCTGAGTGAGCCAGAGCCTCCGAATCAGCGGCTCCTTTAACCCCGTCCTGTCTGAGCAAAGAACAGACGCCCTCCGGCGACCTACATGCACAGGCGGGGCCAAATCCAAAGCTGAGCCCCTGGGAGCTGTGAGAACAAAGAAGAGAAAGGGAAATCTCTCCCAGCAGCCTCAAAAGCAGCGGATTAAAGCTCCACAATCAACTTGATGTACCCTGCATCTGTGGAATACATGAATAGACAACGAATCATCCCAAATTAAGGAGCCGTGTGGATGAAAGGCTCTTGGTGCTGCAGCCAGGAGTTAGTGCTGTGCCTCTGAGGTGGGAGAGCCAACTTCAGGACACTGGTCCACAAGAGGCCTCCCAGCTGCATATAATATCAAACGGCGAAAATCTCCCAGAGATCTCCATCTCAACGCCAACACCCAGCTTCACGCAACGACCAGCAAGCTACAGTGCTGGACATCCTATGCCAAACAACTAGCAAGACAGGAACACAACCCCACCCATTAGCAGAGAGGCCGCCCAAAATCATAATAAGTCTACAGACACCCCAAAACACACCACCAGACGTGGACCTGCCCACCAGAAAGACAAGATCCAGCCTCATCCACCAGAACACAGGCACTAGTACCCTCCACCAGGAAGCCTACACAACCTACTGATCCAACCTTAGCCACTGGGGACAGACACTAAAAACAACAGGAACTACGAACCTTCAGCCTGCAAAAAGGAGACCCCAAACACAGTAAGATAAGCAAAATGAAAAGACAGAAAAACACACAGCAGATGAAGGAGCAGGATAAAAACCCACCAGACCTAACAAATGAAGAGGAAATAGGCAGTCTACCTGAAAAAGAATTCAGAATAATGATAGTAAAGATGATCCAAAATCTTGGAAATAGAGTAGACAAAATGCAAGAAACAGTTAACAAGGACCTAGAAGAACTAAAGATGAAACAAACAATGATGAACAACACAATAAATGAAATGAGAAATACTCTAGATGGATCAATAGCAGAATAACTGAGGCAGAAGAACGGATAAATGACCTGGAAGATAAAATAGTGGAAATAAATACGGCAGAGCAGAATAAAGAAAAAAGAATGAAAAGAACTGAGGACAGTCTCAGAGACCTCTGGGACAACATTAAACGCACCAACATTCGAATTATAGGGGTTCCAGAAGAAGAAGAGAAAAAGAAAGGGACTGAGAGAATATTTGAAGAGATTATAGTTGAAAACTTCCCTAATATGGGAAAGGAAATACTTAAGTCCAGGAAGCACAGAGAGTCCCATACAGGATAAATCCAAGGAGAAATCCACCAAGACACATATTAATCAAACTGTCAAAAATTAGATACAAAGAAAGCATATTAAAAGCAGCAAGGGAAAAACAACAAATAACACACAAGGGAATCCCCATAAGGTTAACAGCTGATCTTTCAGCAGAAACTCTGCAAGCCAGAAGGGAGTGGCAGGACATATTGAAAGTGTTGAAGGAGAAAAGCCTGCAACCAAGATTACTCTACCCAGCAAGGATCTCATTCAGATTTGATGGAGAAATTAAAACCTTTACAGACAAGCAAAAGCTGAGAGAGTTCAGCACCACCACACCAGCTCTACAACAACTGCTAAAGGAACTTCTCTAGGCAAGAAAAACAAAAGAAGGAAAAGACCTACAATAACGAACCCAAAACAATTAAGAAAATGGGAATGGGAACATACATATCGATAATTACCTTAAATGTAAATGGACTAAATGCTCCCACCAAAAGACACAGATTGGCTGAATGGATACAAAAACAAGACGCATATATTTGCTGTCTACAGGAGACCCACTTCCGACCTAGAGACACATACAGACTGAGAGTAAGGGGATGGAAAAAGGTATTCCATGCAAATGGAAACCAAAAGAAAGCTGGAGTAGCAATTCTCATATCAGACAAAATACACTTTAAAATAAAGACTATTAGAAGAGACAAAGAAGGACACTACATAATGATCAAGGGATCGATCCAAGAAGAAGATATAACAATTGTAAATATTTATGCACCCAACATAGGAGCACCTCAATACATAAGGCAAATACTAACAGCCATAAAAGGGGAAATCGACAGTAGCACATTCATAGTAGGGGACTTTAACACCCCACTTTCACCAATGGACAGATCATCCAAAATGAAAATAAATAAGGAAACACAAGCTTTAAATGATACATTAAACAAGATGGACTTAATTGATATTTATAGGACATTCCATCCAAAAACAACAGAATACACTTCCTTCTCAAGTGCTCATGGAACATTCTCCAGGATAGATCATATCTTGGGTCACAAATCAAGCCTTGGTAAATTTAAGAAAATTGAAATTGTATCAAGTATCTTTTCTGACCACAACGCTATGAGACTAGATATCAATTACAGGAAAAGATCTGTAAGAAATACAAACACAGGGAGGCTAAACAATACACTACTTAATAACGAAGTGATCACTGAAGAAATCAAAGAGGAAATAAAAAAATACCTAGAAACAAATGACAGTGGAGACACGATGACCCAAAATCTATGGGATGCAGCAAAAGCAGTTTTAAGACAGAAGTTTATAGCAATACAATGCTACCCTAAGAAACAGGAAACATCTCGAATAAACAACCTAACCTTGCACCTAAAGCAATTAGAGAAAGAAGAAGAAGAACAACAACAAAAACCCCAAAGTTAGCAGAAGGAAAGAAATATAAAGATCAGATAAGAAATAAATGAAGGAAACAACAGCAAAGATCAATAAAAGTAAAAGATGTCTTTGAGAAGACAAACAAAATTGATAAACCATTAGCCAGACTCATTAAGAAAAAAAGGGAGAAGACTCAAATCGACAGACTTAGAAATGAAAAAGAAGTGACAACTGACACTGCAGAAATGCAAAGGATCACGAGAGATTACTACCAGCAGCTATATGCCAATAAAATGGACAACCTGGAAGAAATGGACAAATTCTTAGAAAGGTACAACCTGCCAAGACTGAATCAGGAAGAAATAGAAAATATGAACAGACCAATCACAGGCACTGAAATTGAAACTGTGATTAAAAATCTTCCAACAAGCAAAAGCCCAGGACCAGATGGCTTCACAGGCGAATTCTATCAAACATTTAGAGAAGAACTATCACCTATCCTTCTCAAACTCTTCCAAAATATAGCAGAGGGAGGAACACTCCCCAACTCATTCTACGAGGCCACCATCACCCTGATACCAAAACCAGACAAGGACGTCACAAAGAAAGAAAACTACAGGCCCATATCACTGATGAACATAGATGCAAAAATCCTCAACAAAATACTAGCAAACAGAATCCAACAGCACATTAAACGGATCATACACCATGATCAAGTGGGGTTTATTCCAGGAATGCAAGGATTCTTCAATATATGCAAATCAATCAACGTGATACACCATATTAACAAATTGAAGGAGAAAAACCATATGATCATCTCAATAGATGCAGAGAAAGCTTTTGACAAAATTCAACACCCATTTATGATAAAAACCCTGCAGAAAGTAGGCATAGAGGGAACTTTCCTCAACATAATAAAGGCCATATATGACAAACCCACAACCAACATCATCCTCAATGGTGAAAAACTGAAAGCATTTCCACTAAGATCAGGAACAAGACAAGGTTGCTCACTCTCACCACTCTCATTCAACATAGTTTTGGAAGTTTTAGCCACAGCAATCAGAGACAAAAAAGAAATAAAACGAATCCAAATCGGAAAAGAAGAAGTAAAACTGTCACTGTTTGCAGATGACATGATACTATACATAGAGAATCCTAAAGATGCTACCAGAAAACTACTAGAGCTAATCAATGAATTTGGTAAAGTAGCAGGATAAAAATTGAATGCACAGAAATCTCTTGCATTCCTATACACTAATGATGAAAAATCTGAAAGAGAAATTAAGGAAACACTCCCATTTACCACTGCAACAAAAAGAATAAAATACCTAGGAATAAACCTACCTAAGGAGACAAAAGACCTGTATGCAGAAAACTATAAGACACTGATGAAAGAAATTAAAGATGACACAAACAGATGGAGAGATATACCACGTTCTTGGATTGGAAGAATCAACATTGTGAAAATGACTATACTACCCAAAGCAATCTACAGATTAAATATAAAAAAAACAAAAAACCCGATATCAAAAAATATCAATATCAAAAACCAAAAAAATCCAATCCAAAAGTGGGCAGAAGACCTAAACAGATATTTCTCCAAAGAAGATATACAGATTGCCAAGAAACACATGAAAGGATGCTCAACATCACTAATCATTAGAGAAATGCAAATCAAAACTACAATGAGGTGTCACCTCACACCGGTCAGAATGGCCATCTTCAAAAAATCTACAAACAATAAATGCTGGAGAGGGTGTGGAGAAAAGGGAATCCTCTTGCACTGTTGGTGGGAATGTAAATTGATACAGCCCCTATGGAAACAGTATGGAGGTTCCTTAGAAAACTAAAAATAGAACTACCATATGACTGAGCAATCCCACTACTGGGCATATACCCTGAGAAAACCATAATTCAAAAAGAGTCATGTACCAAAATGTTCACTGCAGCTCTATTTACAATAGCCAGGACACGGAAGCAACCTAAGTGTCCATCAACAGATGAATGGATAAAGAAGATGTGGAATAAATAAATAAATAATAAAGAAGATATTACTCAGCCATAAAAAGAAACAAAATTGAGTTATTTGTAGTGAGGTGGATGGACCTAGAGTCTGTCATACAGAGTGAAGTAAGTCAGAAAGAGAAAAACAAATACCATATGCTAACACATATATATGGAATCTAAAAAAAAAAGAAAGGTTCTGAAGAACCTAGGGGCAGGACAGGAATAAAGACGCAGGTGTAGAGAATGGACTTGAGGACACAAGGAGGGGGAAGGGTGAGCTGGGGCGAAGTGAGAGAGTGGCATTGGCATATATACACTACCAAATGTAAAATAGATAGCTATTGGGAAGCAGCCGCATAGCACAGGGAGATCAGCTTGGTGCTTTGTGACCACATAGAGGGGTGGGATAGGGAGGGTGGGAGAGAGACGCAAGAGGGAGGGGTTACTTATATGGGGATATAAGTATACGTATAGCTGATTCACTTTGTTATACAACAGAAACTAACACAACAATGTAAAGCAATTATACTCCAATAAAGATGTTAAAAAATTAGAATTTAAATTAAATCTAAATTAAATTAAATTTAAAAATTAAAGTTAGAAGAAAAGAATTATATTAGTATCCTCAGAGAGAATTAAGAAGATATTACATCCATAGACTACAATGTTATTTAAAAAAGAACAATGTTAAAGCAAGAACAAGCTGAAAAAAAAATGCAAGTATCTTCCTTCTGCATGTCCCAGTGTCCTCTGGTGTCTGGGGTCACTCCTTCCTTTGATACCCAGTAAAGTGGCCCGAGTTTCTGACCCCTGTGCTGTGCAAGTCTTGCCTTTGGATTGACTTGCTCACTGGTTCATTTCCTGCACTGCTCTGCTTTTAAAGCAGCGGTTGAAATGGATGCCATTCCTCTACTTTCTCTCCTCAAAACACATCTAACACAGGGCTGTTGTGTGTCCCAAAAGTAACAGAAGGTGTTGGCATCACAGAGCAACTGAACCACAGGGGAGAAATACCCTCAAAGCGAATGATCTGGGGTCCAGCTCCCATCCTAGGATCCTGGTTCTGTAACTTTGTCATCAGATCAACTTCTTGCTTTGTCTTCACCCTTTGTTCCATGCTGTTCTGGGGCCAAACAAGACTATGAAAGGTGTTTTCCTAAAGGAGCATGAATGCGCCATCTGAGGCCTGAATAACCTTTTCTCCTCCCCTACGTTGATGTACAGGCAGGATCCTATAGGATAGTTACAAGGGGAGAGTGGGTATTAGTTTTGTGTTGCTGCCATAACAAACCATCACAACTTCAGTGGCTTAAACAGCACAAGGTACAAGCTAGTGCTCATAGTTCTGTAGGTCAGAAGTCTGACTTCACTCAATTGGGTTCTATGCTCAGGGTCCAAAATTAAGGTGTAGGACCCTAAGGTGCTACAAAGTAATGGGGGCTCTTCTGGGGAAAATCCACTTCCAAGCTCATTCATATCGGTGTCCTAATATAGTTATTGAGGATGTCAGGCTTAAGTCCCTGTTTCCTGGCAGGTCTTGCACTTTTCCAAGGAGAAGTCAGAAAACTTTAAATGTAAGGAGTGGAAGGGGCCACGTAGAAAGCATGATGAGGAATGTGGGCGGCCTCCAGGAGCAAAAACCAGCCCCTGGTTGACAGCCAGCCAGGACATAAATAAATAGGAGGCATCCAGATTGTAGAGGAAGAAGTAAAACTATCTCTATATACCGATGGCATGGTTCAATGCATGTCAAAGAATTTGTGGCCATCTTTAATCAGCCCTGTTGGCCCTGGCTAGAACCTCTACTATAAAATATTGAAAAGAAGTAAGAGCAGACATCCTCGTCTTGTTCCTGATCTTAGGGAGAAAGCATTCAGTCTTTCACCATCAGGTATAAATTTAGCTGTGGGCTTTTTGTAGATGTATTTTATCAGGTTGAAGAAGTTCCCTTTTGATCCTCATTTGTTGATTGTTCTTATCACAAAATGGTATTGGATTTTGTCAAATGCTTTTTCTGCATCTATGGAGATGATCATGTGATTCTCGCTTTTTATTCTATTGACATGATGTATTATAGTAATTGATTTTCAGATGTTGAACCAACCTTGAATTCCTGGGACAAATCCCATTTGGTCATGGTATATAAATCTTTTATATGTTTCTAGATTTGGTTTGCTAGTATTTTATTGATGATTTTTGTATATATATTCATATGAGATATTGGTCTGTGGTTTTCTTTTCTTGTGATAGCTTCCAACCTTGGTATCAGGAAAACAGTGGCCTTGTATGATGAGTTATGAGGTATTCTCTCCTCTTATGTTTTTTGGAATAGCTTCTGAAGAATTGGTGTTCATTCTTCTTTTACTGTTTGGTAGAATTCACCAGTGAAGCGGTCTGAGCCTGGGCTTTTCTTTGTGGGTGTTCTTTGATTACTACTTTGAGCTCTTCACTTGCTATAGGTCTATTCAGATTGTCTTTCTTTTTGAGTAGTTTTGGTAGTTTGTGTCTAGGAATTTGTCCATTTCATCTAAGTTATATAACTTATTGGCACATAATTTATAAATGTATATATATACCATAGTTCATGGCATACAATAGTTCCTTTATACTTTTTATTTCTGCAGGGTCAGTAGTAATGTCTCCTCTTTCATTTTTTTTAAAGTAATTTTTATTGGAGTATAGTTGCTTTAAATGTTGTGTTAGTTTCTTGCTGTACAGCAAAGTGAATCAGTCAAATATATACATATATCCACTCTTTTTTAGATTCCCTTCCCATTTAGGTCACCCCAGAGCACTGAGTAGATTTCCCTGTGCTATACAGTAGATTCTCATTAGTTATCTATTTTATACATAGTAGTGTATTCCTTTTTCATTTCTGATTCTAGCAATCTGAGGCTTCTTTCTCCCTCTCATTTTTAAAAAGTTAATCTAGCTAAAAGTTTGTCAATTTTGTTAATCTTTTCAAAGAATGAGTTTTAGTTTCACTGATTTTTCTCTATTGTTTTTCTATTCTCTATTTCATTCATTTCTGCCCTAATCTCATTATTTCCTCCCTTTTGCTTGTTTTAGGTTTGCTCTTCTTTTTCCAGTGTCTTAATGTGGAAGGTTAGGTTATTGATTTGAGACTTTTCTTCTTTTTTAAAAATTGAGGTATAATTGACATGTAACACTGTATTAGTTTTGGGTGTACAACAATACGAGTCGATAGATGTATATATTGCAAAATGATTACAGCAATAAGTGTAGTTAGCGTCCATCACCACACAGTTATATTTTTCCCCTTGTGATGAGAACTTTTAAGAGTTGTTCTCTTAGCAACTTTCAAATACACACTACAGTACTGTTAACTATTGTTACCATGTTGTACATTACTTCCCTAGGACCTATTTTTCTTATAACTGGGAGTTTGTACTTTTTGACCATCTTCACCCAATTTCCTATCCCCCACCCCCTGCCTATGGCCACCACCAGAGATCTTTCTTCTTACTATAGGCATTTACAGCTATAAATTTCCCTCTGGGCACTGCTTTTGCTGCAACCTATAAATTTTCATAGGTTGTGTTTTTGTTTTCATTCATATCAAAGTATTTTATAATTTCCCTTGTGATTTCTTCTGTGACCAATTGGTTATTTAGGAGTGTGTTGTTTATTTTCTTCAGCGGTTTCCTCCAGTGTATGCAGTATGAGGTTGCAGCGTTTCCTGATTCATGAGTGACTTTTTTCCTTTAAAAAGTTAGTATGGTGGATTAAAGATGGCCATAAATTCTTTGATATTTCTCCTATCAAGAGGTGGGGTCTATAGCTCCCCTTCCCCTACATCTGGACAGGCTCTATGACTGTTTTGGCCAACAGAATGCAGGAGAATTGAGGCTACATGACTCCTAAGGCAAGGTTGGAAGCAACTTTGCAGCTTTTGCTTTGGTATCTTGGAATACTTGCTTGGGAGGGGGTCAGGGTAGATAGCTACCATGTAAGGAATCCAATTACTCTGAGACCACCATACTATAAGAAGCTCAAGCTAGCCATGTGGAGAAGCTACCTGAGGAGTGGGAAGTGCTGACCATCCCTGTACTAGTCTGCTCAGGCTGCCATTACAGAATACCACAGATTGGAGAGCTCAAACAACAGAAATTTATTTTCTTACTAGAGAAACTAGTTCTAGAGACTGGAATTCTGTGATCAGGATGCAGCATGGTCAGTTTCTGGTGCAAGCTCTCTTCCTGGCTTGCAGATGCCCCCTGCTCACTGTGTCCTCACATGGCAGAGAGAGAGCAAGCTCTCTAGTGTCTATTCTTGGAAGGAACTAATTCTATCAGATCAGGGCCCCACCCTTATGACCTCAGTTAGCTCTAACTACTTCCTTAGAGGCCCCATCTCCAAATACAGCCACACAGAGGGATAGGGCTCCAATATATGAGTTTGGGGGGGACACCGACATTCAGACCATAACAAGTCCCCAGCTGATCCAGCCATCCCATCCCATGTTCCAGGTAGGTGACAAAAGAAGTCATCTTGGTAGTTCTAGCCCCAGAAGATGCCACATTATGAAGAATTGAGGCCCAGACACATGGCTCTAGTTGAGCCATCCCTGCCATCTCCTGCTATTTGAGACATAATAGATGAGGCTGTAGACATTGTACAGCAGGGATGTGCTTTCCTCATTATGTCTGCCCCGATTCCTGACCTGCAGAATTGTGAGCAAAACAAAATGACTTTACACTACCAAGTTTTGGGGTGATTCACTGCATAGCAAATAGAAGTGGGAACAGGAATTTGTCCCATTTATATTTATTGTTATTATAATTATCAATTAACTTTGGGCTTCAGTTTCCTTATCTGTAAAATGAAAATAATACTTAAGGATTAAGTAAGATGATATATGTACTATGCTTACTTAGCACAGTGAGAGAGAGAGCACTTAAAATGGTAGTTTGACAAAAAGATAGCTAGATGTATATATATTTGCATATATTCTTTTATTTGCTTGAGAAGATGCGCAGTTTTTTTGGTAAACTTTAATTTCTTGCAGCAAGTGTTATGTAGTGTTCTCTTCATCTGCTTTCTTGTTATATTTTGATGTTTTGATTGTGAATCCTTTCATTAGTGAAGATGTTGGATTTCTTTCGTTTACTCATCTTGGAGGGGAGTTTCATATGGGTTTTCCCTTAGACCCAAGTCAATACAGGACCTAAGAGCAAAGTCCTTGTCCTGTATGCCTGGTGCCTGTGCCTTGCCCCCACCCCCCTCCCTGGCCCCCAGCCCTGGGGTTTTGCCTGGAGCCCTCTCTACACATCACCAGCTGGTTTCCTCCAGGTCATTCATCGCAAGGTTGTGGCTTTTCCTGATTTCAGAATCCTTGATCATTTTCTTTATTTTTTGTGGCACTGGTTAAAAGAGAGGGTGTTTTGAGGTGTGATTTATGGACAAATGTATGGTATTATGATAAATGTGCATTATTATGCCATTTTCTTTCTTTTGTCATTTCGGAGGGAGCAAAACACTGCCTCAGCCCTGGAATTTGTCAGCGCTAATGTACAGAAAATCTCCTTGGTCCATTCATGGGGCAGCCACATCTGTAAGCCCAAATAACAGCAATTCTCTCACATCAAGGCTCTTGCTTCGTTGAAATGTCCATCCAGCTTTGGAGCAGGAGACTCATCAGGAAAGAATTCTGTCTTGTCAGAGGTTCAGGAAGGACTGACATGAATCAACAGACTGTTTCCTCGGAATCCTGTAGGGTTTCAATGGTTTTCATGGAATTGAATACCCTTTTAGACTCAGGAGGCTTAACTGGAAAGATACAGTGTTCATGGTTCATACCTGATGGTTAGCTTCTTCTAAAAGAGCACCAAACCTGCAGAACCTGCTGCGAATCTGCAGGGGTCACCTCAGTCCCCAGCGGGGTGCGGGTGGCAGGAGCCTTGCTTTAATTAGACTTGGACTTTCCATCTGACACAGAGCTGCATCTGATTTTCACTCTGAGGGCTTCCGCCTCCCAAGGCAAACGGAGCGTCCGAGCGCTTGATGTTTAAACACATTTCACACACACGTCCATGTATTTACTTACACAGACACGCACTTGCACACACTCAGACCCACACGTTCCTGGCCTCGCCATGTGTAGGGCAGATTTTGCCTCCTTCCCCACCCTCTCTGTGCATCGAGACAGAGCTGGGTCATCTCTCTGTTTATTTTTACATGGAGGGATTCATCAATTAAATGTCCAACTTTGAGATCTGGCCTATCAGGAATGTTCCCGCAATGTGAACTCATTGCTTTAATCTGCACCCGAGGCCCCTATTAGCTTCTCTTCAACCAGCATTTTTTGGACAAGGATCCTGCAGCCTTTCTTACCTAGAGGGAGCACAGGAAAAGTCAGGGCGTTCTCACCATCCTTCAGGGGTCCCCACTGGCTCTGGGGTTGCATCTGCTCTTTGAGGACCCCCTCCACACCCAGGGAGGCTTCACCAGCCACAGTGGTTGGGTGTTGAATCCAGAGGTTCTTATTCAATTTTCAGTGCTGGGCCGTGGGGGGTATCTGTTGAAGATAACCGGGCCTCTTCCCAGGGGTGTGCACATACCCACACACATGTACGTGTGTGCACACACACACACATCTTCTGGTCTTTGGGGCAGTGTCTGGTCCAGCCTAATATTAAAGACCAGAAAGCCAGGCCCAGGTGAATAAACAAGTCCCTGGTGACTAGTGATGGGGCTGGACTGGAAGCTGGCTCCCTAACCCCTGTCCCCCCTCCCATTTCCACGCCAGAGCCTGCCCTCCCCAATCTTTGCCCAGGTTTTCCTGAATGCGTCTTTACTTCTCCCATTTCAAGAGGCCTGGCTTGACACATAGTGAAGCTGGTTGGGCCCCTGGAGAAGGGTCAGGGGTGGGCTCTGCCCAGGTCAGGCTTGGCTTCTCCCTGGGTGCTCACAGAGCTCCCACTCAATCTGCAGCCCTGTCCTCTGGGGGCCCGGCCACCGGCAACCCTGGTCCCTGGAGGTGACCCAGGCACCAGGTGCTGCTTTCCCCACAATCCCTGCTCTTCCCATGTCCTAGGAGAAGGATGTTTTTCTAGAAAGGTTTTTAGTGAGCATGTTACTGATGTGTTGCGTGAAAAAGCCAGGTCACAAGATAAATCTTACACTTTGGCTGGTAAATATGTATATATTTATTATATATAATATAGAAAAAATACAAGAATGAAAACACTAAGTAATTATCTCTAAGTGATGGGATTTACAAGTATTGATAATTGTTTTTATTTCGGAGCTTATCTCTTTTTTCTAAACTTGTGACTATGAGCATGTATTAACTTCATAATTAAAATGTTAGTTAAAAATAAAATGGAATGGCGGAAGAAACTGTTTGGTCTGAAACAAAAAGGACTTGGAGATACACAATGATTGTCTTAAAATATTTGAAGAAATGTTGCACGAAAGAGGGATGTTGACTTTTTGTTTTTTGCTGAAGAGGATGGGGGAGCTGATTTACAACTGAAACAAACAAACAAAAAGGCAAAGAACTTTCTGTTAGCAAAACTGCCTGTAAATAGGTTGAGCTGACTCAGGTGGTGGTGTGTCCTCTGCCACAGGAAGACCACTTGGTGGGATAGGGTGGTGGCAGGACTTCAAGAGCGGGACTGATGATGGTGACGATGCCAATGGTGACGTTTATGCAAATAATGGTGGTGGTGACGGTGACAATGATGGTGGTGATATGATGGTGGTGATGGCGTTGATGATGGTGATGATAATGATGGTGGCGATGGTGATGGTGGCGTTGATGATGGTGATGATAATGATGGTGGTGATGGTGATGGTGGCGTTGATGATGGTGATGATAATGATGGTGGCGATGGTGATGACTGTGGTGGTGATGACATCATCTTCTATGTTCATGTCATGCTGACAACGCATACAACATTCCTTTTCGTACCCAGCTGATACTTGCCCGACCCTCTGGGGAGACACTCAGGCACTATATCAATCACCCGGTGGAGTGAATGAAGCCAAGAGAAGATGTTACTACTGACCCAAAGGTAGAGCTGAACTTGACTCAGACCTTTCACTCCCCAGCCCCGTGCTCTGCCCCTCTTCGGTCTGAAAGTGGTGGCACCTTGTTCAAACCAAAGACTTCTGGAAAGAAAGGTATTTTCTGTGGATGCATAGGCTCAGAGAAATGTGGCCACAGCCCAACCCCCAGGACCAGGACAATGTAGATGAGGGGCATGTCTGCAGAGACTGAGGTGGAAAAGGATGTTTCTGTGGGGGAACCAGTCTGCTATGAGGGCTGCAGCCTGTGCCCACAGGCCTTAGGACCTGCCCCTCCTCCAGCAGCAGGGGGCCTGGACACGTGACTGTGTTTCCTTAGGGCGGGCTGAGACACCCCCAGGACCCCTCCTGGCATTCTGCCCACCTTCCATTTCTTAGCCCGGCCCTTGGCCCTTGGATAGGGATGCTCCCCTGGATTCTCTCCGTCCTCAGCCTCTGCTTTCCCACGTTCGCGTGGCTCCAGGTCCCTCCCAGGCTCTAGCCCAGACTGTCCTCCTGATCTCCCAACGCAGCTTGCCCTTGGCCTGGCATCCTGCCACCTGGTTCAGTCACTTCACCTAGAACACGGCCAAGCTGAGTCCCTCTCCCACCCCTGCTCCACGACTTGCTCTGGAGGAAGCTGGTGGCGTGGTTGTCACTTGTCCCTGTCTAATCCCAACAGTTCTCAGCGCTGCCTCCTCCTGCCACCTCCTGGGGGCCGCTCGATGCTGTTCCTGGGTGTGGCGGCCGCTGTATTAAGCTGCTCGCCCGCAGCCCCCAGTCTAGTCTGCGCCTCACACTTTCCAGCTGGGCCACACCCCCTGCTCTGAGGATAAAGCACATCCCCCCTCGCGGGGCCTGGGCCTCCCCTGCCCTTCATCACATCTTCATTTCTGCCTATTGGCAGTTTTTGCTTTAATGGCCCAGGACTAAATTCCTAGAGGCCCCCAGGGGGTCCCACTCTCTGGTGTCTCCAGTAGCCACGGGTTCCATCCTCCACCTGGACTGGTCTTCCTTCTTCCTTCTCTCCACCCTCCAGGCTCAGTCAGCTTTGGGCGTCAGCCTGAAAGAAGCGTGCCCTGCTTCTCCGCTGTCGGGGTGAGAGCAGGACACTCTCAGCGTCCTGCCATCAGAGCGTCGCAGCCCTTGGTACCTAATGTCGAGGCACGGAGCAGGCTCGGAGTGTGCTTGCTGGGTGCGGGAATAAATGAGGAAGTGACTGAATGAATGAATGGGACGTCCGGGGTCCTGCCGGCTCCCAGTGACAGAACTGGAATTTCCACTGTTGAGCAAGCGTCTGCCGTGTCCCCCACTGAGCCCAGCCCTGTGTTCAGAGCCAGGGCCACAGCGGCCGACAAGGCAAGCAGGCCCTGCCCACCTGGAGGTGGGACGCAGCCTGTGGACTCCCAGTTCAGTGCTCTTCCCAACAGGCTGCAGCAGCGTCAAGGGCTAGCACGGCCCTGCAGGGCATTTTGCACCTTTGGTTCGAGTGAGTGAAGTGGGGTCCAGGGCCTGGCAGCTCCAGGTGCTCAGGGCACACACCCTGCTTCCACCTGTCGCTGGCAGCAGGAGCCTCATCCTTATTTACCTCTTGCTTTCTGGCGGCCGCTGCAAGAAGGAAGACATCAGAGGCTGGCCAGCTCCTTCCAGTGAGCCGCAGACGCCAGGCGTCAGGAGAGGGCGCTGCTGAGCGCTACTCTGGGAGGACGGGGCGCTCATGCCCCACTTCCCTGCAGATTCCCTGCCTGACGCCATCAAAGGGATGGTTCGCTGCTCGCCTCGGAGGATCGGATAAATGCTGGCCCAGAGCGGGGAAGCCAGCCTCGCTGTTCAGCAACAACCCCAGACCTCTTTGTTTCTCTGCTTCTTCCAAAGTGGCAAAAGATCAAGGCCCCGAGCTTGAAATAACAAAAGGGAAATAGCTTGCAGGCCCGCATCTGGAGGCCAGAAGGGGTTTTAATAGCCCCTCTTGGGAGGGAGGTGGTGGCGGGGAACGGACCTGGGCGCCGATTCCCAAACTCTTCTCTCTGGCTTCCCACAGCCAAGATGAGACGCTGTGTCCGACCCTTTAGGCAGCATCCACCTGGCGGCAGCCCCTCCTTTGTCACCTGGGAGGGTGGCGCCTTTCACTTCCTCTGTCCCCTGGTCCTCACTGCAGGTTCTTGGCCTCGTAGCTCTTGCATTTCTGTCTCTGATGCCATCAGCTCAAACCTCCCCAGGTCCAGCTCTGGGCTGGCCAAGTCCCACAGGCCTGGGGGTAATGAGGCCTGTGGCAGCAGGGTCGTGGCAGTCTGGCCGGGGTCGCGTGCTGACACGTGTCTGTAATTACTTCAGGCTGAGGAAAGCCAGCTCCAGAGCACCGCAGACATTTCTTGCAGGCGGACGAGATGGGCCTTCTTCTGGGGGACGTCACCCCACGGCCTGAGGCAGCAGGAAGGGGGCGCAGTGGTGTCTTACTTCAGAGAAGGGAGGCCTCTCTCTCTCTCAGTTGACCCAGATGGACAATCCTGGAGGGCTCGGCCGGGATGAGTTTGCACAGCACGTGATTCTCTGGTCTGAAGTCTTCTCCTTAAACGCAGTGAGAAGGGACCCGACGGTTCTTGGGAAGCTGGGAGGTGGAGGGGGCCTCTTGGGTCCTACACTCTGTACTAATGGCCACCAAAACGGCACCTGCTAACACGGAGTCACAGGAGACATTCACGCCAGCCACAGCTTACACCCACACGTGCGGTGCCACTAATGAGCATCCACCACGTGTCAGGCATGGCGCGTTCGAGAAGACATCCCTGTCGGGCCAGCAAGGTGGGGTTTCACGCCATGTCCAGGAGAAGCTGGTGTCGGGAGAAGGCTGGCGAGTTCTTCGCAGGCCCGTAGCTTGTCAGAGTCAGAGCTGAATTTTGAATCCAAACCTTCCTGACAACCAACGCTTGGACTTACCAGAACCCTTTGTCTCCCGAGATCTCAAGCAAATGAATTACCCGACCTGGTCCAAGTTCTGTCTCGGAGAGCAGATTTCCCTGAAATACAGTTTGGATCTCATCACTTCCCACCTCAAATGCTGGCAGGGGCTCCCTTTCTTGGCGGCCCTTTTGGATGGCTGCAGTGACAGATGACCCGGGATGCTGAGGCTGCTCAGGGGCCCAGCCCTTGGCGGGAAGGCTACGTGGCAGAGAGAGGCAGATGGGTGGGACGCGCGTGTCCTCTGGCTCTGAGTGGGTAAGCGAAGCCAGTCACCCGGCTTTTGGGGGCTCAGGCCACTGGACAGACTTTGATTGGTTGGGTGCAAATGATCAAGGCGTCCTGTCCTGGACAACCCAGCCAGCCGAAGGTGTTGCAGCCAGGGGGAGGCGGGGCGGGGGGGGAGGACCCAAACCAGATCCCATCAACACCACCCAAGGCTGTCTGGGCTGGGTCGGCCATGGGTTCAGCAGAGCCGAGTGCCCTCTGGGAGGGCCTGAGTTGAGATGGGGGAGACCAGTCCTCCCAGCAGGATCCTCCCCAGGAACTGGGAGAGAAGTGGAAACCCCAGTGCATGGTGGGATTCCCGAGTCAGTCACGTGGTAGGAACAAGCATAGCACCCCCCAGGACATGGCATGTGCAGAAAAGGCAGGGGCTGGGTGGTGGGCAGCAGGAGGGAGGAAGTGGCGTGCTAGTGCTATAGAGCGTGGAAGTATAATACTAATTGGCAGACTGTGTTCCGAACCCTGGCAACCATAAGTAGCTTTCAGATCTGCAACTGAGAATCCAATTTAGTACATGTTCAGGCCGCTCCAAGGTCTGGGAGGTGGTTCCCTTTGCCTAGTACGGGGGCCGGGGTGGCGCTGGTTTAGTGAAACAGTCAAGCCGACAGCTCCGCCATGCCAAGGAGCAGAGACTGGCTCATGGGATCTTCTGGTTCTCGGACTGCAGTTCTCGGGTTGGTTTTTACTAATCGAAGTTATTGGGACGTCCCTATGCTAGCAGGTCCCAGGGAGGCGTTATCCCGGGGTGACTTTGCCACCCTCCCAAGCCTCTGTTTCTTTGTCTTCCTCTGTTCGTGTTGGGGACTGGTAGGGGACCGCTTCAGGCCTCTCTGTGGCCGTAAGCTCTTGTTGTGGCCCCCAGGCAGGTCATGCCCTCACTTAGGGAACTGTTCTCACTGGCCATAGCCTGGTCAGGGGAGAGGGAGTGTCTTGGCCGAGCTCTCTGTATATATTCTACACCTATGAGGTCTTCTGTGACCCCCATAGCTGTCCCATGCCCCTCTGCTGCTCAAAGCCACAAATGTCCCCAAACATGAATTTTTTCTGAGGCTCCTTAGGGAAAACCAAGCGCCCTTCCTCTCCAAGGGCCCAGTCCCAAGCCTGAGCTGTGTTTTGGGCTTCTCAACTCTGCATGGAGTTTGCATCAAAGTAATGCTCTCTACTTTATGTCTTCCAGAATTATGGCACCGCTCCCTATTTTCAGTGCTGCAGGAAGTATATTCTTATTTCCACATTTATTTTGTCATTTCAATGGGATTTGTGGTAGAAGATGTAAATACTGTAGCCTGCCATTTTGAACTGGAAGAACAGAGTAAAATTCAAGTGGATTTTGAAATCAGGAAAAATGAATAAAATCCAAGGAACCTCACCAACGCAGATTCTTATAGACCATTCAGCTTACTGGGGGCAGAATAACATTTTGAGATAGGAACCGACTGTATTTGTCTGATTCCCTGTGCCTCCTTCCCCTTTTGTCAGAAGCAGCTGTGGCCTGAGAAAGAGGAGACACAGCAAAGAGCCAGGTATTTGGTCCTCGATGTTTTGAGCTGCCAGATGGGGTGTTCCTGGGGTACAGGACAACCCTGGCTGCCGTGGCTGTCCTTCCCCACCCAGGTCCGAGTGCTGGACAGGGTCAAGGCCTCAGCCAGTGCTGGGAAGGTGCCCAAGAGCAGAGGGCTCTGATCTGGCGTTTCTACTTCAACAATGTCAAGGCTGTCCTGGCATCAGGAATGTTGCTTCCAAGCCTCTGCTTCTCCATCCTGGAGCTGGAGACCTGCCGGGGCTGATGGCTCCTGGGAGGTCCTGTCACCACCCTCTGGGTCCACCGTTGGGAAGCTCTCACTTTTTGTTCTTCAAGTGGGTTTGGCAAATCCCCTTGACCTTCCTCAGGAAAACTGGTGGTCCGTGTGAGTCTTAACCCCCAGTGTTTGCTCATTGCAAGGTTTCTGATACCTTCTGATCCGTTTCTGACACCTGCACACGTGGCCCTGGAGTGAGGCTCCTGGCCCGTTGGTATTAGGTGTGTGCGTCCAGGGGAGATACTGACTCCAGGGTGATGGGTGACACGCCAAATAACTTGCCCAAACATACTGACATCTACAACAATCTGCAATTTCCATCAGTACAGGGTCACCAATGCAGCGATTCCAGATATAGATTCCATGACAGGGAGGAATTTATCATTTAATAAGGGTGGCGTTTCAAATAAGTAGGGAACATTGAATACAAGATTTTGGACTATTGGCTATAGCTATAGGGGAAAAAAATTACCTGAAGACTGGCCTCCCTTTCCATGTCGTACCTCGAATAGATTCCAGCTGGATTAAAGATTAGGTGTAAGAAAAGAAGACTGCAAAACTGCAGAAGGAGATATAGGAGAATGTTTTTGTATTCTTGGGGAGGAGAGGATATTAGGAATGAGATAGAACCAACAGTGGTGTCTCGGAGGTTAAAAGCCACAGAGATTTATTTCCTCCTCGGGCTCCACGTCCAACATAGGTCAGCAGGGTTTCTGCTCTGCCCAGACACTCAGGGACCCAGGCTGCTGAGACGCTACTGTCTGGGATAGTATAGCAGGGGAGAAACACTGGAGAGTCACACACTGGCTATTCTATGTTTTGGCCCAGAAGTGACACGCGTCACACCTGCTCAAAGCCTGTTGGTCGGAACCAGTCATGTGACCCTGCAAGGGCCTGGGGTAGTGTGTGGAGCAGGTTGAACATTTTTGAAGAGTTCTGCCACAAACTCTATCCTAACACATTAAGACATCAGATGGAATGGATGATTTTGGGGGATGTGTACGTCAGCAGAGTTGATCCAAGAAGTAAGTTGAAAGAGACGCATAGGAAGAAATGGAAAAAAGATTCTAAGAATTCCCTGCAAGAACTGCGCCCCATCCCAGGTGGTTTTATTGGGAGGATATTGAATGTGTTTCTCGGGGGTGGGGGTCCAAGGAGAGATGCCCCCAGAATCCACCAGGGGCTGCACGCCATGTGTGGAGTGAACAGAAGTGAAGGTGGCTCTGGAAGCCAGGAAGCAGGAGGCAGGAAGTGCCACAGCATGGCTTTAGGGGAAGGCGCGGATCCCTACCCCTGCCCTCCAGTTATTGCCACTCCAGTGAGGGCGTGCTCCCGGCCCTGCCCCTTCTGTAAACGGAAGCTGATTACCTGGAATTATCCTGTTGTGGTTAATTTTATGTGTTAACTTGTCTGGGCCACAGTGTCCAGATATTTGGTCAGATGTTTCCATGGAGGTGTTTTGGGATGAGATTAACATTTAAATCTGTGGACTTGGGCTTCCCTGGTGGCGCAGTGGTTAAGAATCTGCCTGCCAATGTAGGGGACACGGGTTTGAGCCCTGGTCTGGGAAGATCCCACATGCCACGGAGCAACTAAGCCCTTGAGCCACAACTACTGAGCCTGCACGTCTGGAGCCTGTGCTCTGCAATGGGAGAGGCCGCGACAGTGAGAGACCCATGCACCGTGATGAAGAGGGGCCCCCGCTCGCCGCAACTGGAGAAAGCCCTCACACAGAAACGAAGACCCAACACAGCCAAAAATTTAAAAAAAAAAAAAAAATCTGTGGACTTAATGTGGGTGGGCCTCACCCAATCAGGTGAAGGCCTGGAGAGAACAAAGACTGACCTCCCCTGAGCAAGAAGGAATTCCGCCAGCAGCTGGCCTTTGGGACCAGGACTGTAGCTTTGCCCTGGGTCTCCAGCCTGCTGGCTCACCCTGCAGAGTTTGGACTTGCACCTTCACAACTGCTTGAGCCAATTCCTTTAAATACATCTCTCTCATGTATATCCTGTTGGTTCTGTTTCTCTGGAGAACCTTGACCAATAGAACCATGGTCTACTTGGAGAACACCTTCCCACAGACCATGGGCAACAGGGGAGAGGTGATTCCCCACTAGGAAACTGGAATGCTGTTACAGGCAGGGAGCGTGGGTATTCTGCAGCCAAAGAAGATCTAAAGAGAGCAAAGAGAGACGGACACTTGTGGAGCGTCAGACATAGCAACCTCCTCAGAGGCGTGGCCAGCTTGCAGTTCATTGTATGAAGCTACTGGGATCACAGAAAATAAGGGATGTTATTTACAAATATATACATTTAAAGTTACAAGTCTTTTTGTCAATCCTTGGACATGGACATGATTCAGTCTTTAGCTATCACGCTCGTCTCGGCACCGTTGAAGCTTCATCTCCACGCTGGGGGCGATGGCCCTGAGGCTGTCACAGCTGTGCCCAACGGGGCAGGAGCATAGCCCACACGTGTGTCTCCCGAAGGTAGAAATGGACCTGATGTTCCCTTAGAGGGGAGGGGAGGATTCCAGGTGCTGGTGAACCAGAGCCACGTGGCTGTTCATGGGAGCAAGGTCTGCAGAAGGTTTTGAAAGGTAAGAGGTTCATTTCAGAGCCTCCCTTATAGCCCGGAGGCATGTGCCTCTTTCACCAGAGCAGAGCAGAGGAAATTGTCGATGGACGGCTCTCCCCTGACAGCTGAGCAAACTGAGGCTGCCAGGCTGGGCGCCGGCTTGCTCTTTGATCAAAGGTCCTGGGCTCACTTCTCATTTCCCATCTTCCTGCTCTCAGGACACCACGACCTCTGTACTGTGCCACTGAAGACGGGTAGAAGGGAAGGCGGGTGAATCCAGTATAAGTCCCTGTTCAGCCTGGATCACTGGGAAAGAGAGGAATGTAGAAAAGGGAAGGGAATGATGGACACGGTGATGATGAACACTGATTTGTGTGCACATTCCACCAGCAGCGATCTATGAGTCAGGGGCTCTTAACATGCCCCAAATTGAAACTGGGTAAATACTGCCACTTTTTGTTTGCCTTGAGAGTTAGCTGTCTGCAGGCATGTTAGGAAACCATGGCAAAGAGCATTCCAGATGCATGTGGTGCCTTTGAGTTTATTTATTTGTCTCAATTTATTCCAGTTACATTTGAGCATGGCGTGATTATACATCTCACACTGATTGAAGACCATGGCCTGTGGGCAGGGCAGGAGGCGGGGGAAGGGCTTCCTAGCTCCATCTAATTTAAAGCACCTTTGGCTGAGTGATGCAGTGAAAAGGATGTGGCTAAAACAAATGAAAATCACAGCAGGATCAAAGTACACGCACAAATGCATTCCTTCTGGAAGCAGCTCCTCTTTCCCTTCCACTCTCTCCCCTGGCCCTGTCTTCTTCCTTATTCGAGTCCCAGGGATTCTTCTGTGGCAAAGCTCCAGGACGTCCTCGTGTCCTCCGAGTGCGACTGCGGTTTCATCTGTGACTGATGGGGCGCAGGTACAGCCACCGCGGGCTTGAAGGAGCTCCGAGGGCCTTCCTGATCTCATGGTGGACACGTGAAGCGTGACGTCAATCAGCCCTTCCTCTGAGCAGTTCAGAGACAGTCAGAGACGTTGGGAGGCACTTGTTTGAAGCACAGCTGGAGGAGTCCACGATGTGATCCGCAACCCCCGGCCTCCACCCCCCTCTCCAGTGCAACTGCGCCGCTGCTGTGCAGGATTTCATGTGGGAATCGTGGGGAGCGACGGGAGCCCAGTATGGCCCAGTCCTGCCACACTTCACATGCTGACGACAGACGGTCAGAGGACACTTCCACTCGGGGTCACACGGGAAGCACATCCAGTCTGGAGGCAGGGGGTTGCTCAGACTTCCTGTTTCCGGTGACAACTCAAAGGGGCGCAACACACGAGGGGAGCCTTAGCCCCATCCCCACAAATGACACATCACAGACACACACACACGAACCACACATACTACACACACCCCACACATACACACACACGCACCACACACCACACACACATACTACATACACACCCATACATATGCTCCACACACCACACGCACACACACCACACACCCCTTCCCTCGGCCTGCCTGTGGGCGCTTCTCCTGGCACCGCCTGTGGTCAAGAGGAGCCCTGGCAGCCCCATCCATGCCGTCGCTCACAATCTGAAAGAGACTCTCTCCTGGTCGCACGGATCTAACCTAAGGGCAGGACCTGACTGGCCCTGCCTGGTCACATGCCCAGCCCTGCACCAATCACTGCACATGGGAAGATGGAGCTCTGTGATTGGCCCAGGGAGATCACATGCTTACCCTGACGAGTTGAGGGGCCTGTGATTGACAGTGCCAGCAAAACTGTGAGTGTGCGTGTGTGTGGTGTGTGAGTGTGTGTGGTGTATGTTGTGTGTGTGTGTGGTTTGGTGTGTGAGCGTGCGTGTGGTATATGTGTTGTGTGTGTGTGTGATGTGTGGTGTGATGTGTGTGGTGTTTGTGTGTGTGTGTGGTTTGGTGTGTGAGCATGTGTGGTGTTATGTGTATGTGTGTGGTTTGGTGTGTGAGCGTGTGTGGTGTATGTGTGTGTGTGTGTGGTTTGGTGTGTGAGCGTGCGTGTGGTGTATGTATGTGTTGTGTGTGTGATGTGTGGTGTGATGCGTGTGGTGTGTATGGTGTGTGTGTTTATGGTGTGCGAGTGTGTGTGGTGTATGTGTATGTATGTGTGTGGTGTGGTGTGTGCGCATGCATATGGTGTGTGTGTATGTGGTAGATGGTGTGTGCTGTGTGTGTTTCTCTCATTTAGCGAGGGGCTCTGGGTGGAGCACAGCACTGGCCGAGTGTCCGGAAGGTTCTTTCCTGCAGTGCCGTCCGGTGGGTGGGCGTGGAGCCCTGGCTGAGGAGATGTCACGGATGGCCTCTGATGAAAGGGATCGGGGCCAGCGTGCTGGGGAGGCAGCTCATCTTGTCACGCTCGTGTGCAGTTTTGAATCCCCGAGGCAGGGAGATTTATCAGTGTTTCCTGCACTTATTGGTCCAAGAAGACCTCTCTTTCCTCTCGAGCAGTAGAAAGGAAAATGAAGCTTTAGGATAATTTAAACTGGAGTTCAGGAAGCCCTGTCATCTTCCAGATACAAATCAGCAATCTGCTCGGGCATTTTGGGGCAGATTCCCTCCCCAGCACACGTCCTGCCCAGTCATTTTCGACCAAGCCACCAGCACCTGACCTTGAGTGTGAACTCTCAGCCACTGTGACTTTGTTTGTGCTGTCCCCTCTGTCTGGAGTGCCCATCTCCCCAACATCACTGACTATTCTTCTGGGCAGCCCTGGCCTTTGAAACTGGAGTGACCTCTTCCCTACCTGCTCACAATACACTGGGGAGGTACACCTCATGTACCAGGGAGTTCCCTGCATGCTCGAGCCCCACTGTGTGCAGAGCATCCCCTGCATCCTCCATCATCACTGTGCACCAGAGCACCCCCTGCATCCACCATCACCTCGTTTCTTCTAACACCCCCAATCTCAGATTCTGTGGTTGCAGCAGAAAGAATAATCCACAATTTGGTGAGATCAGTTGTTGGTCTTACTGTGTCTGGAATGGGATCCGAAAATTTCCTGAAATCCTTGTAGTTTTGGCAAAACAATGCTGAACAAAGTATTTGACATGGGACCTGTGCAAAAAAATTCCAGAACAAAAAGAAAGATAGAACATATCATACAACAAATAAAGAACATGGTTTTAAAGTTTATCCAGAAAAAAAATTTAGAGAGATATTCAATACCTTGCACACACAAGACAAATAAAGAAAATATGGACTTTTAAGAAAGAGATGAAATATAAGATGAAAAGATGCTTGAGAGCTGATAATGGAAAGATGATAAACCAATAGGCAGTTGCAGAATTTAAGTTATTATTAGAGCAACAAGGACTGGAATTACTACTCTAGACAAAATTACCAGTGGGAATACAAAACACAAACAGAAACAAAAAGCTCTGAGATTAAGGAATCAAGAGCTGCTGGTCAGTATGAACAGCCAGCAATGGGATGCAATGTGAGGAGAACTGGTTGTGTGAAAAGGAGACCAGACCAAAAGAGCAGGAATAATATTTTGAAGCTGTAATAGGAGAACGTTTTCTGTGACTGAAGAAGACACAAATCTACATTTTAACAAATTTTAGGGTGTCCGAGAGAACATTATTAATTCCATCTGGTGCCAGGTGAAGCCCCTACCTGTCCAGGATGAGGAGTAGAGTCTCAGGGATCCAGGAATAACACGAGTTACTCAGAAAGGGAATCCGGGAGGCTGGCATCAGAGTTCTCTCGAGGCCGGATGACAAAAGATAGTAGGTCAATATCCACAGGTTTTGAGGGTAAGCATCTGTGAAACCAAGATATTTCCCCTGCCCATCCCCAGCTTGTGTAATGGCACCGGAAGACATTATCCCCCCACAGGAGGACTCATGTCCCGTGTGCCTGCTGTCTCAAAGAAACAATTCTACTGCTACTGCCAGGAGCTGAAGGTCTGTTCTAACCAACCAAAAGAGACTCAAGGCATCCACTGAAAATGTGGATTGGGGAAGGAGAGGGTAGGCAGGTGGTGAGCACAGACTCCATTTAAACATCACCTTAGGTCTGAGTAACGGCGGTATACTTCACATCAGAACATAAATGTTGTCTGGACTCCTAATCTAATCATGTCTCCACATGGCTGATGGAGATTGTCAGAGGCCACCAAGTGTAAGATACATCTTGATCTCGCGAGAGGCTGAGAAAGAAAGAGCATTTCAGAATGGAAATGGACTACACGTCTCTTTGTAGGACTTGTCACGAAACAGTTCGCTTCTCTTCCAGACTGCAGTCTTTCTGAGCTTGGGTATGGGGCTCATTTAGTTTTGTTTATTGCTGTGCCACCAGCAATAGCAGAGCCTGGCACTGAGTAGGTGATCAATAAGTGTTTGCTGAAAAATACGAATAATCATTAGAAGATAAAAATAGCATCTTAACTCAAATGGTTAGATAAAATTCTCAGAGCACACCACCCAAAAATAGGTGAATGGGGGAAGTGGGGAAAGTGTACTTATACTAATTTCTTCATATTATTTTGTTTCTGAAGATCATACACTCAGAAATACAGGTTGAGGTCGTCTATTTAAAGGCGTAAAAACAATGACAGCTAAAACAACCACGCTAGATTATATTCTTGCAAACTGTAAGAGAAGACAGAAGATAGGAAAAAGTAAACAACGTAGCAATAAATAAAACAATGCAAGGAGACTGCTAGGAAGCATGTAAAACTGGAGATCTAGATACATCCCATCTCCTAAAGTAAGACCAAATGTATCCATTATATTATAAAAGTAACCTTTAAGAAAAAGAGTCTCAAGGTGGCACATAGAACAAACCAGTTGTATATTAGCTCTCAGAAAGCTGGACATAGATTAATAAGAATGTTTGTAAGTAAATGAAAAAGAAAATAAAAACAGAAATAAAGTAGGGCTCTCACACTACTCTAGAAAAATTGCGTCAAAGCAGGAATATTAAACTGCACGAAGAGGGTTTCTTTTCATTGATGAAGTGATCAGTCCACAATCAAGTTATACATTTTCACAAAACTGTATATAATATATAATGCAATATCAATATTTATTTGAAAAAGGATCAGAAATACAAGGAGAACTTTTCACACATGCAGTTGTGGGAGAAACTCTGCCAGTTGCCTCTCAGGTCTTGATAGATTATGTGGACAAAAGGAAAGTGGGCTTAAGGGTGTTCACTGCACCACACCATTCAGAGTGCAGGTGATGACACGTGAAATTCGTTCCCCCAAATCAAGTTAAATTCAACAGAAACATCCACCAGCCAAGATGGGTGGCAAGTCTGATATGAGATTTTTGAAAAACTGAAGCCTCACCCCTTTGAATCTTACATGGGAAGCCCTCTGGGTCACAGGGGAGAGGGCCCTGGTCCTCTGTCCATTGGCTTCTGCAGCTGTGCCCTGCCCAGGCCACGTCCGTCTACCTGAAGTCTGCCAGCTCCAGCTATGGGTCTGAGGCCTTGCGTACACTGTGCCACAGGCTGCCCACAGCCCTTCTTTGTTCCTCTGCTTCTGGGTGCTGGTGAGGACCTGTGTGTTAACTTGGGGTGTGGGCAGTGGCAGTGCCCCTTCTCCCTCTAAAGCAAAGCTTTCTTTCCTCTCCCTTCCATTCTCAGGGGGGATGATAGCCCAGTGGGAATTTTGTGGTCTAGGTAGGCAGGCTCAGAACCCAGACCCACCAAAAGGAGCTTGATATTTACAAAGGAGCTTGATATTTACAAAGGCAATATCTGGGTTTCCCTTCCCCGCAATGGGCAGTGCCCCTACTAACTTGAGAGAAGTCCCTCCTTGCTGCCACCTCCTACCCTGCATTGATTTAAGTGAATAATGTAAGATGGATCTAAAAGTCTACATTGTAACTGTACCCTGAAGATGTAGAATGACCCTTGTTTTATGTGTCCTTGGATCAGCGATAAATCCTAAATGACAGAAATAGCACAGACGGTGCTCTCCAACTGCAGAGAATGAAAATACAAATTAAAGGACAAATTAGAAACAGACAGAAGACCAACTTCTTGCAAAATTTAAACAATCATCTGATGGATAAAAGAGAGAAATCAAATCAGCAATGACACAATATTTAGAAAAGAATGGAAGAGAAAAAGCTATGTTAGAGCTTATTGGATGTAGCTGGAACTATACTGAGAAAATAAGTTTATAATTTAAAAATTGTCAGAGGGAATTAAGAAATTTCAAGAGGAAAAAAACCCAAGGAAAGCATAAGAAAGGACTACAGATAACAGCAGAAGTGACTCATTAGAAAACAGCAACAATAGAATTGATAAACGGAGGTCAAGAGATCACTCTATAGAAAAAGAAAAGAGAATAAACTACTAGCTAGTTAATCAAGAAAAATGTAAGAAAAACATGAATATATTACATGAAAATAGCCTCAGAGAAACCAGCATTTGAAGAGAATAATTCTTACAACTCTATGCTGAAAGAGTTTGAAAATGTGGCCAAAGAGATTAATTTTCTAGAAAAGTATATATCATTAAAATTAATTGAAGAAGTGCTAGAATATTTAAATGTGCCAACATCTATACAAAATATTTGAGAAAGTTGGAAGAGTTGCAGCAACTTAGTGTAGCTTTGTGTGTGTGTGGTGTACGTGCGTGTGATTGTGTGTGGAGTGTGTGTGAGTGTATATATGTGTATGTGTGCTATATACATGTGTGTGTGAGTGCAGGTGTATGTGTGTAGTGTGTGTATGTGTGTGAGTGTGTGGGGGGGGTGGGTATGAGTGTGGGTGCTTTAGCCTCCTGTAATCTCCCTCAGGCTTCCTAACTCCTTCAAGTACAAATGATGGTGATGGTGATGATGGAGATGATGGTGATGATGGTGATGATGGTGATGGTGATGATGGTGATGGTGATGATGGTGATGATGGAGATGATGGTGATGATGGTGATGATGGTGATGGTGATGATGGTGATGGTGATGATGGTGATGATGGAGATGATGGTGATGATGGTGATGATGTGATGATGGTGATGATGGTGATGGTGGTGATGGAGATGATGGTGATGATGGTGATGGTGATGATGGTGATGATGGAGATGATGGTGATGATGGTGATGATGGTGATGATGGTGATGATGGTGGAGGTTAAGTCCTAGGTCTTTTGGGGATGGCCATGCTTTGTTGGTGGCTGAGTTGACTAACTGCCACCATAGCCCTCCTTGCCATGCAGGATGGAGCTGGGTTGCAGTGTTGCAGGAGTGTGGCAGGAGGTTGCCCTGTGGGATGCCAGGGCTTCCTGCTCTCTGACTTTGGGCAGGGTTGACAGTCGGAGGGAGAGTAGAGGGGCAGAAGGTGAGGGAGGCCACCCCTACCCGACGTGTGGCTGTCATCCGGATGCCCCCTCCTACTGATGGTCTCGGTCTTGGCTCTTCCCTTCCAGGAAGGACCGTGGCCCAGCAGCAGGGCGTGGTCAGCAGCCTTCGGGGTCTGTCCCTGGTGGAGACCCATCTTGTCTGGTCAAGTTCTTGGTGACTGAGAGGCTGGCATGGAGGCTTGTCTCATGGCCACCCCTTGCTCTTGAGCTCCCCATAGGGCTGGCTGAGGCTGCAGTGGGCCTGTAACAGCTGGATTTCACCTCTGCCATCTGCCTCCTTTACAAACACCTGGCACCTCAACTTCATCTCAGCTTCTGCTCCTGCAGACCCCAGCCTGGAAGCCAGCTCCCTCTCTCCAGGTCCCATGAGCTATCCCCACGCCCCTTTCAGGACTAGGGTGGCATCTCCCTGTGGTTGTTAGGATAATGTGGAGCACTGCTACCTCTACTGCTTCCTTTAAAAGTTCTGCTTGTATTTTTGTAAATCGTTCCATAAAAAGTGCTCCTCAGATTACTCAATCGGAGATGTCCTCTGTTACCTGCTAGGATCCTGTCTGGCATACAATCTAAATAGAGCATACACCAAAAAAAAAAAAAACCAGGTGCGCTTGCTGAGCAAAATCTGCTTCAGGACCATTTCCCTAGGCAGCCTCCTTCCCCGCCCTGACTGCTGCCCTCAGACCATCCTCTGTAGAAATTCTGGAGCTGTCCCTGTTGACAGAGGACTTGTGGTTAAAGATGCAGGACTGCGCTGCCCCTTCTGAAATCCCGCTAAGTGAGGACCGGTGAGGACAGAAGAAAGGAAAAGGGACATTGGCGCACGAGAGACGTTAAGAACGTTGCGAAGCTGGAAAGTGGACGGATAAGTGGTGAGTGGTCAGCAGACGGGAGAGTATCCGTTTGAGTTTCCGCTGGGCGGGAAGCAAGTCCATTCAGGCAGCTGAACCTCGGGGTCCCGGGTGCGGAAGGCTGGTGGCCCAGGATGTGTTGGGAGGGGGACTGGGTGATGGTGAGACAGAAGCAGCAGGAAGATCCCTGCCCAGCCCCCTCACCGACAGTCACAGCGAAGGCGTGCTGAGGAGGTGACACCAGGGCTGGGGCCATAATGTCAAGCTTGCACGATGAGTGGTGAGAGGCCCCGGCCCCTAATGCTTGTGGCCAGGCTTTGGCCCCACATGTGTGGCTGCAATGCCCGGGGTGTCCTGACAACCACCCAGGACAGCCTTAAACTCAGCAGGAGAGTCAGCACCTCTCACTGCGTACAGGCCCCAGTGTCCCACATCAGGCAGGTCTCAGGGGATGGTTGGCCCTTGGTTCTGCTCTGAGGCCCCCAAGCAGGAGTCAAGCATGGGTTGGCGCTTTCTTCTTGTCTCTCTTTTTATTCCCCACCACCCTTCCTTCCTTCCCCCTTTTTAAAAAGAAGCAGGTGGGGAGGGGCCCTAGGGGAGAAAGGGAGAAGGTCACTCCAAGTGTCTTGGAAAAGACATGGTGTGGACTCCCGTGCCCAGCACACCCACAGCCCTCTGCTGCCCCACGCAGCAGCGACAGGAGAGAGAAAGGGCCTCTGGACAAGGACCAGTCCTGGTTCATTTGGAGAAAGGGAGGCCATTTAAACTGTTCCCAGCACTGTCTAGCAGCTCTGACGGGGCTGCAGTTTATGTCCTTAGATAGTTTCTTCACGTACTATAGTCCTGAATGGCTAACTCAGCTCCGGGTGCTCACAGAGCAGGAAGGACTCTTGGAACATCGGCCGCCCCTGAATCATACATTGACTTCCTAAAAATGGTCTTTGGGGTGGCGGGGGGCGGCCAGCAGCAGAATGGTGGGTGGGAGGAGAGCCCAAATGAATGTGTGCTTCACAAACAGCGTCTCTGTGATGCTCTGGGTAACTGCTGATTTGTGAGCAGCTGCAAAGTAAGAGACCCCGCCATGCGGAGACAGGATCCTTAATCTGCGCCCCCCTGACCACAGAGCTGCCACATGTGCACCAGTGGCTCTGGGTCAGGAAGAAGGCGGTCAGCAGCAGGGAAACCCCAGGGAGGGCGTTCTGTCTGGGGGCAGGGAGGCGGCTTCCTGATGGGGCAGGGGTGGCCCTCAGGCACAGGGACGCCTGGGAGGGGAGCTGGGTCACCAGCTTGTCCTGGTGTGTCCGGAATTTTATTGTTTTTAAAACCGAAAGTCTTGCATTTGGGGGACCCCCAGTCCCAGGTCATGGGGACGAGTCGGTCACCCTGGAGCTGGTGGGGTGGTGACAGCAGAGTGGCTGCCCCAGGTGTGTGTGGGGTGCGGGCTGGGCTGGGCTTCTAGAAGGGGAAGGACACGTCAGGGTGGGTCCCTGAGGGCTCCCGCTCGAACTTGACGCGTTAGACTCCAAGTGAGTACGGTTCAGAGGTGCCCTGTTCAGCTTGGTGTAGAGTTGGCACTTTGAACGCAAAGGACGTGCATTTAAAGTTACACCTTAAGGTCCTGTTCCTGGCGTTTCGTAGCTCGTCCAGCTTTGTGCAGCTTGCCTGGGGGCTGGGCTCTGTGCTGGGGGCAGGGGCCTGGCACATGCCCGGCTCTGCCCTCCTCCTCTGTGAGAAGTGGGGGCAGGTTCACCTCTCTGGACCTCAGTTCCCTCCTGTGTAAGGTGGGGCTGGATTCTGTACACAAAGGTGCCGTCCAGAGCAGCCCTTTCTGACTGTCGCCTGGGCCCCCTCTCTGGCCCCGGCTGGGGTCATTGGTCCCACACATGCCGGGCTCCGGTGTGTGGCCGGGCCCGGCACAGGGCAGCTTGGTGGCCTGTCTGGCCTCCGTCCCACCTGCCTCCCTCCCTTTGTCCAAGCTGCTTCCTCAACACCTCGTCCAAGAACCGGCGGAACTGACCGCCTTCTTGCCTCTTGTCCTGGCTGGCCTCGGTTCCCTGTTTGTCCCCTCATGGAGTGAGATCCTTCCCGGGGCCCTTCCTCTCCCCTCCCGTGACCTGTCGTCTCGGGGGAAACTGTTCCATCTCCAGGTGAGGCAAGCACGTTTTTCTCAAGAACTATTAACCTACAGAGAAAAAAAATGTTGAGGATGGTAGAAATAAGGTGAAGTTAATTTAGGGTTTGGCTGTACTTTTAGAGATGATCTCAAGTGTTTTTCTCGTCTGTTTTTCAAATTAAGAACTGGAGGCATTAAAATAATCTCCAGCGTTATCCGGTGGGGTGGTGAGGGCCAGGCCTGTTGTATAAGCCACTCTGCGTGGCGGCTTTCCAGAGATACCACAGTGCCCTGCGAGAAGGGGCTTTGAGGTTTGGTTCCAGCTGCATTGGGAGGCGGTGAGGGACACTCAGCACCCAGCATCACCCCTGGGCGCCCCGGCTGCTGGGAAACAAACCAGGGTGGGAACGAGAGTGTCCCTGGGTCAGCACCGCCAGCAGGGGGACCGCGCAGAGCACACACGCCTGCTGGCGCTTAAATCCATTACGCTAAGTGCTTTGGGCTTTATATGCTGTGGGACTCTCAGTCCGGCAAAAATCCCTTTTACTAATTCACTGTTAAAACCATTTGCCTTTCGACTGCTTGCATATGTGATTCCTGAAATACGTCTTTGCTAATTGTGGGGGATAGTGAGAGTCAGCAGAGCTCTCTCTCCTCCAGGCCCGTTGCCCCGTCATAAAGCTGCCACGGTGGCTTTGCGGTGGCTCACGAGGGCGGAGGGCGGAGGGCTCACCCACCTCCGCTGCTTGGGGCCCACCTGCTCGGGGGCGAGGCGACTCCAGCCCCCCTGCCTGGAGGGTCAGAAGCCTCAAAGTGTCCACAGGAAGTGGTAGGGAGGGGTCCCCGAACGTGCGAGCATTTCTCCTGACAGTGGAGGGGCCCCTTGGAAGAGGGGAAAGGGGGGACAAGAGGGGGTGGGCTGCACCTTTGCCACTTCAACCTGTAGCAGCGCCCTGGTCCCTGAAATCCTCCTGGGGCTGGAGAGATGGCGCCCTCAGGCTACGAGGTGTCGGGCCAGCCATCCCCCACGAGCCACTGGGCCCCAAGGCAGCAGAGGCCACCTAGTGAGCCCTTCACGCTCCTGGTGGCTGAAGGCGCGCCCCTGGCATTACCACACTGGGATAAATGTTATCGGGCCTGGGTAGACAATCTGTGGGACCCAGGGCAAAATCAAAGTGTGGGCCCTTTGTTCAAAACGTCTTCAGGCTCTCATGACAGGCACAACAGGGCATTACACCAAGCGCAGGCCTTCTGAGCAAGGGGCCCGGGGTGGCTGCCCAGGTAGCACACCTGGTGTCACTGTCATCTTCCACCTCCTCCCACCTGCCCAGTTTTTAGGTTAAGAAACAGGCGTGGAGAGGTCCTGGTCCCACTGCTGTTGGTATCAGAGCTGGGCCTGGAACCCAGGCATCTGACTGCGGAGTAGACCCTGGGGTCTCCCCACACCCCCAGCCATGAGGTCGTTGGGGTATTCTCAGGAAACATAGGGGGCCTGAGCATCTGTCATCCCCAGGAGACACCAGTATGCTTCCCCAATGTCCCTTCTCCTTCCATCGCACGACCGCGCTGGGAGATGTCACCTGCTGGGCTCAGAGGACAGTGCACTAATGCAGCGTTCGGCTGTTACTGACTGGGTGCCTTCCCGGTGCCAGACCCTGCGGGGAGCTGGGGATGCAGCTGTGAGGAGGGTGGACGTGCTCCCTGTGCCGAGGAGCTCCGGTCTCGGAGGGAGACAGACATCACTCAAGGGCTTACAGAGTTATTTACTCATGGTTGTGAAAGAGCTGGGAAGGGTCCAAGGGACAGAGGGCGCGTGGTGATGCTCTCTGGAGCCTGGCCGCAGGGAGAAGGGCATCCCGGGGAAGGGGAGGACAAGCACGGGGGCTTGAGGGAAGGCTGTCAAGGGACAAGGCGCCTGGTGCGGTCCAGGAGGTGACGGAAGGCCAGAGTGGCAGGGGGTGGGCGAGGGAGGGGCTCAGGGTGGTGACATGAAACAGGCGTGGCTGGCAGGGGCCAGGGTGTGAAGGCCCTGGTGAGAGTGTTTCATTTTTTTCTTGGAAATGAAAAATGAAGAACAATGGACAGAAGATGCCCTGATCGCATCCGTGTTTTCTGAGGCTCCTGCTGGCCGCAGTGTGCAGGCGGGATGGAGTGGGCTAAGTGGGACGCCAGGAGACCCAGGAGAAGGCTACTGCACCAGCGTAAAGCTTGGTGGACACCAAGAGGGGCACACAGAGCCCTCAGACAGCGTAGGGGAGCAAACACCAGTCCAGGTCAATCCCTGCTTCCGGGACGAATAAACGGGGAGAAAATCCAGCAGGGGACCTATGATATGAACCGGCAACTCCTATGACCTGGAAGACAAGGAGAAGACAAGCTTCTCTGAAAACACCGTGTCTCCTTTAGTTGCTGTTACCTTGGATTCTACCTGGAGGGCACGTATTCCATTTTAATTTTAATATCAGTTTGCCACTTTGCTTCCTGAAAGCGCCAGGACTCTTCACATCGCCACCAGCAGTGTATGGAGACCCCTTTCTCCGTACCGCTACCATGAATATGTATTACGGATTTTTTTATTTTTAAGTTTCTTGGGGGCTGATGGGTGTAGTGATGTCTCTCTGTTGCTCTAATCGGCTTTCCCTGACTTCTAGTGATCGTGAGCACCTTCTCAGGTGTGTGATGGACATTTGTTCCGATTCCTTTCTCTTACCTGTTTATATCTCTTGTCCATTTTTCTATTGGGTATTTGGGTCTTTCTTGTGAGTTCACCCTCACTGTATATTTTGGGCACTTACACTTTACAGGTCATCTCTGTTAAAAATATATTTTGTACATTTCTTCTTTTCTATTTTTTGTGGGATCTTTTGCCATATACATTTTTTTAAAGTAAACAAAGTACACATAAATACAGAAAAGTATACACATTATAAGTGTTCAGCTTGGTGAATTTTGACAAAGTGAACAGGCCTGTGTGATCATCACCACGCCGCATCCAGAGATTAACGCCCAGAAGGAACCTCCGCCCTCGTTCCCAGCCTCACAGATGAGTTTCTGCCTGCTTTGGAGCTTTCTATAAATGGATCCATACTGCCTGTACTCTCTTCTGACGATGAAATTTAGAAAATGCAGTAAACTATAAAGAAGAAAACATGAGTTAATGTGGTTTAATATATTTTTAATATAATTTTTTGGCCATTTCCATGTTTTTCTTCTGTGAATTTCCTGTGAGGTCTTTGCCTCTTTTTTTTCCGTTGGAAGCTTGCCTTTTAAAAAATGTGTTAAAACACCCTTTCCTAGAGTAAGATATTAACTCTTTGTCATCTTTGTTACCCATATTTTTTCTTGATTTGTCATTTGCTTAACCTTATCACTTGAGGTACAGACCCTCTTACATTTTAGGTAATTTTTTCCTCTGCTATTTGTTTTCATACTTGATAAGATCTTACTTACCAGTGAAGTCAGTAAAATATTCAACTATATTTTCTAAAAAATTGTCATGGTTTCTTTTTATGTTTAGCTTTTCCATCTATTTGGAATTTATTTTGGGATATGGCTTGGAGTGAGGCTCTAACTTAAAGTTTTTCCCATTGAGTCAGTTTTTCAAACACCATTAGTTGAGTGTTTCATCCCCTCTCTAGCCATCTGTAATGCTTCTTTTTTTTTTTTTTTTTTTTTTTTTTTTTTTTTTTTTGTGGTACACGGTCCTCTCACTGTTGTGGCCTCTCCCGTTGTGGAGCACAGGCTCCGGACGCGCAGGCTCAGCGGCCATGGCTCACGGGCCCAGCCGCTCTGCGGCATGTGGGATCTTCCCGGACCGGGGCATGAACACTTGTCCCCTGCATCGGCAGGCGACTGTCAACCACTGCACCACCAGGGAAGCCCTGTAATGCTTCTTTGATCGTATATTAAATTTTACTAATAGGGTCTTTTTCAGGTGTATCTTATACCCACCATTGGTCTATTGATCTTTGCACCCTTAAGTTACTGTTCTTATTGTTGTAACTTTCTCATGTGTTTTAATATCCCAAATGGCAAGTAACCCTCACTGCTCCTTTTTCCCCAAAGTCTTAGGTATTCTTATCAGTTTATTCTTTCAGGTAATCTTTGGCATCATTCAGTTGAATTTTGGGGGTGGCATTAAACTCATGAAAATTTGGGAAAATCTAACTTATTTAAAAATCTAATTTACACTTAGAAGCACAGTGTGTCTTCCCATATTTTTTCCTTCTCCTTCACATCTTCCTTAAGTGAATCACGATTGTTGTTTACTGCTACATTTCTCCCACTGGTGACCCGTCAGTACTCTGGGGGCAGAGGCAAGATCGTCCAAGATGCTTTTATCCTCAGGAATGAACACAACACTGGGTGTGTTGCTGGGCTCATACAAACCTCCCCTGAGGACACACGGAGGCACATACTAGAAACTGGCGTCCTGAGCTGTCCCACTGTCCCTCTGTCCCTCTGGGGAGGCTGGGCGTTTCCACCTGGTGAGGGAGTCCTTTGTTTCCCCGGCTTTCAGGAGGCACCTACCTGAGCTCTGTGGGCTGCCTGGAGCCCACCCAGGGGTGAGGGGAGGCTCTGGGCCCACCGCAGCCAGCAGAGCTCCACAGTAATTTATTCTATAAATTAGGTTGCTGCGTAAGATTTCATTTTACAAATGATGCCTCTGCTTATAAATATTTGAAATCTCATACCTTAGTGCAAAAGACTCAACGTTTAGTAATGAGATTAAGACCCCAGATCCAGGAAGGGAGATATGTACAATCTGGAAATTCTTCTGGCAACCCCGGCTTCTACCACGTGGGTGGCCCTAGGATCCCCTTACACATAAAACCTCAGCGCCCTTGAGCTCTTTGAAAGGGAAGTGGGGGTGATGTAAGTGGAAGTGATCGTGAAGTGTCTCTTGTTCCCCTGGAACATTCCAGTGGAGCAGTCTCCTGTTGGTAAGGAAGAGGGTGAGGATAGCTCTGGTGGATGGGTGGTCTGGACAACATGAGGTCACCCAGAGTCTCCCCCGCCAGCGATGGAGGTGGAAGAAATGTCTTCACCTCTGCAGAAGCAGCAAATGAGAAGATCCTCTTTTTTAAAACATTTATTTTATTTATTTATTTTTGGCTGCGTTGGGTCTTCGATGCTGCGCGCAGGCTTTCTCTAGTTGCGGCGAGCGGGGGCTGCTCTTTGTTGTGGCGCGTGGGCTTCTCACTGCAGTGGCTTCTCCTGTTGCGGAGCACGGGCTCTAGGCAAGCAGGCTTCAGCAGTTGTGGCTCGCGGGCTCTAGAGCGCAGGCTCAGTAGTTGTGGCACGTGGGCTCAGTAGTTGTGGCTCGCGGGCTCTAGAGTGCAGGCTCAGTAGTTGTGGCGCACGGGCTTAGTTGCTCTGCGGCATGTGGGATCTTCCCGGACCAGGGCTCGAACCCGTGTCCCCTGCATCGGCAGGCGGATTCTTAACCGCTGTGTCACCAGGGAAGCCCAGATCCTCTTTTTCTGATGGCTTCAGAGAGCATGTGTGTGTTTCCTGGAGAGAGGGGCAAGTTCACAACAAGAACCCGATCCTTTTTCCTTCCACCAAAGGAATTTTCATTCTTTATCTGCTATTGGGGCCGAGTTCATTTCCGGCAACACGAGATCGGCAAGCCCAGGGGTATTTGATGGGTCTTGCTTTTGAAAGGAAAGCAGCCCTTTCCTCTCTCTTCGCTTCAGCCCTGATAGGAGCTGGCTGTTCCCTCTTATGAATCCTCCAGAGAAATGGAAATAGCAGCCCCAAGTCTTAAAACAAAGCCCTTTGATCTAAATGTTGCAGGAAATAAAACACCTTTACAGTTATGGAGTCCAGACAGGGGTGCATTTCCAGGGGTCCCTGAGCGGTGCTCCTGCCTTCGCTTGTCAGGGCAGCATCCCCAATCCTGACTGACACGGCGAGTCTTCTCGTGCAGCCTGGCTCTCCTCCCTGTGCACAGACATCTGTGAGTGATTCCATGGGCGATGTGCACCCTCGCGGCCCACGCCCCTTTTATATCCTATCACTTATCGCCAGGACGATTGCTGCAGCCTCTGAGGCCTCCCCTACCCCGGCCTCTTCCCGCTCAGATCCGTCCTCCCCCGCACAACAGACACGCTGTCTGAAATCCGTGTGAAGTGTAGACACTGCCGGAATCAGCTGCGGAAAGACAGCCGGAGCAGGGGCTGCTTGCCAGGGGCTGGCCTCTGGGTACCGGGAGCCGAGCTATTCTGATTAGGGCTCATCCAGCATCGTGTTCTGTCCACATGGAAACAGGATTCTGTACAAGGTGCCCCCCAGCCCCAGCCCCGGGCATCTCTACTGGTCAGGTAGCAGGTACCTGGCTGGCATGGGCTGACCTGTGTCTCCCCACCGCACCAAGTTCACGTGGAGAAGCCCTAACCCCCAGTACCTCGGAATGTGCTGCATCCTGTGGCTCTTTACATAGGTTAAGTCAGAGTGAGGTCACCAGGGTGGGCGTCCTTATGAGAAGAGGGGATGAGGACACAGACACACACAGAGGGAGGGCAGCCATGTACACCGCAAGGAGGGAGCCCTCACGAGAAACCCGGTCTTGATCTCAGCCTCCAGGCTCCAGAAGTGTGAGGAGACAGGTTTCTGTTGTTTAAGCTGCCTGGTCTGTGGTTCTTTGTTAAGACGCCCGCACTGACTAACGCCCCGGTCAACTAGCCCTCGAGAAGTTCCTTAACTTTCTGAATGTGTACAAAGGATTCGCTGAGGTTTCCTGAACCCTCCCATTCCTGGGGAATGCGTGTACAGCAGTTTACAAGGATTATGGCACGAACTCCACAGCCCGTGGAGCTGTCTGGACGCCTCTAACAAACAGGCTCTGAGGGGTGAACCTCGGAGGTTTGATTAGCTGGTCTGGGGGGCGGCCTGGGCTTCGGGCTTTCACCAGCTCCCAGGTGGAACACGACTGATGTTTCATCCGGGGCCGGGTGGAGGGCGGATGCTCTGGAGGACATTGCCTGTGTTGTGCGCCAGTTCCCAGGTCTCCCCGTCAGGAGCCCGCTGTCCCCACAGGGGTGACCGGGACCTGTCTGCCAGCTGGACACTGTCCTCCATGCGGCCAGACCTCCCCGGAGGCCTGTGTCTGCGAGGGGCTCTGCAAGGGGACTGAAAACGCTTGTTGGCTGGAAGACTCATTTCCCCTGCTGCGGGAACAGTGTTCTCACAGGTCACACACGCAAAGTTTAAAAAGTAACCACTTTATTGGGTGTCTCCAGTTTGTGAAAGATTCATTGAGCTCCACACTTACAGCCGGCGCCCTTCTCTGTCTGTATAGTGCACTTTAATAAAAGGTTTCCAAAGGTAATTATTATTTCTCTGTAACCAAGCGTATTTTTGGAATCAAGGCTCCACGGAGCCTGATAACTGAAATGTAACCACATGTCTTCCAGATTGACCCCAGTGTTTAAACCTTCAGTTCAGGGGTCCCCCCGAGTCTCCCCAGGCCGGGTCTCAGCTTGGCAGGGACAGGGGTGGGGAGAGGGGTCCCTCGGACTCTCCATGTCTCTGATAGCCTCCCTCTACTGGCGGGCATCGGGCATGGATCCCAGCTGGGCTGTCATCTTGCCGGCAGCCCGGGTCCTGGCACTACCTGTAAATAAATCCCAGCCTGGGGGCAGGGGCGGCAGGTCTCTGCATCCCCGGCTGGGATGGGACAAGGTGCGGTGTGAGAGCCTCGGAACGTGGCTGAGTGCCAGCTGCCTGGGAAGCTCCTGCTGAGGGGAAGGCGGTGAAGACGTGGTGGGTGGACCAGGTGGAGCTGAAGGCCACGGTGACGGCCAGCACGGCACAGGGACACCAGGGGTCCCCACGGAGAGCGTGCGGACAACCGTCAGAGGGGGGCACCGGTGCGGGTTTCCGCAGCCCCTCACCATCCTCTCCTCCCCGGTACTCCCTGGCCTGGAGAACCGTCGGGGTGGGTGGGCAGAGGAGGGGCAGGTGGGGAAGCAGACCAGCCCCTCTGCTCTGCCCGGCTGAGGGTCAGGCCTGAGCTGCGGGTGGCGGGAAGCTTTAAACGGGATGAGAAGTTCAGGTTTTCATTTAGACCAGAGTGGACTGGTCGGGTGGGGAGGGAGAACCGCCGGCATGGGTGCGAGGACAGTGCAGCAGCTCTGATGCCCCCTCCCTATCGCTCACTCAGGGCCCAGTGGCCCCTGCACCTCCGCATGGATGTGGCCGGGTGCCCCCTGCCCACGGGATCCTGGAATCAGAGATCCCAGCTGACCGTGCAGCCCATGACATCCAGAGAGGATTCTGGTCCCCGCAGACCCTCCACTCAGCACCCCTGCTCCCTGAGCCCCGTCATCTGCGCGGAAGCCCGGGGGGCCTCCTGGGGCCCCTGCGGATGGGCTTAGCGCCGTGTGTGTGAGCGGACAGGTCCTGCCGAGAACAGAGGAGGGGGCGCCTTCACAGCAGCTCAAACCACCGACGGGCTCTGTCCTCGACGTCCGTTTTTGTCCCGATTCTCCTGTGTGTCCCAGGCCCTGGCTGTCCTGCTAACGTGCTGTGGGCCCTCTGGGCACCTGGAAGCTCTGACTCCGAGTGCTGCCCACGGCTGAGGGTGGAGTTGGGGTCGCGCTTCCCCCAGGCTGGGTGGTTCGTGGCCCAGTCTGCCCGGGCACTGGGTGACACCTGCTGCGGACCTCCTCCCACCCCGTCTCCGCTCCTCTGTACTCTTGCTGCTGTTGGGGGGTCATGTTTCCCAGGACAAGCCAGCTGGACGAGCGCTCTGCCCCCGGCGCTACTTTCTACCTAACCTGGATTAAGTCATGCTTTGTGCTGTCCCTGGATCAGCTGGCACTGGGCAGCAGGTCCACGGCCTGGAGGCTGCCCTGGCCCTGGGTTCCCCACTGTCTCACAGGTACCACAGGTCCCGGGGGTCCTGGGGTGGCTGATCTGCTCACCCTGGGCCTCCAGGGCTGCAGCTGCACCCTGTTTTGTTCCAGCTTCCCAGGCCTCTTCTGGGAGCCCCTGGGGGCCTCCTCAGCCCTGCCTTCTGCCCTGATCTCTCTAACAGGTGGGGAGGGGCTAAAGAACGCCCCCCTCCCCCCGCCGCCCACCGGGTTGGGGAGGTAGGAAGTGCCAGAGTCACAGGCCAAGCTGCACGTTTGGGCTTCCTGATTCTTCTCTGCTTCTTTGCTTCCCGATCCTTCTCTGCTTCTTTGCTTCCCGATTCTTCTCTGCTTCTTTGCCTTCTGATTCTTCTCTGCACCTTTCATCTTTATTAAAATATTTACAAAACCAGCCCACTCTCCAGAGCAGACTTCGAGCCAGAAGAATTGAAATATAGCCCCTGCTTCCCCACTCACCTGCTGTGTTACCTGGTACAATTCGCTTGGCCTCTCTGAGCCTCTCTCTGCCTTTTTAGGAGATCATAACACTTCCTCAGGGCGTAGCTGTGAGGACGAAATTAGATCTCACGCCCCAAGCACTGAACACAGGCCCCAGCCATACGCTGGGGCGGCATCTGCTCAGGAATCCTGCTTGGCCAGGAGCAGGGGGTTAAGTGCACGGACTGAGCTGCTATCAGGGTCTTTGAGGAATAGAACAATGTGGGGGGCATTTAGTCCTCTACGGATAATTTCTTCTGAACAGAAACAGTGTGTGAAGCCAAAGAGAGGGAGACCTCCCTTTCCAGAAGCGTGTTATTGAAGCCAAGCCCCGGCGAGGTCTGCCCATGTGTAGGTGCCGGCAGGCAGTGTGGCCTCCCATGGAGCGCCCTCTGCAGGGTCACCCTTGCCCCCCCCCCACCCCGACCTCGCTCGCCTGCCCGCCGGGGAGGAAGGAGGTGACTTTGTAAGGCTTTCTCTTTGGAAAAATAAGAGCTGTGGGGAATGACATTAATTTAAAAGCTTTTAAAGAGTCAATTCACCTGTGAAAGTGCTCCCCAGGTGAGAGCCTTCCTGTATGGAAAACAGCCCGGTCTTTAAAAGGATTTTAATTAATGTTGCTGAGAAATGTACCAATGGCACTTAAGGCTGAAAGCTCGAGAGCTAAGGTGCCAGCCAAGAGTTTTATGACGGGGAGCGAGTTGTCTTAAAGGCAGTTGAAATAATATCCCCACGCACTCAGCCTCAGCACTCACCTCTGGTCACGGCCAAATATAAGTGCCAGAACCCTTGGCGGCCTGACCCCCAAGCCCCCAGACGACACAGCCTCTGCCAGGACCTACCTGGTTGAACTGCAGAGGTGTTTTCAGGGACACGGCGCCTCCTCGCCCTTCGGGGACACACCTTGCTGGGCCGCCCAGCGCAGCTCAGATCTGATCTGGATCTGATCCATCGTCCAGCTGGTGCCAAAGCCGGAACTGGACCTGGAGGAGGGGCGATGGAGGGCGAGGGATGCAGATCTGGGACGGCCCATCCGGACTGTAGGCTCGAGCTGCAGATGGTGGAGTGGTCGTGGCTGGAGACCAGGGGCCCTGGGTGTGTGGGAGCAGCTCTGGTGGCAGCAGCTCCGCCCCACGGATGGCTGTGCAGTGACGTGAGACGTGCCTGCGGCTGTTCCTCCTGGGACGCTTGGCCGAGGGGCTGGGACAGGGCGGGCCTGGGAGTCTCTCTTCTCTGAGCCAGGGGTGAGAGAGATGGTCTCCAGGCTGTGGCTGCAACATTCTAGGAGGTGTCAGGGACTGGACGGGCCGGGAAAGGCCTCCTGCTTTCCTCACGGTGGGTCCTGGGGACCGGCCTGGGCCCAGCGTGCCAAAGGCTCTCCTCTTTATTCACGTTTTACTGTTTCCTGGAGAACTCTCCCCAGGATGAAGTTGCCTTCCCAATAAATTCTTACCACCACTTCTTGCTTCCTGAGGGGCAGCACAGCTCAGTGAACAAAAGCATGGAGCCAGAGGGCACAGGTTCAAATCCTGGCCGTGCCACTTACTAGCTGGGTGACCTGGGGCAAGTTACTTCACCTCTCTGTGCCTCAGTTTCTCCATCTTTAAAATGAGGACAAGAATAGCAACCCCTTCATGGGGTTGTGGTGAGAAATGAGTCAATATAAATAAAGCCCTTGAAACAGTGCCCAGAATGTTGTAAGCAAGCACTTCAGTCCTGCTAATGGCGCTGTTCTGGAGAAAAGGGAAACGTGACCCGCAGCCCGAGGCCCCCATCCTGTGACGGAGTGAGAGAGGGGATGTATCAGTCAGGAATGGGCTAGGTCAAGTGTGGTAACAAACACACCTCAGATCTCAGAGGCTTAAGCAAGATCTCACGGCTTGAGCAACAGACACTCGTTTGCCATTCACCATGCTGGCCACTTGGTGAGGGGCTCAGGCTTTCGAGGCTTCACTGTCTGGACCCTGTGGGTTAGGGTGGCACGGGAGGGGGAGAAGTGCCACCATAACCCACTCACTGGCTCTTCAATGCTTCCTGTGGAGGTGACTCAGGGTGCTTCTGCCCACATCTAATTGGTCAGAGTGAGTCACGTGCCTCCTGCCTTCCAAATCTACCATGTGGCCGGCCAGCAGGAGGAGAACCAGAAGTGCCGAAGACCTAGTGCCCCAGGCCCCTCCCTTCAGCTGACCAGGGGCTGAGCCTGGGGGCTCACTTAGGCCTTGCACTGTGATGGCCCCTGTGCCAGGAGGCAGTGCTGGGGGCTCTGTGGGTCCCACCTGCCCCCTCCTCTCAGACCCACCAGCCTTTCTCCTCCTTCCTGCAGGTACCCTCACCTCTCCCTGTCTTCCTGCTTGCCAATCTCTCTTCTGATTCATTGTGTACATTGCCTTTCCGATACGTGCATCTGGTCCTGTCGCTTCTGCTATGGGCTGGATGTTTGCATCCCCCCAAGTTCCTACGCTGGAACCCTAATTCCCAATGTGATTATGAGGGCCCCATATGAGGAGGTGGGGCTTTTGGGAGGTGAGTAGGGTTATATGAGGTCATGAGTGTGGGTCTGTTGCAGGAAGGGGGACCTCTTCCAGGGCCTGAGAGTGGGCTCTTGTCTAACACTTGGAAATAAATTGTCCGAGGAGACACACGTGCTGACAAAGCAGGGGACTTTATTGGGAAGGGGCGCCCGGGAGGAGAACAGGAGGGTGAGAGGACCCAGGAGGACTGCTCTCCACGTGGCTCCCAGTCTGGGGTTTTATGGTGATGGGGTTAGTTTCTGGGTTGTCTCTGGCCAATCACTCTGACTCAGGGTCCTTCCTGGTGGTGTGTGCATGGCTCAGCCAACGTGGATTCCGGCGAGAAGGATTCTGGGAGGTTGGTAGGACATATAGACTGGTGTCTACTTTCTCTTTTTGACCTTTCCTGAATTCTTCCAGTTGGTGGTAGTTTGTTAGTTCCGAGTTCCTTACCACCTGTAGTAAGAGAACTCACGCAAGTGGTTACTGTAGGGCCTGGCCAGGGTGCGTGGTTTCAGTCAGTGGTTCCCCTAACAGGTCCACGGTGCGATCGAGGCCCTTAGGAAGAGAGGAAGCCCTCCCTCTCCCTGTACATGAGGGCATTAAGGAAAGGCCATGTGAGGACGTGACCAGGAGGAGGGCTTTCTCCAGAACCTGGTCTCACTGGATCTCATTCCTTGGGGAGCTTTGCTGATCAGGCAAGTCTGAATTCAGTCCTACTGCTTCCCCACTACCTGGTCCCCCAGCTCTGCTGTCAGACCTGCCCACCGGCAGCTTCCACACTGCGCTGGGCATCCCAAGAGGACAGAGGCATGTGTGCTGGTCCTCGCTGGGGCCCAGCACAGCGTGGGCAGGTCGAGCACTGACCACTGATGGAGGGAGTGGATGCTTCCTTGCCCTACCAAACTCCGGGGCCTGAGAAAGGCCTTTTTGCTCCCTGAAATATGTGCCCTACATTTTTTTTTTTTGGAAGTACTAGATTTTTCTCTCTTGAATATTTCCTCCCCATCCCCCCCAAGACGCCAGGTCTTGTGCAGTCTGGGTGTTGGGGTCCTTGTGCCTGATTTCTGTGTGGGGTAGTCAGTCCCCAGCCGCATAGCACCTCTTCCTGCCATGTGGCATCACTGTCTAGGGCTGGCGGTCCAGGGTCCAACAGGCTGTCTGGCCACCCAGAGGCCTGCTGCCTCCCTGGTCTGGCTCAGAGGACAGGTGGCCTCCACCTTGCTGAGGTGGACAACTTCCTGCTCCTGTGCCCCGACTTATGTTCCAAACCTATATTCCATCATCTCCCCAGAGCCCGGCTCTCTTAGGATGACGGGGCAGTGTGGCCTAGGCTCCAGAACCCAGAGCCCCAGTCGGTCCCCTTTTCTTACCTGAAGATTTACACCTTAAGAGCTCAAGCAGAACTTCCTTTCCTCCTCCCCCAACTTTTATCTTGAAAACTTTCAAACCTGCAGGAAGTCAGAAAGGAGAGAAATAATGAAGACAGATCACTAGTTGCTAGCATTTGGGGCAGATTTTTCTTTTCAGCCTCAAAGCACAGAAGTTCTGATTCCACCTTTTTTTCCTGGGCAGTGGAGCCCCCTTCCCATCGTCTTCAAGGTCACAGCCCCAGTTGTCCGAGGGGAGACATATTCCCAGGCCCCTGCTCATCCCGAGATGCAGGTGACTTTCTAGTAGGACTTTGCTGGCTACAGAGAGAGCAGAGGGCGCACAAACTAATTCTCCATCTCAGAGACACATTGTATTTTCCTTCCTGGGGATTCCTTCTCAGGCCTTCTCTCCTTTCCCTCTTAGGAACACCCTCTGCTGTCTTTGCTCCAAGCTATGGTCATGCCCACTCACTTCCTTAGTAACCCGCTCCCTCACAGCCTTACTGCCCTTTCGTCCTTCTTTTCATACTCCTAATACCCTTTCTCCATTCTTCAATCCCAACTGATGTCCTCACTCTGTTTGAAAGTCCTCATTATCAGCGAGAAGCCCTCATCACCCAATTTACAAATTCACCTGCGTCTACACCCACCTGGCTGGCTGCCCACGTGGCAGAGGGTGACGTCTCTCTGCTCTCAGGACCAGCCCTGCTCGCAGACCCCTCTCAGTTGCTGAGGGTCTTCACGCCGCCACCACCGAGTCTTCTCCTCTCTAGATCTCATCCTTAGAAACGTGCTGAATAGCTTGTATCCTGACAAACACTTTCGCAGCCCCGCGTCTCCCTTCAGCCCTTGCGTCATGTCTCTGTGCTCTTAGACCAAGTTTCTTGAAAGTGTAGCCGACCTGCTCTCTCCTCTCTCCAGTTCCTCCCCCCGCCCCCCTTTGCTTCTCAACCTTCTCCCACCGGCTTCCACTTTCAGCATCATGGAAATGCTCTCAGGGTCGCGGAAGATCTCTCGGCCCTTCCAAGGGTGAATCCTCGGTGCTTGGCTCACCCACCGACTCAGCACCTTTGCTCACAACCTTTCCGTGAAACATTGTCTCATTTTGCTCCCAGGATACTCGCCCTCATTTTCTGGCATCTCCCCGACTTCTTCCCTGGCCCCCAGGCTTTGCAGGCACCTGCCGCGTCCCCCCCCCCAGCCTCTCAGAGTTGGTGTGTATCAGAGCCCACCCCTTCCTATCTCCGGGGGACTCCATCCCAGCACTGGCTGTGTACACCTGGACCCAGCGATGACTCTGAATTTATACAAACTTCTCCCCTGCACCCGAAGTTGCCTACTCACCGCCTCCAGCTCAATGTCTAGCTGGCACCTCAAATTTAAAATATCCAACCCTGGGACTTCCCTAGGGGTCCAGTGGTTAAGAATCTGCCTTCCAATGCAGGGGACGTGGGTTCGATCCCTGGTCGGGGAACTAAGATCTCACATGCCGCAGGGCAACTGAGCCCATGTGCTCTAGAGCCCGTGCTCCACAACTAGAGAGCCCACGTGTCGCAACTACTGAGCCCGAGTGCTCTAGAGCCCACAAGCCACAACTAGAGAGAAGTCGGTGCACTGCAACAAAGAAGCCCATGTGCCACAGTGAGAGATCCTGCAGGCCACAACAAAGGTCCCGCGTGCCACAGCTAAGACCCGACGCAGCCAGATAAATAAATAAATTAAAAAAAAAAATCCAACCCTGAACCCTTGACTTCCATCCCTGGATAAAGTCCTATTCTTTCCCCTGTGGTCCAACCACACCACCACTCACCTAGTGCTCGGGTCAAAGTTCCTGGAGTTGCTCTTGATTCCTATTTTCCTCTCACACCTGTAGCTTCAACAGTCCATCGCTGCATAACAAACTCACCCAAAGCCTAGTGGCTTGAAGCATAGCAGCCATTTCTTATCTCCTGAATTCTTGGGTTGACTGGTCTCAGCTGGATGGTTCTTTGGTTCCATCTCGTTCTGGGTGGGGCTTCAGTCAAGTGGAGGATCAAGTGAGGTGGTGTCTCCAGACAGCTCAACCTTACGGCTGCCAGTTGGTGCTGGCTTTCAGCTGGGGGCTGGAGGGGACAGGGCTGTGAATCAGAGTTCCTTGGTGGTCCTCCATGTGGCCTTTCTACCCGGCTTGGCTTCTTCGTGGGAAGAGCGGCCAAGAACATGGGGCCATCTTTAATCTGTAGTCTTCTCTATGGCCAAAGTTATTTACATTCGTCTGATAAACAAAATCCTTTTACCCTGGTCCATTCTGGTATCAGACTCAGGCTTGAGGCCCAGGATTTCATCTCTAAATCAGGTCCAGGTATGGGTGGGGCTCCTTGGTAGAAGCTCCTCCAAAGTGGTAAACGATAAAGGTAATGCTTAGTGTATGGAAACCACAGCAACACCATTTGTTTTCCTTCATGAGTTTCTGGGTTGACTGTGCTCAGCTGGCTGACCCTTCCGCTCCCCTGGTCTTGGCTGGGCCCTTGTCCTCAGGGCTGGGACGTTGGGTGTGGTTCACTCACCTAGCCGGCAGTGGTGCTGGCTCTTGGCTGGGAGCTCAGCAAGGCTACCAAGCAGAGTTCCCTGGTTTTCCCTGCAGGGGCTTCTCCAGATGGATCGGGCTTCTCAAGCAAAAGTGAAAGCTGCAGTTCTTAGGGCCCAACCTTGGAATTTACTCAGTGTCACTTCTGTCACATGTTACTGGGAAAGGACCCCATCTCTTGACTGAGGAATCTGTGGTCACTTTAAATCCACCGCACTGATCTGCCAGTAAGTCCTCTAAGTTTCATATCCAAAAAAATCTATTTATTTACTTTTATTGTGTACACCTATTGCCCTAATCCAATCACCGCCAACTCTAGCTCAGACATTGCGGTGTCCTCCCAACTGTCCTACCCACTCCTCCTGGCCACCTTACCTGGTCCTCGCAGACCACACACACCTGGGGACAGCGGGGGCTCCACTGAGACCGCGCGGACTGCTCCACACACTTCCTCGTTTTGGACCCGTTGGTTCCTCGGGGCATGCGGCTCTCACGGAGGGGGCAGAAGTGCAAGAATTGTTCAAAGCCTCTGCTTCCATCACACCTGCTCACATCCCATTGGCCAAGCCCAGCACAGAGGGATGGGAAAGAGGTGTGTGTGCAGGGATGGGAGGGGTCATGGAAGGGGGGCTGGAAGAGAAGAGCGTGGACAGACAGTGCAGTTGGCCCCAGACCCACGTTTAGACATTTTTATTATGTCCGTCAGTGCTGGGTTAACCATACATTGCTGTGTCTGCACGTCTCTCTCTCCATTTATTTTCTTCTTTTTAGACTCCTTCTCTTCCTCTAATATCAATCTCACCCAGTAGTATCCACAGGGCTAGTGGGACAGATACACACTTTTGTTGACTGACAGTTTTCTGGAAGGCAATGTATATGTAAAGGCTTGGGAATGTTTGTACCATTTGGCCCAGTAATTCCATTTCCTGTTACTTAGTTTTAAAAAAGAACCAGAGGCACACAGACATTTCCATGCCAGTGGGTTCTTGGCAACACTGTTTATAATAGGAGAAGTCTGGAGCCTCTTTGTCCTTGCAATCTTCCTTTGGCCTTTTTCTTCCTCCGTGTGCCTGGGCTTTCTTGCAGAGCACAACCAACTGAAAGCTTCCAACATGCCAGATTTCCGTGATTGATTGATTCATTCGTTCATTCATTCATTTATTGGCTCTGTGAAGGCATTTTTTAAAAATTTATTTATTTTATTTTTGGTTGAGTTGGGTCTTCATTGCTGCGCATGGGTTTTCTCTAGCTGCATCGAGCAGGGGCTGCTCTTCGTTGCAGTGCGTGGGCTTCTCATTGCAGTGGCTTCTCTTGTTGCAGAGCACAGGCTCCAGACGTGCAGGCTCAGTAGCTGTGGCTCATGGGCTCAGTAGTTGTGGCTCGCAGGCTCAGTGGCCATGGCTCACGGGCTTAATTGCTCTGTGGCATGTGGGATCTTCCTGCACCAGGGCTCGAACCCGTGTCCCCTGCATTGGCGGGCGGATTCTTAACCACTGTACCACCAGGGAAGCCCGAAGGCATTTTTTTGAGCACTGACTATGGACCATATTCTGGAGTCTCATGGAGTTACAGTTTATAGTGAGGGAAATATCTCATAATTGGGTAAACAGATTGTAAAGTACATAATTGTAATTTGTGATAATTTGTACAATTAGTTAATCATAATTTGTGAAAGAAATTATGTGCACCCAAAGAAAACCATGGGGACGTTACCTAGATTATGTAGTCAGGTCTCCCTGAGGAAGTAACATTTAAGTTAACTCATAGAAGTTAAGGTGCTGTCTCCACATAACACTGGGGAGAGCGGTCGAGGCAGAGGGGCACTGGGTGTGAGAAGGTCCAGAGGGAGCAAAGACCTGGGTGCATGTGTGCTGGAGACGCTGAGAGGGGCTGGGAGGGGGTGCTGGCTTGGATCACAGGGGCTTCAAGCCTTGTAAGATGACTGAGTTTCATTGAATGTACCATGGGAGACTGCGGAAAGCTTTCAGTGCAGCCCAGCTGAAGCTTGAGAAAGACCACTCTAGCTGCCGCTGGAGAGAGACGGGCTGTTAGGTGAGAGGAAGGGGAGGGAGGCGGAGGGAGAGCAGGTGGGAGCCCCCGGCAGAGCTGAGATGAGGTGAGAGGTAGAGGTGGCTGGACCAGCGCTGAGGGGGGTGGGGCACGGAGGCTTCATTCCTGGCAGTGACGTTTATCAGATGACCCCTCCCTCAAGATCCTCCAGCCGCCAGCATCTTGTGCAAGATCCACGTCTCAAAGAAGGGAGGCCCTACAGAACAAGGCAGAACAAAGTAGAGCATTTTCAGGTTTTGTGTTTCAAAATGAACATTTGAAACTTCCCAGATGAGACTGTACATTGAGAAAAGTTCTTTGTAGTCTTTAAAGGTTAAATTTTTGTGCACCCAATGTTATAAACAGCAGACTTGGGAAGAATGCAGAATGAATGAGAAACAGTTTTTCCACCCTCAGTTGATAAACACTCCAGAGGCTGGGGGGAGGGGGGAGAGCGTGGAAAAGCGAATGAACCAGGATGTGAAGATGGGACCCTCCCATATGAGGCCGCGGAGACAGACGCCATTGTCCAGAGGAGCTGTGAGGTCACTGCGGTGGGCTTGCAAAAGTGGTGGAAGGAAGCCAGCTTTAAATCCTGAGTGGACCAGTGGTTCCAGCCAACAGGAGAGGGGGAGAGGCCAAGAAGAGGATCCCTGGAAACTAGAGGGGGCTCCTTTGGACAGAGCTGTTTAGGGACCCCTGCCCTGGAAGGGCATGGGGTGAGGGGTGTCTCATTCTGACCCTGGGCTTAGTGAGAGCTGCTTCCAGGATGTTTCTGGGGAGACTTGATATGGGTGCTCTGCACTTGGGAGACCCCGACTCCCTTGGGGTGAGAGGTTGTATGCCAGGGCTGTAGCAGCAGAGTTGGAGATTTTGTCTGGACTCCCAGAGACCTCGTGTGGGCCCCACACCACAGACAGCTGGCCTGGGGTCAACCACAGAGAGATGGCCAGGGGTCAACCACAGAGAGATGGCCAGGGGTCAACCACAGAGAGATGGCCAGGGATCAACCACAGAGAGATGGCCAGGGGTCAACCACAGAGAGACCACTCGGAGGTCAACCATAAATGGCCAGCCCTGGGTCAACAGTAGAGAGTTGGCACAGGGGTCAACCATAGAAGGCTGGCCTGGGGTCTACCATGGAGAGCTGGGCCGGGGTCAACCTAGATCCTGTCCATAAGGGTCACCTGAACGGGCGGGAAGTCCTTGGCAGAAAGGAGCTAGAGGTGGCGCCATCATTTAGGGTGGGGGAGGATGAGTAACACTTGCTTTTGCCAAGAGGACTGAGGGGAGAAGTCCAGTGATGGGTTTGGAGGGTGTCTCCAGAGAACTCACCCAATGTGAAGAGTCTACTTTAAGCCCCAGGAGCACTGAGCTGGGATTAGGTCAGCAGAATGGGACCAGCCAGGGAAGACCTTCCCAGGTCGCTCTGTGTCCTCCCCTTCCCTGGCTGGACACAGCAGGAGTCTAGGGCAACCACTGGAGGGAGGAAGCCCTACTCCATTTGTATCGTGTGCCTCATCCTTACACACCCACCTTGTCCTGTGGGATTTGTGCTCATTCTTTGAGACTTAGCTTTGTTGTCACATCTGGAAACCTTTTCTAATCTCCAAGAGCCAGGTGTCTCCTCTAAGGGTCCCCCCAAGACCATGTACTTAGGCCAATATTTCATTCACTGTCATTGCCTGTGGACACATGTGTGTCCCTCACTAGATCATGGCCTCCAGGGCCAGGGACTGTGTCTGTGGCTGCAATATAGGAGGAAGCAATACTTACATTTTAAAAGAGTGAGTGGACGAAGGGGAGGCAATTAACTGGATTATGGTCCTTTTATACCAATAATAATAGGCAGCCAGTTAAAATCATGCCTTAAAATATTTAGCAGAATAAGAAAAGTCTGACTATGTGGGAAAGTGTTAATAAAAGTGTGGCTACTTCTATACCAGTGTACACTTAACTTAAGGGCTAAAATGAAAAAGACTGATGACACCAAATGTTGCCAAGGTCAGGGAGCAACCAGAATATATGTGGGAATGTACGTGGTATAATAACTTTGGAAAACCCAGTCCTTGGTAGTTTCTTACCCTATGACCCAACAATTCTCTTCTAGGTGTTTATCCCAGAGAAATAACAACGTGTGCTCCCAAAAAAACTTGTACAAACATGTCCACAGTCATTTTGCAGATAATACCCCCAAATTGGAAGCAGCCCAGGTGTACCTCAATAAGAGACTGGGTTAATTCACACAATGGTTGCCTCCTTGGCAGAAAAAGGAAGAAACTATTGATACATATAATAACATGGGTGAAAATAAAAAATTTATGCTGCATTTCTGAAAGAAGCCTTACTCATAAGAATACATACTTATGGTTCCATTTATATAAAATCCTAGAATAGCCAAAACTATTCTATGGAAGGAAAAATTGGACCAGGTTGCCTTTGTGGAATGCAGAAGATTGGCTGGGAAGGGGGACAGTGATATTCTATATTTTGAAAGGAGTTTGGATTTGTCAAAACTTGACAAATATACACTTAAGATTTGTGCATTGTATATAAATTTTACATCAAAAGAAAAAAACTATTACTGAGTTCTAGTTAATTATAAGCATGCTGAGGCATTTGGGGGAAATGTATTAGTATTTTCAATTTAACTTGTATTCTGTAAAAAAAAAACCAATATAGATTAATGGATGGATGGAGAAGTGGATAGATGAATGGAGAAGTGATGGGATGCAGTAAGATGTGAGGGGTGAAACCCAGATTGTGACTATCTGGCCGCTCACTGTGTATTGGTTTCCTGTGGCTACTGTAACAGTTCTGGAGGCCAGAGGTCTGAAATCAAAGTGTGGGCAGGGACATCCTGCACCAGAGGGGCACATTTGCTACAATTGATGAACTTGCATTGACACATCATCATCACTCAAAGTACACAGTTTACACTAGAGTTCACTCTTGGTGTTGTCCGTTCTGTGGGTTTTGACAAATGTACCATGACATATATTCACCATTATAGTATAAACAGAATAGTTTCACTTCCCTAAAAATCCTCTGTTCTCTGCCTAGCCATCCCTCCCTGGCAACCACTGATACATTTACTGCCTCCATAGTTTTGTCTTTTCCAGAGGAAGCAGTAACAGAAGGGTTCAGTATTATTCTTTTGCATGTGGCTGTCCAGTTTTCCCAACACCATTTATTGAAGAGACTATCCTTTCCTCATTGAGTATTCTTGGCTCCCTTGTCAAATATTAGTTGACTGTATATGCATGGGTTTATTTCTGGGCTTTCTGGGTTTATTTCTGTTCCATTTTGTTCCATGGTTTCATTTCTGGGCTCTTTATGTGTCTGTTTTTATGCTAATACTACATTGTTTTGATTACTATAGCTTTGTAATATGGTTTGAAATCAGGAAGTGTGATGCCTCTAAGATCACTTTGGCTATTCAGGGCCTTTTGTGGTTCCATGAGTTTTAGAATTGTTTTTTCTATTTCTGTGAAAATTGCCATTGGAATTTTGATAGCATTTGCGTTGAATCTGTAAATGGCCTTGGGTAGTATGGACATTTTACCAGTATTAATTCTTCCAATCTCTGAACATGGAATACTTTTCCATTTATTTGTGTCTTGTTCAATTTCTTTCCTCTATGTCTTATACTTGTCAGTGTATAGATCTTTCACCTCCTTGGTGAAATTTACTCCTAAATATTATTGCTTATGCTGCTGTTGTAAATGGGATTGTTTTCTTTTTCAGATAGTTCATTGTTAGTGTATAGAAACACAACTGATTTTTGTATGCTGACTTTGTATCCTGCAACTTTACTGAAATAGTTTTATTAGTTCTAACAGATTTTGGGGAGAATTAAGATTTTCTATGTATAAGATAATGTCATCTGCAAACAGAAGCATTTTACTTTTTCCAACAAATTGGACAACCTAGAAGAAACTGATAAATCCTAGATACATACAATCTACCAAGACTGAGTTATGAAGAAATAGAAAACCTAAACAGACCAATAACAAAGAAATTGGATCAGTAATGAATAATGTGCCAACAAATAAAAGCCCAGGACCAGATGGCTTCATGGTGAATTCTACCAAACATTAAAGTAGACTTGATGACAATCCTTCTCAAACTTTTTCACAAAATTGAAGAGGAGGGAACACTTCCAAACTCATTTTACAAGGCAAGAATTACCCTGATACCAAAGCCAGACAGGCACACTGCAGGAAAAAAAAAAAAAAAACTACAGACAATTACCCCTGATGAATATAGATGCAAAGTTCTCAACAAAATACTAGTAAATTGAATTCCACAGCACATTAAAATGATCAATCATACACCATAATCAAGTGGGATTTATCCCTGGAATGCAAGAATGGTTCAACATGCACAAATCAATAAATGTGATACACTACATTAATAGAATGAAAGATAAAAATGATATAATCATCTGAATTGTTGCAGAAAAAAATAGACAAAATTCAACATCCTTTCATGATAAAAACTTTCAACAAAGTGGGTATAGAAGGAACATACCTCAACATGATTCAAGGTCATATATGACAAGCCCACAGTTAACATCGTACTAAATGCTGTAATGTTGAAAGCTTTTCCTCCAAGCTCAAGAACACAAGGATGTCCACCCTCACCACTCCTATTCAGCATAGTACTGGAGGTCTTAGCCAGAGCAATCAGGCAAGAAAAAAGTAAAAGGCTTCCAAATTAGAATGGAAGAAGCATAAGTCTTTATATGTAAGGTGGGTTTCTTGTAGACAACATATAGTTGGGTCTTGTTTTATGATCCATTCTGACAATCTCTTTTAATTGGTGAATATCCCAGATTTGGGCATTCTGCTCTGTTTTCAGTTTCAGTCTTTTTTTTTTCTCTTTACTTTTCTGTTTTGGAAGTTTCTGTTGATTTATCTGCAAGCTCAGAGATTCTTTCTTCTGCTGTGTCTAGTCTACTGATAAGCACATCAAAGGCATTTTTTCATTTCTGTTATGGTGTTTTTGATCTCCAGCATTTCTTTTTGGTTCTTTCTTAGGATTTCCATCTCTCTGCTTACATGGCTCATCTGCTCTTGTGTGCTATCTACTCTCTCCACTAGAGCCCTTAGCATGTTAATCATAGTTATTTTAAATTCCCCGTCTGGTAATTCCAACATCCCTGCCATATCTGAATCTGGTTCTGTGCTTGCTCTGTCTCTTCAAACTGTGGTTTTTGGCTTTTAGTATGTCTTGTAATTTTTTTCCTGATAGCCAGAGCTGATGTTCTGGGTTAGAGGACCTGCTGTAAATAGGCCCTTAGTGATGTGGTGGTGAGTTGTGGTGGAGGGAAGGTACTATGGCCCTATGATTAGGTCTCATTCTTTTTATGAGCCTGTGCCTCTGGACTGTGAACTTCATGAGTGGTTCTCAGTTTTTTCCTCCTCCCTTAGGTGGGAGAGGAGGGCTAGCATGGGCGGGAGTTGGGGATTTTCCTTCCTCCAGGACAGTTAGGGTCTGGTAAAATCCAGAAGGTTAGGCTCTGGTTAACTAGTCTCTCCCCAGGACAGATGTCTCACCTATTCCAAAATGCTTCTTTTCCCCTCCCCATGCCAGGAGAATGAGGGGATTTTCCTCCAATATTCACTGAGAGAACCTGGTTGAGCCCCTGGCGGTGCCGCTCACAGAAGTGTGGGGTCCCTGATGACTGGATCCCCCTGGAGTTTTTACCTCTCAGACTTATCTGCACTGAGCCTCCAGCAATTCACCCATTACAGTTCAGGCTTTTCTGCCCAGGCACTGGTTCCTGTGGACATTTCTGCTGGTAGGTTTCTGTTCTGGTAAGTGGTGAGTCTCAGTGTCTACCTGGCCATCTCTCCAGTTTTGGGAGCAGTGGTTTTCCCTGTGACCACACTTCTCTGACGGATCCAAGAAGAATTGTTAATTTTTCAGTTTGTTCAGGTTTTTACTTCTGGTTAGGACAGAGTTACGACTTCCAAGCTCCTACATGCTGGAGTGGAGACTGGAACTCCAACACTACTTTTTTTTTTTTTTTTTAACATCTTTATTGGAGTATAATTGCTTTACAGTGGTGTGTTAGTTTCTGCTGTATAACAAACTGAATCAGCTATACGTATATATATATATCCCCATATCCCCTCCCTCTTGCGTCTCCCTCCCATCCTCCTTATCCCACCCCTCTAGGTGGTCACAAAGCACTGAGCTGATCTCCCTGTGCTACGCAGCTGCTTCCCACTAGCTATCTGTTTTACCTTTGGTCGTGTATATGTGTCCATGCCACTCTCTCACTTCATTCCAGCTTACCCTTCCCCCTCCCCGTGTCCTCAAGTCCATTCTCTACGTGTGTGTCTTTATTCCCAACACTACTTTTTTATTTAAACATGTTTTTTCTTTGATGAGTATGTGTCATTTCTATAACAAAATTGTTATTTTAAATATTAAAAGGAGGAGTCATACTTTTGACTCAGTACTTACGCTTTTGCGTAAAGGGAGACAAGATTTATAAACAAAGATGTCCATGGCGATTGTCCACAATCATCTGGAAATAGCATAATTGTCTACTACTAGGAGAATGCTTGCATAAATTATGCTATAATGGAATGATGGCATGCAAATATGAAAAGTAGGTTTAAAAAGAGTTTTAAAGCAGCATGAAAAGGCGTGACCTGAGCTTGTAAATTCAACCAGTGTTTTAAAAGTTTTCGAGATTCCAAGTTTTCCATAATATAAATACTTGTTAATTAATATTCAGAAAAAATGTTATAAAATGTCACTCCTTGGATGGCCCTCCTAGGCCCTCTCCGCACCCCCCGCCTGCCCTGGGCTGCCTTACTGTGGCCAGGCCTCCCTGCCTGGAGGCCTCAGCTAGCCTGACTCCCCTGGGAGGTGCACTTTCATCCACTACCAGCTGAGCCGTGTGTACTTGGCAGCTGATTTTTTGGTCCAGTCCATCTCCTTGGAGAAAATTGGTTTCTGTGGTTGTTGAGTCTAACTGCCAGTTTCCACTGTTCAGTTGAGTAAATTTCCTTGTATCCTGTCACCATGCTATCAGCCCAGCTGATGCGTGGCTTTTACATTCTTCCAACAAGAAACTGAAGACAGCCATGAGCTGGTTTTTAGAATGACTGAAAAGTCATGAGGATCTCTGGGCCAAGACAAACAGGCTGATGGAGATCTCAGCCTTGGGGTGGTTTGGACGGCAGGGCCAGGCATGGGTGTCCAGGTGGAGTGCCAGCAGGTGGTGACGTGGTGGTCCCCGGAGAACGGGAGCAGATCGTGTTGGTGGGTTTGGGGGGGGCGGGCACAGCTGGCTGGAGAGGCTCTGTCCCCCAGCAGGCATGGTCCCCTCCCACGCGTGGGTCCAAGGCATTCCACGGCAGCATTCCTGCTTTGAGGACATGTTTCCCAGTTGGAAGAAAGTCAATCCCTAAAAACCTCTGCCTCTGCCCACGTGCAGCAGCAGCTGAACAAGCCTGTTCCCAGGCAGATCACGGAGCCCACGAGCTGCCCATGTGAAAACTGTCAAACATGAAAAGGAGGCACACTGGCCTCTGGCTTGTGTCTTGAACTTTTGAATTAGCAACTCACCCGCCAAGAACGTGTGCCGAATGGCTCTTTTGCGTGGCAGGGACTAGTGCTTTGCAGATTCAGGATCTAGATTACTGCCAGAGAGTGTAAAGCGTCTGGTGATTTGGGAAGGAAACCTTTCCAGACTAAACTGAGGCCCACATGACTTCCCGAGCTACAAAGAGCACGTGTTCTTGTTGGGTGGGAGTGGGCTGACGCGGTGCCCTTGCCTCGTGTTAGTGTGGGCACCCCTGAAAACTGACCCCATGAGGAAGACAGATGCACATGGTTGATTTGGGAGGGATCCCAGGTGAGGAGTTGGGGAGGGAGGAAAGCTGGTGAGGGGTGGCGGGTGAGCAGGGTCCTGTGTGGACTTTGGGCCTCAGCCCCCGGGTCCTCTGAGGAGGTGCTCGCTGTTCCCTTGGGAGACTAGAAATCTGGGGTGTCCGTTCACTGACTCCCATCTTTCACCACCCAGGCTGTAAGTCCCCAGTGCTTCTGGGCTGCCCTACCTAGGACCAAGCAAGTGCCCATGGCTGGAAAGGCCCCAGGCAAAGACACAGAGAGACAGGGCACCAAGAGGACATGCATGGGGACTGTCCCCTGCTGGAGTGTGTGGGGTGGAGTGTGTGTGAGGCATACCTGACACCCCTCTTCCCTCAGAAGCAATGAGACCCCTGAGATGCATCCGGCATCTGAATTTTAGATGATACTTTGCCTTAAACTCAGTCCGTCAATGCAGTACTGGAGCGCCAGCTGTGTGTTGGGCAGTGTCCTGGGGCCTGGGAATGGCAGGGGGCAAAAGAGACCTCACCGTCTTGGAGCTCCCATGGATGTAGCCATGTGGGATGGGAAGTGGTGGGGAGGGCGTCCGAAAAGACCAAGCTGGAGCGGATGTGAGTGTGGCGTGAGGGGAGGTTTAGGTTAGGGGTAGGGGTAGGTGAGGGGTCAGGGGCACTGCAAACGGGTCCTCTAAGCTGACACTTGAAGCTTTCATCACAGGCAGACCTGGGGGCCATGTGGGCTGGGGCCGTTGACCACGAGGATGCCCCCAGAGTGGTGCACCCTGGGAAGCTCCGTATCCTGGCCCCATCACAGGACTGCCGGTAGGAGCAGCTGACTGCTCATGCGGGGCCAGCAGTCGGGGTCTCTTGTCCCAGGTGGCCCACCCTGGACTTGGCCCGTGGAGTAAACGCCAACATCTTCCCTGTTTCAGTGGGTCATGCGCCCTCCTCGCAGACTCAGCCCTCATTTGCCCTTTTCTGGAAGCCTCATCATGACCGAGAGCTAGAGGGAAACAGTGCAGTGTGGGCAGGTACCACTGGTAAGTTAATTAGAGCAGTTTCCCTCCCAATGGGAATGTGCCTGTGGACCAGTTTTTAGGGTCTCTATAACATATTATTACAAACTTGGTGGCTGAAAACAACAGAAATGGAACCCTTCATGGGTCTGGAGGCCAGAAGTCTGCAATCAAGTCATCTTCCTTGTCTAAATCGTTTTTTTTAACACCTTTATTAGAGTATAATTGCCTTACAATGGTGTGTTAGTTTCTGCTTTATAACAAAGTGAATCAGCTATACCTATACATACATCCCCATATCTCCTCCCTCTTGTGTCTCCCTCCCACCCTCCCTATCCCACCCCTCTAGGTGGTCACAAAGCACCGAGCTGATCTCCCTGTGCTATGCGGCTGCTTCCCACTAGCTATCTATTTTACATTTGGTCGTGTATATACGTCCATGCCACTCCCTCACTTCATCCCAGCTTACCCTTCCCCCTCCCCATGTCCTCAAGTCCATTCTCTACGTCTGCGTCTTTGTTCCTGTCCTGCCCCTAGGTTCTTCAGAACCATTTTTCCCCCTTTAGATTCCGTATATATGTGTTAGCATACGGTATTTGTTTTTCTCTTTCTGACTTACTTCACTCTGCATGACAGATTCTAGGTCCATCCACCTCACTACAAATAACTCAGTTTCGTTTCTTTTTATGGCTGAGTAATATTCCATGGAGGTTCCTTAAAAAACTAAACATAGAACTACCATATGACCCAGCAATCCCACTACTGGGCATATACCCTGAGAAAACCATAATTCAAAAAGAGTCATGTACCACAATGTTCATTGTAGCTCTATTTACAATAGCCAAGACATGGAAGCAACCTAAGTGTCCATCGACAGATGAATGGAAAAAGAAGATGTGGCACATGTGTAACTCTCTTTGAAGCTTCCAGGGCAGAGCACGTTCCGGGCCTCTCTCCCTCTCCCGGGTGTTGCCGGCAATCCTTGGTGCTCCGTGGCGCATAGATGCATCCGTCCAATCTCTGCCTTCACATCACCTTCTCTGCTTTGTGTCTTCTCCCCTTCTCTTCCCTTATAAAAACACCTGTCGTTGGATTTAGGGCCCACCCTAATTGATCTCATGGGCGATCTCATCTTGAGATCCTTGACTTAATTGCAACTGCAAAGACCCTTTGGTCAAATAAGGTCACATTTACAGGTGATGGGCGGGCATATTTTTTGGGGGCCACCATTCAATCCACTGCAGCTTGCTTTGGGGACTGAGAAATTAAAAAATCTTCTAATTTTTAACCAGTTAGTATGAAGGTGGTCTCAAGGCAGCCCCAGGTGCAAACTCAGAGGCATGGAGAGGACACCCAGCTGGCAAGGACAGTCTCAGGGCCCGCCTTTCTGTGCTGCTGACGCAACTCCGGCAACCTCGACCCACTTCCTCCATCTCCACACTCGACGCCAGACTTTCTATCTGCTTCTTTTTCTCCCAATTGTCAAATGGACAGGCAATATAGTGAAGTAAAGAAGCAAGATCCCAAGCCCCAGCTATAGCATTTGCGAGACTTGTGAACTTGACCAAATGCATCTCTAAACCTCTTTGCACCTCATTTTTCCCATCTGTGAAATGGGGATAATTTCTGCCTTATGCCTTTCATCTATGGTCAGGGATGCAATAAAATCATGTGTTAAAGTATTTTGGAAATGGTAAGGTGCTAAAAACCATTATCTAATTAGAGACCAACTTAGGCTTTTCAACTGTACAATGGGAAGACTTTATATTACCTAATTCTTTGATGATTAAATAGGATAATTTGTGTAATAACAGTTGACATATTACAGGTGCTCAAGCAATATAAGTTATAATAATAATGCTTCAAAAACCATGTTACCTCTCCAGGATAATGTTTTGACTTGTGAAGTTTTAGCTATTACACAGTTACATGAATAAAAGCAGAGAATACAGATTAAGCAAAATTAAGAAAAAAATTACCTTAATCAGAGGAATCTTAATTAACATTTTTATAGATCTTTTCATATTTTTCCATGTATATGAATATATGATTATTTTCTAAAAACTGGATCAACAAATATATTTTTGTACCATTATTTTTAATGCTTATGCAGAATTCTAATTAACTCTTTATTATTGAACATTGAGGTTTGATTTTTTCTTTTTTTGCAATAATAATGCTGATAAGAACATGCTTGTAACTAAATCCTTATAATTGAAGGTTAATCAGGTAAAGAACAAACTAGAAGTGGAAATATGAGGTCAAATCACTCACATATATATTTTTAAAGTTGTGGTAAAATATTATAAAATTTACCATGTTCACAATTCTTCTTTTTTTTTTGGCTGCGTTGGGTCTTTGTTGCTGTGTGCAGGCTTCCTCTAGTTGCAGTGAGCGGGGGTTACTCTTCGTTGAGGTGTGCGGGCTTCTCATTGAGGTGATCTCTCTTGTTGCAGAGCACAGGCTATAGGCGTGCGGGCTTCAGTAGTTGTGGCGTGTGGGCTTCAGTAGTTGTGGCACGCAGGCTCAGTAGTTGTGGCGCACGGGCTTAGTTGCTCTGCGGCATGTGGGATCTTCCCAGACCAGGGCTCGAACCCATGTCCCCTGCATTGGCAGGTGGATTCTTAACCACCGTGCCACCAGGGAAGCCCATGTTCACCATTCTTAAATGTGCAGTGCGGTGGAACAAAGTACATTCACATTGTTCCACAGCCATCACCACCGTCTCCAGAGCTCTTTTCACCTTGTGAAACTAAACCCCCCATTAAACACTAGCTCCCCACACCCCTCCTCCCTCCCCCTCGCAACCACCATCTACGTTTCTGTCTGTATGAATCTGGCTACTCCAGGGACCTCGTAGAAGCAGAATCACACAATATCTATCCTTTTGTGACTGGCATATTTCACTTAGCATAATGTCCTCGAGGTTCATCCATAGTGTACTATGTATTGGAATTTGCTTCCTTTTCAAAGCTGAACAATATTCTATTGTATGCATAGACTACATTTTGCTTATTCATTACTCAGTCAATGGACCCTGGGTGGCTTCCACCTTTTGGCTACTGTGAACAATGCTGCTCTGAACATGGGTGTGCAAATATCTCTTTGAATTCATGGTTTTAATTCTTTGGTGTATATACTCAGAAGTGGAATTGCTGGATCATCTGGGAGTTCCATTATTAACCTTTTGAGAAACTGCCGTACTATTTTCTGTAGTGATCGCACCATTTTACATTCCTATCAACAGCACACAAATGTTCCAATTTCTCCACATCCTTGTCAACACTTGTTATTTTTCTGATTTTTTCATAGTAGCCATCCTGAGGAGTATGAGGGAGGATGTGCATATTTTCAAGGCTTTGAAATTAATTGCCAAGCTATTCAGCAGAAAAGTAATACTTTGCACTCTTACCAACAACGGATAAAGCAACTGTTTCCACCATCCTCATGAATGCAGAGCATCCTTGCTAATTTTTTGATGGGCATTTGCAAAAGGAAGTGTGGGCATGACAAGATGGGCCCGGAGGACTGTGCCTGCCTGCCCAAGAGAAAGGCCTACCCGGCTGAGACCGTACCCCAGCTGGTCGACCCTCTCTAGGGTAAACAGGGTATCCTGTTTCAGCTCCATGAATTATGTCTTCAGAGTATTCTTTCTGATGCGCACGCCAAAACCTTTACAAGAAGCAAGAGAAGCTCCTCGAAGGGCCACGAAGTAAGCTGACCAGTCCCAGGAAACAAACCTATGTCCCACCGGAAATCTGGTGTTAGTTAATAAGCCTTTGAGGGGACCGCAAGACCGATCAATTGATTGCTTTTCCTCTGTTTCATTTTATAATTTGAGTTGTGATTGCAGGGCTCTGATTCCCCAAACCTCCCAAACCTTCACAACTTAAAACTAAGCAGTACACAGTGTTGCGTAACAGGATAGAGAGCCCTCTCCTACGCCCAAAACGCTCCCTTCCCCAAAAATCTGCTCAAAAAAGTAAAGTCCAGCACTTGGTCTGTTTGTCACTGGATCACGTCCGTGCTCTTGACCCCAAATGGAGTTCCTGTTGCCGTTCTGATCGCATTGCTGAGCTCTGGGAACTGGCAGCTATCTTCATGCAATGTGGGAGTGAGTGGCTAATTAAGATGAAAGGAGGTTAAGTAGATGAAAAATACGCAAGTGGTTATGCAGACCAGACATTTACTGATGGCTTCTCCTGGCTTCCGTTAGAGCCGGGTTGGTTGACTCTGAGCTTATGGTCATTGGACGGATCCTGCTGGATTCCCCCCTTCCCACCGGTGGGGAGGGCTCTCAGGCCCCTGTGTGGAGCAGAAGCTTGTTCAAAATATTTATAGTGCCATGGTTGCTTGTTATCTGTGGACTCCATATTTGCAATCCGGCCCACTTGCTAAAATGTATTTGTAACCCCCAAACCGATGCGCATGGTGCTTTCGGGTCATTTGTGGACATGTGCAGTGCAGTATAAACTTTGAGCTGCTCTTTGCAACTCCTGCTCAGGTGAGGCTGAACCAGGAGACACTCTGCCTTCTTGGTCTGGCTCTGACCCTGTCATTACGTGTCCTATTCTTGGCCTATTTAGTGCTACACTTTTTGCAGGTTTGTGCTTTTTTTCTTTTGTTGGTGACCTTGCTCTTTAAAATCGCCCCTGACCTAGTGCTGAAGAGCTTTCTGTGTTCCTAAGGACAAAGCTGCGATGTGCCTTGTGGGGAAAATATGTGTTAGAGAAGCTTTGTTCAGGCCTGAGTTACAGTGTGGTTGGCTGTGATTGTTCAACACTAATGAGCCAACCGCATATATTCAATAAGGTGTCTTGAGCTAGAAACACACATAAAACAAGGTCACGTATTGGTCAGCAGATGAAAACGTTGGGACCAGGGCGTGACTCTAGGACATACCTCCTGCCGATGAGGAGATTGGGCTCTATGCGTTTTGCCTGTATTATCAAAATTTATCCTTGTTTGGTTGAAGACTCACAGCAAGGTTTTACCTGTTGTTCAGCCACACAGAACTTCTGACCCGTCTAGTACTAGCTTCCACTCTGCTCCACTGCTTCCTTTTTTTTTTTTGCGGTACGCGGGCCTCTCACTGTTGTGGCCTCTCCCGTTGCGGAGCACAGCCTCTGGACGCACAGGCTCAGCGGCCATGGCTCACGGGCCCAGCCGCTCCGCGGCACGTGGGATCTTCCCGGACCGGGGCACGAACCCGTGTCCCCTGCATCGGCAGGCGGACTCTCAACCACTGCACCACCAGGGAAGCCCCACTGCTTCCTCTTGTCCATGGCAACTCAGCCTGCATTGGGTCCAACCTCTTAACTAATTAGATCACGAGATTTTTAACTAATTACATCTGCAAAACCCTATTTCTGAAGGAAGTCGTGTTCTGAGATTCTGAGTGGACATGAGTTTTGAGGAACACTATCCAACCACAGCTGCATTTTGCAGAGATCTGTCTTCCCAGTGGTAGAAGACCTCGGTGGCTGTCTACCCCACACCATTTCCCTTAATCCCAGGCAGGGAACACCATCAGCCTGGGAAACCAGTCCTTGTCCATGGTTTCCCAGCTTCGCTTTCAGGTAGGGGAGGCCATGTGACCCAGTGAAACTTTATGTGCTGAAGGGGTTTCTGGGAAAGTTCGTGCACTTTCCTATGAAAGGGGACAGATGCGGTTGGTGCCATTCCCCATCCTGTCCCCTTTCTTCCTGGCTGGAATGCAAATGTGATGTCTGGTTCTTCAGCAGCCACTTGCAAACACAAAGAAACAAGCATGAGGGCAACAGCTAATTTGCTGGGATGGAGGCTGGAAATAACAGACAGAACCTTGGTCTGTGAGGGCATCACTGAGTAGCCAAGCCTGCCCCCTGAGTTCTTCCTATGTGGGAAAGTCCCTGCGGCCGAGATGGTGACTTAGTCACCGAAATCTTTCCCCCTTCTTCTCGGACACGCGGCTGGACTACATTTCCATCCGCCGCCGCAGTTAGGTGTGACTGTGGGAATGGCTTCCAGCCAACGGAACCCCAGCACAGGGACGTGCGCCACTCCCAAGCCTGGCCCCCGGATGCCCCCAAGGTGCCTTCCAGCCTCTTTCTCCTTTCCCTTCCGGGGGTGCCCATTACGGTGAGGCCCAAGTGGGAGGAGGACAGCTGGTCCCTGAATTACTGGAGGACCAGAACGTCTGCTGACCAGAAACAACTGCCTGAGACGTTGCAAAAACAAGTCAGTTTCTATCGTGCTGGAGCCATTACGCCCTGTGAGGTTTTTTTCTCGTGGTTGGGGACATGTTAACAAAAATGAGCTCTGTGTTTCCACGCCAGGGTGCTCTCTGCAGGCAGGGGCTTCCATGGGGGCAGAATCCCTTCCCTGCTGCTCTCATCAAACCCCACTTGGTTGTCCCTGGCCTGGCCTGGCTGGTGATCCTGCCTGCGGCCTCACCACCCCCAGGCCGGCCAGTTTGCTCTGCTGCCCAGTAGTTGTTGCAATGCTCGGGAGTAGAGAGCTGTGGTCCCCTGCCAGGACCTGGCACTGGCCTGCCTGGCACACCATGCCACCTTGGCCAAGCCCTTCAGCCACCTGACACCTCATCACAGCTGGAGGCCCTCCCTGGGGGGCTGGGGTGGGGGCCACAGGGACGGCGCTTGTTCAGGGCTCAGCACCTTGTAAGCGTGCCATAAATGGGAGGCATTCTTGGTGGTGGCGTTATTATTAAACCTAGAGACAGAGGCTCACGGAGGCCTCAGCATCCTTCTGCTGGGACGCGGTCCATCCCTGAGAACTTGGCCTGTTATGTTGTCAGCAGAGGGACCTTTGCGGGAGGTACTGACAGCATGGAGATGACATGGAAGGAGACACCAGGCAGTCACCATCTATGACTTGTGGGCGAGGACGAATGGTGGCTGAGATTCAGAGAGGGGAAGTTCAGGGGCCAGCGTCACACAGCCAGGAAACGGCAGGGCGAAGGTGGGGGGTTGGGGTTCTATACCCAGCTCGTTCCTACGTCCTTCTCCTAAGATGATGGCTGGTGGAGCTTCCTACTCCCCTCGGCGTCCTGCTCTCTGGGTGACCAGCAGCATGCGGGCAGCTCCCAGGGGCAGAAGGTGCCCTGCCGCCCTGGAATAAAGTCCCAGAACCCAGAACCGGACCAGGGGAGACAAACAGGGACCTGTTCCGGAGGGAAGTTGCTGGGGAAGGTAAGCAGCCGTAAATAAATAGCGGCCGGGAGACCAGCTGTGTGTTCTTGCTAATAACCCTGCAAATCCAACTGAGCCGTTTCCCTACATGAAACTGACTGGACAGACGGCACACTGGCCGTCTCCACCAGCATGTAGTATGTATCTTCTTCTGTTTAAAGAAGCAGCTTTCAAATGTTCTTAATAAAACGTTTATATATATCATGCAAGGTACAAATAAATATTTTAATATGATTGGAAGAATGCAGAGAATTGTAAAAAGTTATGGAAGCTTTACTTCTGATTGGCTGAGGCTCAATCAACTCCGGTTTGATATACTCTAAGTTACAGGCGTGCAAAGCCAGCTCTTTGGCATGGACAGAGGCCGCTAATGCCGTAATGATGTTCAAACGCTGACAAATGAACTGCTTCAGCTGCACCTTCGACACCGAGGCGGGAACTGTTAGGGCTGGAAGGTCTGCTCTCTTCCTGCTGTCCTTCCTTCTTCTGCACTGATGGGCAGGTCGACGCGTGCAGAGGAACGGGCATCAGGGGCCGCTGGTTTCCCTGGAGGGCCAGGTGTGGGCACCGGGCACCAGCAGAAAGGCTGGTGTTGCTTCTTTTTCACTTTTGTCCCTAATTATGGGCTTTCTCATTAAAATAACAAGTACCATGTCAGCTAGAAATGCCAGCACATGTTTTTACTTTTCTCTGCAATGGAAACCACATGTAGAAGAGAGCTCTTCCTTCTTTCCCTCCAAAATGCAAAGGGGGTGCTGGTCTGGGTGTCCTCCTCATTGCTCAGCGCTGAACAGAGGCTGGGGAGCCCCTCGGCCTCCTTCGCTGGCATGAGGACTGGCCTTCTCCAGGCGCCCTCTTGCCTGCCCTGCCAGGGGAGGCTGGGAATGGCAGGCGGGCTAATTCTACCTCGTGATGGACCACATCTGGCTCCGGGGCCCCATGTCCCCCTCGCTGGCACGGCGAGCATTCCCATGGCAGGCGTAACCCAAGCCGACCTGAGCAGTTATTTATAAACTCTCCCGAATGCCAAATGCCAGGAAGGACCCGTTCCCCCGGTTCGCAGGAACATATTTTCAGCATAACTCATCACTTTGAAGATGGGTCCAAACTTTTGTTCACATTTATTGAAAGGAAGTTGTTTTTCAAAGCCCCAGTCAGCAGGCGGCCCCGTGCCAGCGCCAGGCAGCTTCTTGCGCTGGGGGTCCAGGGCCCTGCATCCCGCGCGGTCCTCCACCCAGTCTCCCCTTCCCGGCATCCCGCGCGCCCGCGCATCTCCGTCCTTGCCTTCCCTCATCCCGTGCACGCGCCCCAGCCTTCTGGTCCCCGCATCCCGCGCCCCCCCTTGCTTTCCCACATCCCTGGCCACACCGCCCACCCCCAAGCCTGGCCCCCCCGGACAGTGTGCCTGGAGGTTAAACAGGACATGCTTTCCTCTTTCTTCCCTTTGAAACTTCTTCTTTTTTTCTTTTCTTTTTAAAAGGGAAAATCAGTACTGGAAGTGCGGAGGGTCCCTTCCTCTCTGAGATTCCTCAGGGTTTCGGGGGCCCTCCAGACTCCCCTGTCCTGCCCGGGCTGCTCTTTGGGGGCTCCTTCCAGAGCAGATTTCCTCTGGCCAAGTGTCTCTCCCCAGTGCACCCACAAGAGCAGAATCTGGAGCCTCTGAGGCTGTATTCCTCGTGTGGATCTCGCTCCGGGCGGGCCTGCTCGACCTGCCGGTGGACAGGCTGGGTGGGGGGCCGGGGGAGGGCTGAGGTTGAGTCGTGCCCCCTCCCCGACCTCTGTTCCCTCAGCTGCGAAACACGAATTCTGGGACAGTTTCCTCAGGCTCACGGGGCCGTCTGGAGGAGGACCCAGCCATGTGGGGTCTCCCATGGCCCCTTCCCCACCCTACACTCTCCCTGCAGGGGCAGCCTGGGTGTCCCTGATCCCGACCTTGAGCCGCACGCAGACCTACATATAGTGTCTTCCGCAGGACAGCTCCCCCTGAGGCCTGCAAATGCCCCCTCGTTGTCAATCCCTTAACAGAACTCATTTCTCCTTTAAATAAAGTCCCACTGACCCCACCACAAGCTGGAGTCTTCCCAGACCCCTCCCGGCCTCTTATTCCCCTCCCCCCTCCCCGCTCCCCACAGCCGGTCTCAGGCCCTCCTCACGTCCCTTCTGGATCTTTTTTGGCCTTGCAGGTTGTCTTCGAGCCTTGACTGTAAACTGGGAATGCACTAGTTCCCACCTTGCTGGGGGTGACCAGCACTTCGTGAACCCCTAGTGACAGGCCAATCCATTTTTTGGGGGCTTGTTTTAGCTTTGGCAATGGCATCAAAGTATGCCAAAGCCTTTCTGTCTTGGTATGCCTATAAACTTTTGAACCCAGATGGACTGAAAGCTAGAATTTTTGTTTTTTTTTTTGCTGTACGCGGGCCTCTCACTGTCGTAGCCTCTCCTGCTGCGGAGCACAGGCTCCGGACGCGCAGGCTCAGCGGCCATGGCTCACGGGCCCAGCCGCTCCGTGGCATGTGGGACCTTCCCGGACAGGGGCACGAACCCGTGTCCCCTGCATTGGCAGGCGGACCCTCAACCACTGCGCCTCCAGGGAAGGCTGAAAGCTAGAATTTTTGATGGAACTGAGAAAGAGGGGCGGGGGTTGATGGGAAAAGGTTAATGGGTCCATTTTGCTTGGAAGAATTGGGGGAATGCAGAGACTCCCAGAGGGTCCTCCAGGAAGGGCGGGGGACGGTGCATGAGGTTGGGATCTGCCTGGCACCCAGACAAGCCATGGGTTCTGCCCCTGCGGCTGGGAATCCTGCAGCTGCTTGCTGCTGGGGGAGGACGCTTTGGTTCTGGGGACAGTGGCCTTGGTGAAGCGAGACCTGACCGCAGGTGCCAGGTTCCGCCAGAACTGGGAGGGTTTGGCCCCTTCCTGCCACTTGTTCATTTTGTTTTCAAATGTTAGCAATAGGACAGAAGGCCCTGGTCGGTTATAAACACTTGCGGAGCCTCTGGTGCTTGAGAAGGAAGAGCTGCAGGGGCTAGTCACTGACTTAGGCTGGTGTGCACCTAACTGCCCGGATGTGAAGCATCCGCCTGCCCTCCTGCCTTTCAGCTTGCTGTCGGGAAGCTGTGGCTGCACCGGCTGGTCCTGGGCACATTCTGGGCAGGGCTCCACGCCCACCGCAGAGCCTGATGCCCTCACGAGCTCCGCAACTGACGTGCTGCCACGGAGGTGGCGGCGGCCGTGACAGTAACCCGGCGGGTCTGAGGGTCCAGAAACCTGGTCTCCTCCTATCTGTGAACCCCGAGCAGTCGCGAATGCACCGCAGCCAGCCTTGTGCCTGCGGTGGAGGGTGAAGCTGCTGCCCAGACGCTGCTGTCACCCGCCGTCCCTGCTGCCAGCCTCTCGCTGGGGGGTCTCTGAGCTCAGCACTGTGTGCTGTGTCCTGAGGACCCTCCTGCCTTCCCACATCGGGGGCCCCGCCCCCTTCCTCTTGGCAGGCTCCGCGCCGTGATCTCTGGTCCCTTTCATCACTTTGGGGGGTACTCCCTCACATTCTCAGGTGGAAACGTTTAAACCCAGTCCCAACAGCCACCCCTCTGATTTCCCCACCCCAGCGCGGTGCCCCCTGCAAATGGGGCCCACATGTACAGCCAGGCAGGATGAGACAGGCCCAGCCTGCCAAGAATGCGCTGGGAAGCCGCCCTGGGCGCGGGGGAAGCCGTTGGAGGGAGCTCTGCGTGAGCCCACGGGGAAAGCAGCATCTCCTCCCGCCTGGAAACGCCGGGGGAGGCCCCCTCGGAGCGGAGGGTCTGCCATGGCTGCCAGATGCTGCGAAGTGGCGCAGGGACAAGCAGGAGGTGACAGGAGGGGGTGGGGAAGACGCACGCTGAGCGGCGCCCGCCTGGGTTGGGGAGTGGTCCCAGCCTGGTGGTCTCACTTTGGCCTGACTGAAGTCAGGCTTGGTCTCCCCAGCTCCATCTCCCAAGCTCCAAGACACCTGAGGTGCTCTTCCCATGGGGGGCAGAGGCCCCTGTCTCCCTGGGACACCACAGAAAGCCCACATCCGACCTTGGGCTGTCCGTCCTCTGCCTGTTCCTCCTGGGTTTCTTGTGAAATTGCATTAGAAATGCACAACCTTTTAACACGTTATATTCACTTCCATCTGATCCCGTAGTAACTCCAGAAAATGACTTTGATTGCCGCGCAAGAGGCTCGTGGAGGTTCAGTGACTCTCCTGAGTCTGTGGGGTCTTGATGGTCATGGAGGGATGGGAACCTGGTCTTCTCACCCCCAGTGCCACTTTTTGTTTTTCCTGTTTTGAGTGCCTCAGAGGTGGCGCCTGTGCCTTGTCTATTTCACAGAGCCTCCCTTTATTTTATTGGTGGTTGCAGATTTGGGGAGAGGTGGGAGGGGATTGGGCTGTGAAAATTGGCTGAGCTGGGTGAACATGACCGGGGCAGGGAGGCTGGGGACAACCAGCTAGTCCAAGCTCAGGCCCTAGGTCAGCCCACAAATGTACCCCTGTCCTTGGCTTGATACTCTGGGCTTTTACTGCATGAAGGGTGGATGGATGGGGGGAATTAACGTTTGGATGAGTATGGAGGGGTCATGATCAGCAAAGAGCCTGGGCTGGATGGGAGCCTGCAGGGTCTCTGTGCCACCACCCTGGCCCCCTTTAGGGGAGCATGAGATCAAGCTGGGAAGATGGGCACAGAATTCCTCGAGAGGAAGGCACATACACGCACCACCAGTTGCTCATTCCGGCCCCTCCCGTGCCGCTGGCCTAGTGGCTGCCTGCCCATCCTTGACACGTTGTACTTAGATCCACCACTCCTGCTTTGTGTCCCAGTATCCAAGGAAAACTAGCCAGCAACCACCGTGCCAGTTTTAGGGAACCTCCTAGACCCCCCTGCAGGTTCCTGCCTCACTTGTCCGCCGACTGGTGGGTCTGTCCTCAGTGTGTCCATCTCTGCCAGCCCCTTGGTCTGACAGTCCTGGGCTTCTGTTCCTCCACTGGTTCTTGCTCTGCTACTCTGTCACGGCTGGTCTCTGGAGAGGAGTCTCCTGCTTGGGTCAGCCCCTGTCCCGTGGCCCACTGGTATGAAGAGGCTGGTGGTGGTCAGTCTCTTATGGCTAACTTCCCGTCTGTGCACTAAGACTTCCAGTTCATCATGGGGCAAAGCCAGGAAGCCATGACTGAAGCAGTAAAACCTCTGATTGGAAGCTGTGAGCTCTTCCTCTTTGAGGAGCAATTCAGTCAATGCATCCCCCTAAACGGATTGGGTCATGCTGAGGTATGGTACAATGAAAATCCTTCCTGCCAAGAAGGGAATGCAGATGAAAGGCGGGGTGACTCACACCAGCTCCCCACATCCCCAGTAAAAGTGAGACTCGTCTCCCTGCGCCCAAACAACCCTTGACACAGGTGCCAGCCACAGGCAGCTCTGGACCCCAGCCCATCCCCTTGAGATGATGCAACATCTTGTTCCTCCAACCTCGCCTTCTAGGACCCACATCTCAACGTCTGGAACTTTCTCCCTCTTCTTGTTTCCTCCCAAGCTCCAGAGGGTCTGTCCTTGGCCTAGCATCACTTGGCTAGAAATCGCACTATTTCCATTTTAGGACAGCATTTTAAAGGCTGTTTGATTTAACTTTCAATGTTGCTGGAGTTCCTATAGGTGGTGTCTGTGATGGTGTGCCAGTGGGAGAACAGATTCTGCCTCCTATTCTTTCTTACAAGGGTATACGAACACAATTTTCTTTCTTCTAAAGATAGTAAACTCCTGGCGCTGCGGCAGGGCACTCACTTGGTTAACCCCCGAGCCTCATTCTCTTCATTCCTAAGGAGGAGATGTCCATTGGGTAAGGTGTGTGGAAGGGCTCTTTAAGCTGTAAAAATACTGCTGACTAAACACCGTTGTTACGACCAGCGTATTGGAGAGAGCTTTTGTTTGGAAGCGGGGTTTCAACAGGAACTCTCTGGTGTTTTGGAAACACCAAAAAGAGAAAATTCTACATATTGTGAAAGACTTGAGAGATTTGCTACCTTATTAGCAGTTCAATTTTCTCCAAGTATTATTTTTGGCACCTCAGATGTTCACTGACATAATAGATTCTTTCTCCATGTCCCCCATCTCGCTTTCAGAAATCACAATGATAGAAAAATCTCACTGGCAGGATTGTGGGGAAGGGGCCTAGGAACGGATGAAGAAGTTTCCTCATAATGTGGGAGACCCTTTTCCCTAAGTCACACATTTTTTTCCCATGATTATTTTTTCAGTTTTGAAGTAGTTTTCTTTTCTTTTCTTTTTTACTTAATTTTTAAAATTGGAGTATAGTTGATTTACAATGTTGTGTTAGTTTCAGGTATACAGCAAAGTGAGTCAGTTATATAAATACATATATTCACTCTTTTTTAGATTTTGTTCCCATATAGGTCATACAGAGTACTGAGTAGAGTTCCCTGTGCTATACAGTAGGTTGTTATTGGTTATCTATTTTACATATAGTAGTGTGTGTATGTGAATCCCAGTCTCCCAATTTATCCTTCCCCCCTTTTCCCCTTTGGTAACCATAAGCTTGTTTTCTACATCTGTGACTCAATTTCTGTTTTGTAAATAGGTTCATTTGTACCATTTTTTTAGATTCCACATATAAGCGATATCATATAATATTTGTCTTTCTCTGTCTGACTTACTTCACTCAGTATGATAATCTCTAGGTCCATCCATGTCGGTTTTTTCATGATTAAACTAAGGATAAATTAATCTGGATGTTAGAGTTTGCTTTATAATGTTTAAAATAGTTTAGTTTTAATATATATTTTATATCTCTGATGAAATCTGATGAATCAGAGAACATGAACACCATCTTGATACAAAATGTCTGGGAATGTTGGCTAAAGTATATCAGATAGACACCACTCACTGAAGGTATCTTTTATAAGGACCCAAATCCAAAAGGGAATGAAAACCAGAAATATATGGGAATTGCTGCTGGGCTGTGCTGGGGGTAGGCATGAGCGTGGCAAAGATGGGAATAGAGGTTACTTCATGGGTCTTTTTAATTACTGATTTTTTTGTTTGCTTTAATGGCTGTACAGAAACAGGAGATGAATCTTTGAGCTCATAAGAGGCTGGAGGTTAGAACTGAGATTCCTACACAGGAGTCATCCTGCTCCCCTGAAGAGCTATACTTTCAGTGAAAAGGTGGAGCAGAATAAAAAATCCACCTGTTGTCACAGGGAGATGACCCTGTCAACCATGGTCTGATTCTGAAGAGGGAAAATGGTTGCCTTGGAGATTTGTAAGCAGTAGCTGTCCTCAAGAGTATCTGGGGTTTGAATTTATACTATCTGAGTGACATGGAGCCCCAATCTGAGAGATGAGGTTAAAATTAACCCTGGACTGGTACCTCTGGAGTACCTGGCAGGAGAAAACATACAACCTCTGTGGATGTGCACAAAGAATTCTTGTTTGCAGGGCAGAAATAGAGACACAGATGTAGAGAACAAATGTATGGACACCAAGGGGGGGAAAGTGGTGGTGGGGTGGTGGTGGGGTGATGAATTGGGAGATTGGGATTGACATATATACACTAATATGTATAAAATGGATAACTAATAAGAACCTGCTGTATAAAAAAATAAAATTCAAAAAAAAATTCTCACAGATAAACCCCAGTGAAGATGTAGTGCCAATCTGAGGAGAAAAATAAACTCTGAATAGTTTCATAGATGTAACAAACAGTAGGATTAAATCCCTGAGGGCTCCAGGAAACAATAGTATCAGACAGAGATTATAAAGTAGTTAAGATTAAAGACACAGTGAAAAATTTTTTAAAATGAGAAAAAAACAAGCCACCAACAAAGGAAAACAAAAGACAAGGAAGATTTAAAAGACAAGAGAGAACTTCTAGGAATAAAAAAAATAGAGAATGAAATTTAACAAATCCAGAATGGTTAGGTTAAAGAGCAGATTAGACACAACTAAACAGAGAATTAGTAAAGTGGAAGACCACTCTGAGCACGTGGAGGTAAAGAGATAGCAGCAAGGTTAACAGGCATGAAGAACAGCTAAGAAGGTCCAAGAAAACCACAAAAGGGATTCCACATGGAGCGAATAGAGAGAAGGGGAGTGAGTCTATGTTCAAAGAGATGATGACTGAAATTTTTCCAAACTTGGGGATATTCCTGAGCTCTCTGATTCAGGGAAAAAAATAACTCTAAGAAGAGTAAATAAAAGAAATTTACCTCTGGATATATAACAGTGAGCTATGCAAGAACACCAAAGACAAACGCTAGAAATAAAAGATTACCTAAAAAAGAATGGAAATTAATTTGGCTGCCACTTCTCAACAGTAACCAGAGGACAGTGAAATTAGATCTTCAAAGTGTTGAAGGAAAATTGAAATCTCTACTTAACCAAGCTGTCATACAAGAATTAGGAAGAAATGATGAAAAACAAAGCCTTAGAGAAGTTATCACTAACAGATTCTCACTAAAAGAACTTCTAGGGATGTACTTTAGCAAGAAGATCATTGAACCCAGAAGGAGGGAGAGAACAATAAGCAGAGTGGTGAGCAAATAACTTAGGAAACATGTGGGTAAAACCCTACACAAGATTGACAGTGTAAACAGTAGTAATATTCATGACTTACTGTAAATGTATGAAAATATGCAGGATCTGAAATACTAGATTAAGCAGTCTGTAAGGTGGGAGGAGGATAATCCAAGGATTCTAATATCCTCGAAGGACCCCATGAACAAATGGTTGAAGTGTAGACTCTGTCAGGTCAAGTGCACAAGTTACAGTTTTAATCATGATATTAAGAGAGCAGAAGTAGAATTTGTAACTTTCAAAACAGTAAAGAAAAGATGAAAAAAAAAAGAACCCTCTAATCCTACAGGACAAGGGTCAGCAAACTTGTCTGTAAAGGGACAGATAGTAAATGTTTTTGATTTTGTGGACAGATGGTATTTGTTGCAACTATTCAACAACATTACAGTGTGAAAGCAGATGGCTGAGAAGACTTAACCAAATGGGCATGGCTGTGTTCCAACAGAACTTTATTTACAAAACAGACCTCAGACTGGACTTGGGCTGTAGGTTATAGTGCACCAACCCCTGCTCTAGAAGAATGGAAAGGAAATAAAATCTAGGAAGAGAGACAGCATAAACAAAGGTGGCCAAAACAATTCAAATAGATTAGTAGCTGCAAGAAAAGTAAATTAATTAAATTTGCTGGATAAAGACAGAGACGGATAGACTAGATAAATTAAAAAACATATGACTTTATGTTTTGTAAGACAAATACTTAAACGGTAAGTAAAATAGAAAAGTGGAAAATAAAAGTGGAGAAATGGATATCCCAGGCAAATACAAATGAAAAGAAAAGCTATTAACTCCATTAGCACACAAAATAGACTTTAAGGTAATAAAGCATTAATCATGACAAAGAGGGTCATTATAAAATGGCAAAAGGAAGATTTCACCAGATTACCCCCAAAACATAGCCTCAAAATGTATAAAGCAAGATTTGATAGAATTATAAGGAGACGTTTATAATTCACCCTTGCAGTATGACAAAGTAAGGGTATGGACTTTTAAAAGACAAATTAAGAAGTTTGATCTAATGATATAATGTTGCACCTAAAAATGAAGAACGCATATTCTCTTCAGACACACATGGAACCACTGTAGTGATCACATATTAAGTCATAAAATAAGATTCAACAAATATTAAAAAACTGGGATCATGCAGGTCATGTTTTCTCTGCTCAATGCAAGTGTTAAAAGTTGATCAATTTAATAAAGTGATACATTTGGATATTTTAAAGCACATTCTTTTTTTTTTTTTGTGGTACGCGGGCCTCTCACTGTTGTGGCCTCTCCCGTTGCAGAGCACAGGCTCCGGACGCGCAGGCTCAGTGTTCATGGCTCACGGGCCCAGCCGTTCCATGGCACGTGGGATCCTCCCGGACCGGGGCACGAACCCGTGACCCCTGCATCGGCAGGCGGACTCTCAACCACTGCGCCACCAGGGAAGCCCCTTAAAGCACATTTTTATAAATAAGTCATGATTCAAAGAAGAAATTATAATAGAAATAAGAATGTATTAAGACCTGAGTGATAATGAAAATATCATATATCCAGACTTCTGCAATGCTGTTAAGGTAGTATTTAAAGCAAAATTAACAGCAGTAAATAAATACATTTATGAGAAAAAAGAAAGACTTGAAATTGTTCATATAATAGAAATTAAAAGAACAACACAGAAAAGTTTAAAAAAGAGAAGAAAGGAAATAATACATATAGGAGCAGGAAGGGACACATACAAGGCAAAGATGGTTAATTGAAAAGACTAGTAGTTTAGAAAATTTTCTGGCTACATTTCTGGAGAAAGAGAGAGAGAGGGAGGGGGAGAGAGAGGGAGAGAGAGAGGATGAGAGACAGAGAATGAGAGACAGAGATATTGAGAGAGAAAAGCAAATAAACAACTACAATTATAGGAATAAAAAAGGGCACAGACACACAGATAAAGTTGAGCTTTTTAAAAAAGAATAAGATGATACTGTGGATAATCATGAAAATGTATAACAAAATTGTCAATCCCCTAGAAAAATGTAAATTACCAAAACTGACTTAAGAAGTGGAAACCCTGCACGCACCTATTGTAAAATGGAATCGATAGTTAAAAATCTATTCACAAAATTCCTACCAGGCCCAGACAATTTAGATAGGTTTTACCAAATATTCAAGAAACATAATCTCAATCTATACAAACTGTTCGACAGAATGGTTTGTATAACACTTGCTGCTTCATTTTGTATATGTGTATAAACTTGGTGCCCAAACCAGGCTGAGGGCAATATGAGAAAATCAAATTATTGGCTAAAGGCACTCATGATGGTAGATGCAAAAAGTTTAAACAAAGTAGCAACACATGGGGCCTAGCAATGAATATATAGAAAACAGATCAAGACAAAGTTGGATTAGTCACTTACCGACCTGAATCTGTAGCCTTTCTTAAAAGAGCCCAGTTTCTGTGGCATAATTCACCACAAAGCCATGTTTAACCACTGCCAGAACAACTGGGTAGCCTCACAGCTAGAGGGCTAACAGGGACAAATGCCAGCCATCTGCCCAGAGTAAGCGTTTCCAGGTTGAGGAGTCAAGGTTTTCTCAGCATCAGGAAGGCGGAAGTGGGAGCTCCAAAGCCCCCTGGGTTCTGACACACCCACCCAGCTTCCCGTCTGGTCTGCGCTTATCCAGCTCCCACCAGCTTACCTGGCCTGCCAGGGGTCTGCCTGAACACACCTGAGCTCACCAGCTCCAACCTGACACAAATTTCAGGTCATGTCTGGATCCCCGCTTTTATCTTCATTTAAAAAATAAGCAAAATAATTATTCCATTTTTCTTATTACAGAATTCATGTTCATTATGTTCAGTGCAGAAATGTTGGAAAATAAGGAAGAAAATAAAACCTCCCTTTCATCCAATCAGAGAGGTAACCACTAGTAATGGTTGTTATAACTGCCCTCTCCACACGCACACACACATCATATTATAAAATATGGTCTGTGTTTATTCTTTATGTTTTATAATACATATAATATTGTACATTTTGCTTATTCTCTCTCTATACATAAATATTTGTGCATATCTATAAATATATAGAGATATTTGTTAAAATTAGAATTGTATGAACATATATTTTTCAACCTTTTCCTCCTAAATAAGATAATATGAACATTTCTTCAAGGAACCCTGCCCCCCACCCCCATGATCAGTGCTGGGCCATCACATTGCGGCTGTATCCTTGCCCTTGATCCCACCAAGGTGGGCTGCCACTTTGTTATCAGGAAAATTCATGTAGTCCACCTGTCAGGCTCCCTCTCCCTGATCCTCACGCCTGGCACTTCCAGATCCCTATCGTTGCCAGATTCCTGTGCAGGGACCTGCACACCTGCAGGTCTCCCTGTCTTTGGGGTTTGCCCAGTGAAATGTGCTCCAGCAGGACTGGTGCTTGCGGCTTGCCCACAACGCCAGGTAGATCCGCTCAGCTCATGCCCTCCTCTCCTCACCCACCCTGCTCAAATGTCACTTTATCACAGTGCACTGCCCTGACCACCTAATGTAAAATATCTGAGGTAAAATGAAGAAACCCAACTTTCTCCAATTCCTGCACTGGAAATCCTTAGTACGGTGATTCCACTCAGATTTTTACATACGCTTATCAAAACTGAGCATAGAATATATGTATATAAGTTTCTATATACTTTATGTGTCTAACTACGTATCTATATTCCTTGGTGCCTATTTATTCTATCGTCTATCTATCTATCTATCTATCTATCTGTCTATCTATCTATCTATCATCTATCTATCTATCATCTAACATCTATCACCCATCCACCTAAGCTATGTACGTATGTGCATATATGTCTATCCTGCCCATCCATCTCCCTCACTATTGTTGGATCCCAGGCACTTCGTACAGGGCCTGGCATGTGTTTGCCAAACATTTGTTGAGAGAATACATGTATAAGTATTAATTTCCCTCTCTTATTTTCTGTTATCTAAAATGATTAAAGTATACCTGAAACTAATATACTAGTATATGTCAACTATACCTCAATTAAAAACATTAAAGTTCTTAGTGCCGATGTGGTTTTCACACCCAAACAAATGTAGGCACTGAGATCATATGGCATTGCTTGGTTCAAATGAAGCTATCCATGTGACTCCAGATATGCTTGTATTAACCTTTTCCTGGAGTATAATTCAAATGAACAACACAAAACATTATTTTGAATAGAGTTGTGAATTCACTCATATAACACACTAACGTGCAAACAAAACGTTTATTTCTTCTTTCACCACTCCCGCACAACAACACTGGGTTGCAGGGGAGAGCAACAGAGCATTCGGCAATAATTCCAACAATTTCCCAGCTTCTCCTTGGATGACTTAGGCAGACGCTGCATCTTAGAGCATCCTCATCCCTGCCCTGCTTGCCTTGAGTTAGCATCAGGGATTGGGGGCAGGTGTGTGGCTGGTCCTTGTGGATCCCCGGAGCCTTGCTGGCCTCTTCTGCAGAGTGGGCCCTCTGCTTCCTGGATTGGTCCCCATGAGGCATTGCTGGTGTGTGTTTCTAGCCACTGTGGTGGGGATCAGTGCTGGTCTGCTTCTTGGGCCGGGCTGTGTTCCTGGTGGTCGCTGCCATTGCCCTTTGCTACGTGACCCACCCTGGCTGCTGCACCTTAGAGACCCTCTGCATTGGCCCTTCATGCAACTGCCCTGGACTCCGTTGTAAACTTTGCTGCAGGGTCAGGCAGCCCCGGCCCACCCCCCAGTGGCAGCCACTGGCTCTGAATGCAGTACTCTCCCGTTGGCCTCCGCAAGGCATGCAGGAATTCTGGGTGTCTTTGATGGCACAGTCATCATGCTTGACTTAGGAAGACATGGCCACTTATGATGGCCAGTGTGCGGGGCTTCTTCTTCTGGGGTTCCAAGTAGGAAGGCAGGCAGAAGCTCCTTGCTGCTGGCATTTCCCTCAGCTCCAGACATACTCCTCTTCATGCTGGAGTTCCTGTCCATCTGTTGCCCACCCATTTCCTCTCCTTTTCTCTTCATTCTCCAACCTGCAATTCTCCTCCTGTCAGGAGCGGGGGAGTTCTCCTTTCTCCTGGTGGGGTAGGGTCTCATTTATATAGAACTATTATGAAACTGGATAGATTGCCTCTTGAGTACCTGAAGTGGGAGATCTATTCAGGAAATGCTTTTTCTGTCTCAACAAAGTCTTGCTTTCCTGCTGAGATACCAAATTCCTATTTTTCAAGTAGAAGATGAATGTTATACCTTTATTAAAAAATTTGCTTTCCTACTATAATAATCCTAAGCCCTATCCCTTCTTTTCCAGGTCAGGGAATGCTCTTGACTAAGGAAGAGATGAGATACCTAGACATGCAAGAGAAGAATGCACGCAAATACATTTCCAAATATTTCATCCCTCTGACACTTGGAGATGAATCTTTGACTCTTGAAAATACATTTGGTTGCCCCCTAGTGGTCCACAGACGTCAGTGTAGAGAAGAAACTTGTTGATTTTACATATTTATTTTGGCACCTTGCTGAACTCTCATTTTTATAATTTTTCAGTTAGAAAAATGTATCATTTGCAAATCATAATAATTGCTACCTCCTTTCCAATATACTATTTCCTATTTCTTTTTCCTTTCTAACTGCATTGGCTAGCAGTTCTATATTTAATATTTACTAATATTTAATTCTTATTTAATAAAACAGTGGATGTAGCTTCTTTTTTATTACAATGGGAATAGCTCTAGTATTTCATCATTAATCAAGATATTGGCTGTTGGGTTAAATTAGAAAAGACTTTATTTTTCTCTACTCAAGTTGAATGGCAGCCTATATCTCAATGACATCTTGGGCAGATTCTACAACTTCCTGGTCAGTTTTGGTTATTAAACTCCAACCAAGCTCAAGTCCTATTTAAAGCTCCCCCACCCCTCATTCTGTGATCTGAAGGCCTAGAAGTGAAGAGAGGACCCGGCACGACCTTTTACTCTGTGTCCCAAGCCCCGCCCCTCCTTGGAGTATCCATGGAGCAGCTTGAACTCTATGCTTTTAGGAGTGTGGGGGAAGGGACAGCAAGGTACAGGTGTTGCTTCCCTACACAGAGATCTGATTGCAATCTATCCTTTAGGCTATGGCTGCATCACTGGCTTACATTAGTCATTGATATCCCTTTTGACTGTGAACAAATGCTGGCTTTTTTCACCTTGCTGAGTATTTTTGTGTTCTTGGGCACCCTCTGGCCTGCTGTGCTGCATCGTTTTCTGACATGGGAGTGCAGTTCTGACTCTTAGTAGGATTGCTAGATTTAGCAGATGAAAATACAAAATACCCAGTTAAATTTGAATTTCAGACAAAAAAATTTTTTTTAGTGTAAGTATATCCCATGGAATATTTGGGACATACTTACAGTAAACACTTACTGTTGTTTACCTAAAATTCAAATTTAACTGGGTGTCCTGTATTTTCTCTGGCAAACCCCACCTCTTTCACCTCCTCTTACCAGCAGGCTTCCCTCTGGGTGAGTCCTGGTAAGGCAGCTCTTGACTTGGGGGTTCACGTTCTTGCTGCACTGCTCCTCTCTATCCCTCTTTCTCATGGCCAGCTCTCTGATACGAACAGATATGAACAGACCAGAGCCTCATATTCTAAGAGTAGTCTAACCAGGGGATAAAATGCAATCTTCCCTGCTTGCAGGTAACCCCAGTCTTGGAGTGTGTGTGTGTGTGTGTGTGTGTGTGTGCACACATAAAATGAGGAATGCATATTACATTTTATCCAAAGCCTTTTTGGCATCTATTAAGATGATCATATGGTTTTTATCCTTTTATCAATTGACATGAGTTATATTCATAGATTTCTTATATTGCATTCCTGGAATAATCTCTACTTGGTGATAGTGTATTCTTTGTCTGGTCTAGGCCACTGGCCTTCATTTCCTAGTTCTTTATATAGGAATTTGGCATGTATGTTTCTAAGAGAAATCTGGAGAAAGAATTATGTTTGCTTCTGAAATGAATTGTAAACATTTCTATTTTAATTTTAATTTTTTTACTATATTCTGAATGACTATTTAACACGGGAGTTATGTGTGATTTGAAACTTGAAATAATTTTCCAGTAAGACCATCTTCACGAGGTACTTTTGGAGGTAGGATTTTGACCTGTTTTTTCTTCTCAGTTTCTTTGTTCTTCATTGTTCTGCCCAAACTGCTGGAGAGAGGGAGAGAGGGCACCTTCCTTTCACAGGCTCCATGCCCAGGTGGAGGAGTCCGGGCAACTCCCATTCCTCCCTCGCTCACATTCCCCGGGGGGGAGGAGGGCTTTCAGGCTGGGGCGGGGAGGTGGACCCCTACCAGTCCAACCCTCTTCTAATCTACGATGGGGCTCCAAGCACTGGTGTTCATTCCCTGTCTCCTCCAGATGAGGGCAGGGTGACAATCCTGGTGACAGCACCCTCAGCTGGGCTGCCTGAGGGAAGACGTGGGGGAGGGCGTGTGAAGGGGTGTCAGGAAGTCCTTTGGGCTGCGAAGCTAACTGTCCCCGCTGGTGTATCAGTGTTGACACTGATGTTGTGCTCGACATCTGCCTGTCTATCTATCTTTTAATCGGTTCTGAACCCTGGGGGGAAACAATAGTGTATTTATTAGGCCCCTAAATCTTACAAATTATCTCTCTTTTATAGAACCAGTGTCAGCAATTTGTTATTTTAGAGAAGTTTCTGTTTGACATTCTTGTTTCCTAATACGGTATTATAACACTTGTTAATATTTTAAAATTTCCACTATATCTTTTATATCCCTTTGATAAATCCCAGTGGTGTGTATTCTTTCTCAATAAATAGGATTCTCTTTGGTTTACTTATTTTTTCATCTTTTCAGAGAACCAACTGTTGGATTTATTAATCAAGTTCAGCTTTTTTCTTTACTCATTCATTATTTCCTGTTTTCCATCTTAGTTGTTTCTTTTTATATGTTTTATTTATTCATTTATTTATTTGGCTGTGCTGGTTCTTAGCTGCTGCATGTGGGATCTTCGCTGAGGCATGCGGGATCTTTAGTTGCGGCATGTGGGATCTAGTTCCCTGACCAGGGATTGAACCTGGGCCCCCTGCACTGGGAGCATGGAGTCTTAACCACTGGACCACCTGGGAAGTCCCTTCATATGTTCTGTATGTATTCCTTAAGGATATTTTGATACCCTTTTACTAGCTCCTTGATTTGGAGACTTCCCCCATTCACCTTCATGCTAGTAAGTTAACATCTGGTAAGATTTGGGAAATAATTAAATCAGATAATGCACACATAATGCTTATCACTGTACTTGGAACATAAACATTCTATAGATGGTAGCCATTAACAAAAATGACAATAAGAACAAACAAAATATTTTAAGACTTGGATTGTTTTGTGAGTACAGTTTTGGGCACATGCCATACACTCTGATATGTAGTATTGTAATTATAATTAATTTTTAAAATAGTCTGGGAGGCTTCCCTGGTGGTGCAGTGGTTAAGAATCCGCCTGCCAATGCAGGGGACACTGGTTCAAGCCCTGGTCCGGGAAGATCCCACATGCTGTGGAGCAACTAAGCCCGTGCGCCACAACTACTGAGCCTGTGCTCTAGAGCCCGTGAGCCACAACTACTGAAGCCCGTGCGCCTGTAGCCCATGCTCCATAACGAAGAATAGCCCCTGCTTGCCACAACCAGAGAAAAGCCCGTGCACAGCAACGAAGACCCAAAGCAGCCAAAAAATGAATAAATAAATAAATAAAATATAAAAAAATAATACTCTGCATTTGTGATGGCTCTTTCTTCTTTAGTCAAATATTTAATTATTTTATTTATTAATCAACCATGTGTTGTATGTATGTATATATTATTTTCAAGCAGTTTAATTTTGTAAATTTCTATTTATTTGTGATTCTATATTACAAATTTTTATTTATTTGTAATTCTACAAGTCACTGTTTAATAACATAACCTGTGTCATCTCCTTTTTCCTCCAATTTTTTTTATTGTGGTAAAATACACATAACATAAAATTTACTGTCTGGACTGTATTTAGGTGTACAGTTCAGCGGTATTAAATACATTCATAATGTTGGGCAACCATCGCCACCCTTCATCTCCAGAGCACTCTTCACCTTATAAAATTGAAACTCTATTCTCATTACACAATAACTCCCCATTCCCCCCTTCCCTCTAGCCCCTGGCAACCATGATTCTGCTTCTGTCTCTATGGTTCTGTCTACTCTAAATACCTTATGTAAGTGCAATCATACAGTATTTGTCTTTTTGTGACTGGCTTATTTCACTTAGCACAACGTCCTCAAGGTTCATTCATGCTGTAACATGTGTCAGTTTCCTTTCTTTTTAAGGCTGAATAATAGTCCATTGTATGTATGGACCACATTTGGTTTATTCTTCCATTGATGGACACTTGAGTTGCTTCCACATTTTAGCTACTGTGAATAATGCTGCTCTGAACATGGATGTACAAATATCTCTTTGGAATCTTCCTTTCAATTCTTTTGGGTATATACTCAAAAGTGTAATTGCTGGATCATAGGGTAATTCTATTTTAAATTTTTTGAGGAAGCACCATACTGTTTTCCACAGTGGCTGCATCATTTTACATGCCTACCAATAGTGCACAAGGGTTCCAATTTCTCTACATCCTTATCAACACTTGTTATTTTCTGTTTTTTGTGGTAATAGTCATCCTAATAGGTGTGAAGTGATATGTCATTGTAGTTTTGATTTGCATTTCCCTAATGATTATTAATGTTGAACTTTTCATGTGCTTACTGGCCGTTTGTATATCTTCTTAAAAAAAATGTCTGTTCAAGTCCTTTGCCATTGTTGAATCAGGTTTTTGGGTTTTTTTTGTTGAGTTTCAGGAGTTCTATAAATTTTTTGGATATCAATCCCTTATCAGATATATGATCTACAAATATTTTCTCCCACTCTGTGGGCTACATTTCTACTCTCTTGATAGTGTTTTTGATGCGTAAAATTTAAAAATTTTCATGAAGTCCAATGTGTCTATTTTTTTTCCTTTTGTTGCCTTTGGCTTTGGTATCATAGCCAAGGAATCATTGCCAAATTCACTGTCATGAAGCTTTTCTTCTGTTTTCTTCTGTGAGTTTTATAGTTTTAGTCTTACATTTAGGTCTTTGAGTTAATTTTTTACATGGTGTTAGGTAAGGGTCCAACTTCATTCTTTTGCATGTGGATATTCAGTTTTCTCAACACCATTTGTTGAAAATACTGTCCTTCCTCATTGACTGGTCTTAGCATTCTTGTCAAAAATTATTTGATTGCGTATGTGAGAGTTAATTTCTGGATTCCCCATTCTATTCCATTTTTCTTTATTCTGTCTTTGTGCTAGTGCCACATTGTTTTGATTACTGCAGTCTTATAGTAAGTTTGAAATCACAAGCGTGAGTCCTCCAGCTGTGCTCTTTTTCAAGATTGTTTTGGTTATCTGGGATCCCTTGAGATTTCATATAAATTTTTGGATGGGTTTTTCTATATCTGCAAAAACAATGTCATTGGGATTTTAATGGGGATTGCATTGAATCTCTAGATTGCTTTGGGTAGTGTTGATATCTTAACAATATTAAGTCTTCCAATCCATGAACATGGGCTGTGTTTTCATTTATTTATATCTTCTTTAATTTCTTTCAACAATGTTTTGCAGTTTTCATTGTATATATAAAATCCTTTGTCACCCAGGTTTAGTTAATTCTTAAGTATTTTATTCTTTTGGATGCTATTTTAAATAGAATTATTTTCTTAATTTCTTTTTCAGATTGTTTATTCTTAGTGCATAGAAATGCAGTTGATTTGTTTGTTGACTTTGTACCTGCTACTTTGCTGAATTCATTTATTAGTTCTAACAATTTATTTGGTGTGTAATCTTTAGAGTTTTCTACATTTAAGATTATATCATCTGTGAAAAGAGATACTTTTACTTCTTCCTTTTTAATTTGGATGTCTTTTATTTCTTTTTCTTGCCTAATTGCTCTTGTTAGAACTTCCAGTACTATGTTGAATAGAAGTGGTGAAAGTGGGTATCCTTGCCTTGTTACTGATCTTAGAGGAAAAGCTTTCAGTCTTTTACCGTTGAGTACTTTTTTTTTTTTTTCGGTACGCGGGCCTCTCACTGTTGTGGCCTCTCCCGTTGCGGAGCACAGGCTCCGGACGCGCAGGCTCAGCGGCCGTGGCTCACGGGCCCAGCCACTCCATGGCATGTGGGATCTTCCCGGACTGGGGCACGAACCCGTGTCCCCTGCATCGGCAGGCGGACTCTCAACCACTGCGCCACCAGGGAAGCCCCCGAGTATGTTGTTTACTGTAGGTTTCGTATATTGCCTTTATCATGTTGAGGTAGAATTTCCTTTTATTCCTAGTTTGTTGAGTGTTTTTATCATAAAAGGGTGTTGAATTTTGTCAAATGCTTTTTCTGTGTCAAGTTGAAATGATCATGTGTTTTTTTCCCCTTCATCCTGTTAATATGGAATATTATATTGATCACTTTGATCAATGCAACCATCCTTGCCTTTCAGGAATAAATCCCACTTGGTCATGGCGTATAGTTCTTTTAATACGCTGCTGATTTCAATTTGCTGGTATTTTATTGAGGATTTGACATCAATGTTCATAATGGATATTAGTATATATCCTTTTCTTGTTCTCTTTTCTTGTAGTGGTTTTGTCTGAATTTTGTATCAGGGTAATGGGCTTCCTGTATCCCTTTTAAATCCATCAAGGTATTATTCATTGTTTGATATATGATATATTTTTGTGAATGTTTCACGAGTTTGCAAAAATAATATGTATTTCATGCTTAAAAGATGCAAATCTTAATACATCTATTAAAGCAGCCTTCTTATTTGTATCATTTATATCCTCAATACCCTTATTGAAGATTTGATTTTGACTTGTAAGATCCTTATTAATGTCTTCCACTACAATCATGTTTTGTCAGTTTCTCCCTGTGCTATGAAGAGCTTATACTTTAAATATTTTTATGTTATGTTATTTGGCACTGAGATAGCATAGTTATCTTTATTTTGCATTCTAACATTCGTAAGTTATAATCATATATGATATTTGGTTCTTCCTCTGACATCTGATTATATTTTTATGACTGTACTTATAATTCATCTATATACCTAGAAATTACATGGTAATTCTATTTCATAATCTCATTTTAAAAATAACTCACTTTTCTCCTTCTGGCAATATATCCAAGTTCCTGTTATCCCTCTTCTTTATCAGTATGTTATACTATTTGCTCTTTGCTTATGTAGTGGTAAAAAATGGTATCTCAGTATATGCTTAATTTATATTTCCCTTATGAGTGAAATTGAGTGAATTTTTTTCATGTATGTATGTGTTAAGTAGAATTCTAATGAAGTCTCCCTAACATTCTTATTTTCATCATAAAGATAACCTAATTAAACAGTGATTTAGGCACTGTTGTGGAAAGACTTTGCAGATATAATTAAAGTTACTAATCAACAGAAGAAAACTTTTTTTTTGAAAACTTTTTTTTATAAAGGAAAACATGTTTATTGTAGAAATAAGAAAGTACAATTAATCGAAAAGAAGGAAATATAATTCACCCATAGTCCCTCAAACCACTATTAACTCTATGTTATTTTTTTCTTGAAGTTTTCCATGTCTTTATGATATACATTTTTATATGTAAGAATAAAATTTCACTGTAACATGGTTTTGTATTCTTTGTTTTTCATTAAATATGTAAAGAATTATGTTCTTTAGCTCCTAAATTAAAGCTAAATTAATTCCCAGTGAAAACAACTCCCAAACAACATTAAGATTTTGGGTTAAGTCTTTTTCTACAACATGATTTTTAATGCAGCCTAATATTCTACGTTATACACGGACTCTCCTTTTTTGGTCATCTTGATTTTGGTTCATGCTTTTTCTTTTGGTTGCTGAATTTCACCTTAAGCACATGCTTTCCCACACTGCTTGTTCTTTAGAGCATCTCTCCTTTCTCTGGACCATAGCACAGGGATGACCACAGGGATGGCCAGGGACCATCTGGGCTCACTTACTCCTTCTTCCGGGATCTAACTTGGGGTTGAGAGCTTTTCTGGTCTGAAAAGCAGGGAGGCGATCACCTCCTTAGGAGGCTCCCACTGGATCTCAGAACCTTCGCATCTGTTTCCACTCCTCTACATAAGTTCAGACATCCTGCTGACAGAAGTCAATGGGACTGGGAGGCCAGACAGGCACTGGGTGTCAGCCCTGAGTGCTGGGGAGAGGGGAGGGGATGGTTCACTCAGAATCCCACAGCAGCCATTTTGTTCAAGGTGAGGGCAACAGAAGGAGGCTCAGGTGGACAAGGGCTCACAAGATTAAATGTGAAACACCTTCCCAAAAACATTTCTCAAAGACACACTTCAACTAACTAGGAGAAAGATCAAGAAGTAGTAGACCTAACACAAAAAAGACTAGCAGCGAGCAATACCACGAGTTACACATTTAGAGTTTAGGTTATATCATTGTAGTACACATAGAAAAGTGAGTTAGGAAACAAAAAATTCCACGTTTGTGTGATAAATATAGCTCTAGAATAATAGCTAAAGCTGTGGGCAGAAGGAATAACGAATATGCCGAATTCCGTATTGTGCATACAGAAGAGAGTCAAAGGCCTTTTTTTGCTGCTAAAGAAGTAAATGTGTAAATAGATATTCAATTTAACAGATTTTAAAATACGGTGCATATTCTTCAAAGTAACTACAGGTGACAAAAATAATAATACTAACCCATACAGTGAGAAAACAAAGGGAAGAACTAGAAAACACAAAAAAGGAGACATAATACAAAGTGTAGAAAATTATTAGTCATCTTGATTACAAGAAATGTAAACAACTTAAAATTCTCTTTAAAATGTGTTGAGTTAAATGAAAAAATGCAACTATTTATATATATACTTATAATAGGCACACCTAGTCCTGATGTTTTAGCCTTTTTAAGCATTGCTGCCTTTGGCTTGTTGTTATTTTTTATACGTTTCTTCTATTGTGTTCATAAATGCAGATTCTGTAAACTCCAGTATTCATTTCTCATATTGTCCTTGTCTGAGTTTTAATATCAAAGTTATATTGGCCTTATAAGATAAAAAGTAGATGAAATTGACTGATAGAAAAATGTTATTTTTCAGAGATTAATAAAGAAGAAACTCTTCCTAACTAAAATTATTTATATAAGTTGTTCATAGTTGTTATGCTGTATGCATAATTTAATTATGTTCCTTTTCTTCTTTTTGGCTGCACAGCGTGGCTTGCAGGATCTTAGATCCCCAACCAGGGATCGAACCCAGGCTCCCTGTGCAGTGGAAGCATGGAGACTTAACCACTGGACCATCAGGGAATTCCCTATGTTCCTTTATATATTCCTCTTATTTCTGTTTTCTCTCTATCTCACCTAGCTGGACATTTTTGTTTATTTTATAACTCTGCTTTTATTTGTCCTTTCTATGGTATATTTATCTTCTCTTTACATTTGTATATCATCTTTATCTTGTATATTGCCTTCTCTTTACTTCCTCTGAATTTATTCTATTAAAAAAATCTAACCTCAGTTGGACACCTAGTTCATTAATTTTCAATCTGTCATTTCTATAAATTTACGACAGAGAACAACTTTAGCTGCATCCCAGCTAATTGCATTTTCATTATTGTTTAATTCTAAGTATATAAGCTTCCAAAATGATTTGTGATTTTACATGAGTTTTTAAAAAATTTTCTCAATGTATGGGCTGTAAAGAAATTCCTGTTTCTCACTCAGTTTCACTGCATTCCACTAATATGGTCTGCATAATGATAGTTCTTGAAATTTGCTGAAGCTTGCTTGTGGCCTACAATGTGATCATAAAAAGTTTTTTGTAAAAGTTTAATGTACACTTATTTTATTTATTTTAATTTTTTAAAAGATTTATTTATTATTTATTTTTATTTATTTTTGGCTGCATCAGGTCTTAGTTGCGGCATGTGGGATCTTCGTTGCGGCATGCGGGTTTTCTCTTCTCTAGGTGTGGCGTGCGGGCTCCAGAGCACATGGGCTCTGTAGTTTGTGGCGCGTGGGCTCTACTTGAGGCACGAGAGCTCAGTAGTTGTGGCACGCGGGCTTAGCTGTTCCACGGCATGTGGGATTTCAGTTCCCTGACCAGGGATCGAACTCACATCCCCGGCATTGCAAGGCGGGTTCTTTACCATCGGACCATCAGGGAAGTCCTGTACGCTTATTTTAGAATAAGTGTATCCTCCTAACTGCTGTAGATTGACTTCTACATAAGTCCATTAAGTTAAGCTTGTTAATTATGTTCTCATCTATGTTTTGATTAACATTTCTTTGTGCTTGACCTGTTATTAAGATGATAGTATTACCTCCACAATAATTGTGGATTTGTCAAAATTTGTTTCAGATTTTGAAGTCATTTTTTCAGGTTTATACAAGTTTACAATTGTTATCTTTGTGGTGACTCAGACATTTTGTCATTCTGTTGTGATAATCTCTGTCTGTGACGATGGTTTTTGTCTCAGTCAACATTCTGTGATGTGACCACGGCTCTCTTGGCTTCTTTGGGATTGTATTTGCCTGGGGTGTCCCCTTCCAGGCTCCCTCCGGTCCCCGTGCACCCATGCTCAGCCCGCGTGGGAGCTCTGCCCTGGCGTTCTGTGCTTAGAACGTTGTCCCCTGCCTCTCCACCTGGTTAATCACCAAGCAGACTTCCTTCAGCTCAAGCCACTCCCCCGCGGACGTCAGCCTGGTTAGGAAGGCTTCTTTAGTCAGGCGCTAGAGATGGCAGAGCTGGGAGAGGGGCCGTGGATAGAGACACGTAAGTGGATTAAAAAATACTGGAGTGACAGGACAGAACTTTTAGTTTCAGTTGGGGTAAATTAAGTCCATGCCACGGCGTGCGTAGTTGCTGAGACAGGCACAGGGGAGCCCGTGTCTGAGTTACCGGCATCGTGGAGGTGTGATTGGGTGAGGCTGGCAGGGCTGATTCTAGATGACTCTGGGCTCTCAGGGTGGGCAGGGAAGGCTCTTGCTGGTTGGGGAGCAGGTGAAGGTCAAGCAAGGAAGCACTGAAAGCCATGAGCGCGGGGACACGGGAGGCGGGCCCTTGGGCATCAGGTCTGGGCTTTGGAGGTCAGGCTGCTGGAAAGCTGCACAGGGATCCTTTGGTGACGTGGATGGGGCCTGGGGCCAGGTCTTGGTGATTGCGGCATGATGACTCGAGCCTTTGGCATCTGTGAAAGGCTGGCTAGCGACCAAAGAGGAGCTGAGAAGAGGAATTTAATAATGGGGAAATCGATGGAGACCACCCCAACGAGATGGGATGGTCACATCCCGCCCGCTGTGCTTGCAGAGACTCACAGGCTGGCAGGGGGAGGGGATAAAAGGATGGCTCCAGGTGTGCCCTGAAGGGAGGTGTTGGTGTGGGGAGGCTGGAGGCGGGCTCACTATGGCTGGGGCATCCCAGGTGACTGGGGAGCAGATTTGGCTTTTGCTGGCCAGTCCTGAAATGTCAGTGGAAGCAAAAATGAGGGCAAAAAAATGGGTAATCGTTGGCCAATCCTGGCCGTTCTGGCTTCCTGGGCTTCACTGCAGGGCTTGTGGGTAGGAGCTCTAGTGTCACAGATGACCTGGACATGGTCCATTTGTGTATTCAGGCTGTCACTGAACTTTTTATTTTTTGACGTGTAAAATCTGGCTCATTGTGAGAGTTTCCTGTTGTCTCGATCTTTCTGTCATTTAGATACAGAATTCTCTGTAGGAAGAAGAGACATTTACATGTACCTTCACTGGACTCCCTCATCTCATCCGCCCTACGACCCTGGGAGATGAGGTGGGGCGAAGGTTCTCACCCCCGCATGTAGAGGAGGGAATGGAGATGCAGAAAGGTGAGTGAATTACCCGATTTGACAGAGGCTAGATGCCCATGATGGTCTGCAGCTCTTTCATCCCCTGGGCTTTCCCTCGTGCTCTTTCCAGGGCACCCAGGGGAACAAAGCCTTGCACTGACGCCACCAGATCTATAAGGAACAGCCAGGTTCAGGGTGGCATGTGTTTCAGGAAGGTAAATTTTCTTAAGAAAGCTTTGACGGGATCTTCCCCAACATGCAGTCTGCATCAGATGGCTGGTCTTGTGCTGTGCTGTTACATGAACGTCTCAGAATCCGCGCTGCAGAAGATCTCTTTCTAGAGATCACTGGAAGTATTCTTAATGTGGAGAAAGAGTGCTTAGGATTACTTCACAAGGTGGTCATGAGGGAGAGAGAAATTCCTGGCCCTAGACCTTTATAGTTATTGATGTGTCTGTACATGCTTCTTAACTTTGTAGAACATCTAGAAAAAATACTCATGGCTCACTCATTCCTGACCCTTCAACTTGAACGTCCTGAATGGTGGCATCTCTACAACTCTTCATGACAGTGTACCTTGAATAACTTCCTCAAATGTGACACTGATTATGACACACAGTGACAGCAAGCTCAGGCAAGATGTTAAAAGGTCGGTAAGCTGTTAAAGCGCTTAATTAATGCTTGTAAAATTCCAAATTACATCCATTGATACTACAAAGATTCACTGAACTTTCCATTCAAATACATTGGCATCATATAAAACAGGTTGGGAAACTCGGACGTGTAGGCCAAATCTGGCCCTCTGCCTGCTTTTTTAAATAAAGTTTTATTAGCACACAGCCATGCCCATTTGTTCACACACTGTCTGCTTTCATTCTAGAAGGGCAGAGTTGAGTAGATGCAGCAGAGACCAGATGGTCCTCAAGCCCAAATTATTTCCTATCTGGTGCTTGACAGAGAAAGTTTCTCACGTTTGCTCTACGCTCAGTGTGAAACAATAGTTATCTTTAGCTCAGAGCCATGCAGATTGGGATAAAGTTTTAAACTACGCAGTAAGCAAGGGTGGCAAGAATGAAAATGCTCTGTGTACAGCAGAAGAAACCCAAACAAAGAACTCTGGTTGGCCCTAGAGTTTTTATTCCATCGTTTATCATCGAGCTATGTTTTTCCACAAACAGATGAGGATGGTTAAAAAAATAGTTTTTGAGGAGGTGATTTTCCATGAACACTCTGCCTGTGTAAAGAAATAGAAGACATATTGGAGCATTTTTAAACCTCGTTTTGTGATCTGATTCCCATGTGGCTTGAAGACCATGTTTATGTGATCTCCGGATATGGGAACTGGGCTTGAAATCCGAGGGCCTGGAGTCACAATCCGCTAACTGAACCAGCCCCTGTAGCTGTAGATGAGATGAATCTCCCATGTGGCTTCTGTCTCCCCATCTGTAAAATGACCCTTCTGAGAGGTGGAGCTCTGCTGTCACTTCCAGCTCTGAAGCCCGGACGCTGTGATTCCAAGCTAACGGAAAGCTTGGCCCTGCTCTGACTCCATCTCATGAGAATGTGATGGCGTGACATGAACATCATAAGGAAGCTCTAAATACGAAATTCCCCTGTTGCATATGCGTCGTGCATATTCTGTCTGAACTTATGTCGTGCATAAGCTCTGAAGAAGTAGGTAATCAGTTTCCATTCAGTTGTACAGCTGAGTGAGCAGACATGGCCTGCTCACTCAGCTAAAGCTTTTCTGGAAACAGATCCCCTGAGGCCAGGAAGCCAGAGGGAGTTCTGGTCATGGGGGATGGGGGATACCAACTGGAAGGCCCACTGGGACTTCACCAACGGCTCTACGCGTGGGCTCTCAGACCAGTGACACACAATATACCAGAATCTGTTTTGTATTTAGGAAAAAATTTACAGTGAACACATGACTTATTTAAAACACACGCATTGCAGGTGATTTCAATTGTGTAGTTTTTAAATGTCTGCAAATCCTAACACCTTTCTGCCCTCTGGCACGGTGCTGCTCTGGGTGACGTGTCCGTTATTGTCCCCTCACAAGTGTGTGACCCTTTGCTAACTTCACAGTCTATGGACCCCCGGCATCTGGGATCTAGGGGCGTGGAGATGAGGTGACTCAGCCCAGTGTGTGCCCAACAGGGCACGGCAATTCTGTTCCTTACAAGTAAGCAGGATGCAATGCACACAACGCCTCGCTGGTAACCGGCTGTGTTGGGATAAACACTCTGAGGCTGCTGTGGCCAGAGTGGTAGCGTCGTTGAGGACACTCAGTAAGGGTTTCAAGTGTTTAGCCCCATGCCTGGATCTTCGGAACAGCTCAGTAAATGATGGACGTCCTTATGGCAGTGGAAAAGCTGCCTGGAAGCTGTTAAAGAAGAGAGATATATCCAATTGTATCTAGATATTTATATTTCTTTTGATTATGATCTATCCTTTGTGCTCAAGAAGTTGTGAAAATGTGGGATGTTATATTGGGGTTGTAGAGAGCACTGGTGGGAGAAGGGTACTGAGACTCAGAGAATTTAAGTGGCTCGTGAAGGGCCGCACAAGTAACTAATGGCAGGGTGGCCTTTAATTTTTTTCTTATTTTTAATTGAAGAGCCATAGAACGAGCAAAGCATCCTAATCTATGTCCCTTAAGGTGAGCTATTTGGTGATGTAACTACAGTCCCGATTCCATGGTCTACCAGGAGGCCCCTGAACAGGTGCAGCCACGAGTCCTAGGAGATGCAGCAGAGTTGGAATATTCTAGCAAACTTGGGCAGAGCATGCCCACCGATTCTGGGAGACAGCTTTGTTTGGATACCCTCTGGAACTGGCAGTAGCAGAATGCAGAACTGTGGAATTTCCTAAACTTTGTTCTGTTGAATGAACGGTCTCCTGGGATCCACCACCACCACTCACACCCAAAGGATCCTGGGGGTCGAATGTCTGAAAACACAGTTCCCTCCTGGAGCTTTACCATGCTTATTAGCACAATAAAGCCTCTGATAAGTCCCGCAGAGAAAAGAACGGTGTTTAACTTTGGGTTAAACAAGATTTCTCAAACTTAGCAGAGCCAGAGTTTTTTTTTTTTTTTTTTTTTTCCCTTAGTATCGCTATGAGCATCTGCTTTTCTGAAGACTTCAGTTTGGGAAACACTATTGGAAAAGAATCCACACTCAACTCCTGTGTCATAAAAATAGTCGTTTCTTCCAGGGAATCCAGTCTCTCTTTGTCAGGTGACATTAGGTCCCATCAGAAGACAGGTTGAAGGTACTTGGCATTTCACAATTTAAAAATTTGTTCACTGTTTTTCTTCAAATAACATGTTCCTTACTTTTTAATGCTCCTTATTTATTTTTGAAGAAATAAAGGATACCCTTGCTATTTCACAGGGAAGCAGGCAATATTGATTTTATTCCTTAATGAAATAAACTCATCCTTTAATCTATCCAAAACTAGCGCCCAGATCATAATAATTCTGTCGTTTGGAAATTTCATGGAGGGATCTCCAGAGGAAGGGTTTGTGGAAGGCTTTTGTTAGGCAGAGGCTTTTTTTTTTTTTTCCACGCACACTGTATTTTATTTTTACAAGAGATAAATAAAATGACACCAAGCATTGTAAATGGATGACCACAACAGAAGTAACAATGATTGCAATTACCAAACACGAAACACACTCATACTATGTCATAATATTGACATTCAGTCCAGGAATCCTCCACTGTAACAGCTCCTTTACTTTGCAGTGAAAATTGATTTGTAAATTTTTTGCCTGTGAGTCCTTGTGGGATTTTTTTTTTATTCAAACAGAAAGTCACAAAAATTATAATCATCCTCATCAGTCCACTCAGTCCCATGTAATTAATTTTTTTTCATCTTGATATTTTGTTAGCACTTTTATGAATGCATCAGTTTTCCATTAGAGTTCTGAAAATGCTTTTTCATTCAGTTCAGCAGTATAGTCAGTTACCAGAAACCTGTGCTTGTCAGAGTCTTTTCCATGAACTCCTTGAAGATGAAACCCTTTTATAGGAACGTTTTTGCAAAAGCATCAGAGTACACCCAGAACTGTCTGTAAATGACAGAAGACTGAAAAATGACCACGGTTAAAGATTTGATGAAAGTTATAATAATGCAATTGACAAGGAAATTTAGTTATTTCTGAGATATACATTTTAAAGTAATAACTAGAATTATGACTTATAATATTACACCAGAACATATAAGATTTTTAGAAATTTCATGTAATATCTGAAACATTTATATTAACATATTTCCATACAAATAACCCAAAGAAAGTTTAGTATTAGTTTTTGTTTGTTTGTTTTTTTATACTGCAGGTTCTTATTAGTCATCAATTTTACACACATCAGGGTATACATGTCAATCCCAGTTGTCCAATTCGTCACACCACCATCCCCACCCCACCGCAGTTTTCCCCCCTTGGTGTCCATACGTTTGTTCTCTACATCTGTGTCTCAACTTCTGCCCTGCAAACCAGTTCATCTGTACCATTTTTCTAGGTTCCACATACATGCGTTAATATGCGATATTTGTTTTTCTCTTTCTGACTTACTTCACTCTGTATGACAGTCTCTAAGTCCATCCATGTCTCAACAAATGACTCAATTTCATTCCTTTTTATGGCTGAGTAATATTCCATTGTATATATGTACCACATCTTCTTTATCCATTCGTCTGTCGATGGGCATTTAGGTTGCTTCCATGACCTGGCTATTGTAAATTGTACTGCAATGAACATGGGGTTCATGTGTCTTTTTGAATTATGGTTTTCTCTGGGTATATGCCCAGTAGTGGGATTGCTGGATCATATGGTAATTCTATTTTTAGTTTTTTAAGGAACCTCCATACCGTTCTCCATAGTGGCTGTATCAATTTACATTCCCACCAACAGTGCAAGAGGGTTCCCTTTTCTCCACACCCTCTCCAGCATTTGTTGTTTGTAGATTTTCTGATGATGCCCATTCTAACTGGTGTGAGGTGATACCTCATTCTAGTTTTGATTTGCATTTCTCTAATAATTAGTGATGTTGAGCAGGTTTTCATGTACTTCGTGGCCATCTGTATGCCTTCTTTGGAGAAATGTCTATTCAGGTCTTCTGCCCATTTTTGGATTGGATTGTTTTTTCCTTTTATATTGAGCTGCATGAGCTGTTTGTGTATTTTGGAGATTAATCCTTTGTCCATTGATTCGTTTGCGAATATTTTCTCCCATTCTGAGGGTGGTCTTTTTTTCTTGTTTATGGTTTCCTTTGTTGTGCAAAAGCTTTGAAGTTTCATTAGGTCCCATTTGTTTATTTTTGTTATTATTTCCATTACTCTAGGAGGTGGATCAAAAAAGATCTTGCTGTGATTTATGTCAAAGAGTGTTCTGCCTATGTTTTCCTCTAAGAGTTTTACAGTGTCCGGTCTTACATTTAGGTCTCAAATCCATTTTGAATTTATGTTTGTGTATGGTGTTAGGGAGTGTTCTAATTTCATTCTTTTACATGTAACTGTCCAGTTTTCCCAGCACCACTTATTGAAGAGACTGTCTTTTCTCCATTGTATATCCTTGCCTCCTCTGTCATAGATTAGTTGACCATAGGTGCATGCGTTTATCTCTGGGCTTTCTATCCTGTTCCACTGATCTATATTTCTATTTTTGTGCCAGTACCATATTGTCTTGATTACTGTAGCTTTGTAGTATAGTCTGAAGTCAGGGAGTCTAATTCCTCCAGCTCTGCTTTTTTTCCTCAAGAGTGCTTTGGCTATTCGGGGTCTTTTGTGTCTCCATACAAATTTTAAGATTTTTTCTTCTAGCTTTGTAAAAAATGCCATTGGTAATTTGATAGGGATTGCATTGAGTCTGTAGATTGCTTTGGGTAGCATAGTCATTTTCACAATACTGATTCTTCCAATCCAAGAACATGGTATATCCCTCCATCTGTTGGTATCATCTTTAGTTTCTTTCAATAGTCTTATAGTTTTCTGCATACAGGTCTTTTGTCTCCCTAGGTAGGTTTATTCCTAGGTATGTTATCCTTTTTGTTGCAATGGTAAATGGGGGTGTTTCCATAATTTCTCTTTCAGATTTTTCATCATTAACGTATAGGAATGCAAGAGATTTCTATGCATTAATTTTGTATCCTGCAACTTTACCAAATTCATTGATTACCTATAGTAGTTTTCTGGTGGCATCTTTAGGATTCTCTATGTATAGTATCATGTCATCTGCAAACAGTGACTGTTTTATTTCTTCTTTTCCAATTTGTATTCCTTTTATTTCTTTTTCTTCTCTGATTGCCATGGCTAGGACTTCCAAAACTGTGTTGAATAATAGTGGTGAGAGTGGACATCCTTGTCTCATTCCTGATTTTAGAGGAAATGCTTTCAGTTTTTCACCATTGTGAATGATATTTGCTATGGGTTTGTCATATATGGCCTTTACTATGTTGAGGTAGGTTCCCTCTACGCCCACTTTCTGGAGAGTTTTTATCACAAATGGGTGTTGATGTTGTCAAAAGCTTTTTCTGCATCTATTGAGATGATCATATGGTTTTTACTCTTCAATTTGTTAATATGGTGTACCACATTGGTTGATTTGTGTATATTGAAGAATCCTTGCATCCCTGGGATAAATCCTACTTGATCATGGTGTATGATCCTTTTAATGTGTTGTTGGATTCAGTTTGCTAGTATTTTGTTGAGGATTTTTGCACCTATATTAATCAGTGATATTGGTCTGTAATTTTCTTTTTTTGTAGTATCTTTGTCTGGTTTTGTTATCAGGGTGATGGTGGCTTCATAGAACGAGTTTGGGAGTGTTCCTTCCCCTGCAATTTTTTGGAAGAGTTTGAGAAGGATGGGTGTTAGCTCTTCTCTAAATGTTTGATAGAATTCACCTGTGAAGTCATCTGGTCCTGGACTTTTGTTTGTTGGAAGATTTTTAATCACAGTTTCAATCTCATTACTTGTGATTGGTCTGTTCATATTTTCTGTTTCTTCCTGGTTCAGTCTTGGAAGGTTATACCTTTCTAAGAATTCGCCCATTTCTTCCAGGTAGTCCATTTTATTGGCATAGAGTTGCTTGTAGTAGTCTCTTAGGATGCTTTGTATTTCTGCAGTGTCTGTTGTAACTTCTCCTTTTTCATTTCTAATCTTATTGATTAAGGAGGAGTCTGGCTAAGGGTTTATCAATTTTGTTTATCTTATCAAAGAACCAGCTTTTAGTTTTATTGATCTTTGCTATTGTTTTCTTTGTTTCTATTTCATTTATTTATGCTTTGATCTTTATGATTTCTTTCCTTCTGCTAACTTTGGGTTTTGTTTGTTCTTCTTTCTCTAGTTCCTTTAGGTGTAGGGTTAAATTGTTTACTTGAGATTTTTCTTGTTTCTTGAGGTAGGCTTGTATAGCTATAAACTCCCCTCTTAGAACTGCTTTTGCTGCATCCCACAGGTTTTGGATTGTCGTATTTTCATTGTCATTTGTCTCTAGGCATTTTTTGATTTCCTCTTTGATTTCTTCAGTGATCTTTTGGTTATTTAGTAATTTATTGTTTAGCCTCCATGTGTTTGTGTTTGTTACGTTTTTTCCCCTGTAATTCATTTCTAATCTCATACAGTTGTGGTCAGTAAAGATGCTTGATATGATTTCAATTTTCTTAAATTTACTGAGGCTTGATTTGTGACCCAAGATGTGATCTATCCTGGAGAATGTTCCTTGTGCACTTGAGAAGAAAGTGTAATCTGCTGTTTTTGGATGGAATGTCCTATAAATATCAATTAAATCTATCTGGTCTATTGTGTCATTTAAAGTTTCTGTTTCCTTATTTAGTTTCATTTTGGATGATCTGTCCATTTGTGTAAGTGAGGTGTTAAAGTCCCCTACTATTACTGTGTTACTGTTGATTTCCTCTTTTATAGCTGTTAGCAGTTGCCTTATGTATTGAGGTGCTCCTATGTTGGGTGCATATATAGTTATAAACGTTATATCTTCTTCTTGGATTGATCCCTTGATCATTGTGTGTTGTCCTTCCTTGTCTGTTGTAACATTCTTTATCTTAAAGTCTACTTTATCTGATATGAGAATTGCTACTCCAGCTTTCTTTTGGTTTCCATTTGCATGGAATATCTTTTTCCATGCCCTCACTTTCAGTCTTATGTGTCCCTAAGTCTGAAGTGGATCTCTTGTAGACAGCATATATATGGGACTTGTTTTTGTATCCATTCTGCAAGTCTGTGTCTTTTGGTTGGAACATTTAATCCATTCACGTTTAAAGTAATTATCGATATGTATGTTCCTATGACCATTTTCTTAATTGTTTTGGGTTTGTTTCTGTAGATCCTTTTCTTCTCTTGTGTTTCCCACTTAGAGAAGTTCCTTTAGCATTTGTTGTAGAGCTGGTTTGGTGGTGCTGAAATCTCTAAGTGTTTGCTTGTCTGTAAAGCTTTTGATTTCTCCATCGAATCTGAATGAGATCCTTGCAGGGTATAGTAATCTTGGTTGTAGGTTCTTCCCTTTCATCACTTTAAGTGTATCATGCCACTCCCTTCTGGCTTGTAGAGTTTCTGCTGAGAAATCAGCTATTAACCTTGTGCGAGTTCCCTTGTATGTTATTTGTCATTTTTCCCTTGCTGCTTTCAATAATTTTCCTTTGTCTTTAATTTTTGCCAATTTGATTACTATGTGTCTTGGCGTGTTTCTCCTTGGGTTTATCCTGAATGGGACTTGCTGCACTTCCTGGACTTGGGTGGCTCTTTCCTTTCCCATGATAGGGAAGTTTTCAACTATAATCTCTTCAAATATTTTCTCTGGTCCTTTCTCTCTCTCTTCTCTTTCTGGGACCCCTATAATGCGAATGTTGTTGTGTTTAATGTTGTCCCAGAGGTCTCTTAGGCTGTCTTCATTTCTTTTCATTCATTTTTCTTTATTCTGTTCTGCAGCAGTGAATTCCACCATTCTGTCTTCCAGGTCACTTATCTGTTCTCCTGCCTCAGTTATTCTGCTATTGATTCCTTCTAGTGTAGTTTTCATTTCAGTTATTGTATTGTTCATCTCTGTTTGTTTGTTCTTTAATTCTTGTAGGTCTTTGTTAAATATTTCTTACATCTTCTCGATCTTTGCCTCCATTCTTTTTCTGAGGTCCTGGATCATCTTCACTATCATTATTCTGAATTCTTTTTCTGGAAGGTTGCCTATGTCCACTTCATTTAATTGTTTTTCTAGGGTTTTATCTTGGTCCTTCATCTGGTACATAGCCCTCTGCCTTTTCATCCTGTCTATCTTTCTGTGAATGTGGTTTTTGTTCCACAGGCTGCAGCATTGTAGCTCTTCTTGCTTCTGCTGTCTGCCCTCTGGTGGATGAGGCTATCTAAGAGGCTTGATGGGAGGGACTGGTGGTGGGTAGAGCTGACTGTTGCTCTGGTGGGAAGAGCTCAGTAAAACTTTAATCCACTTGACTGTTGATGGGTGGGGCTGGGTTCTCTCCCTGTTGGTTGTTTTTCCTGAGGCAACCCAACACTGGAGCCTACCCGGGCTCTTTGGTGGGGCTAATGACAGACTCTGGGAGGGCTCACGCCAAGGAGCACTTCCCAGAACTTCTGCTGTCAGTGTCCTTGTCCCCACGATGAGCCACAGCCACCCCACCCCCACCCCCCGCCTCTGTAGGAGACCCTCCAACACTAACAGGTAGGTCTGGTTCAGTCTCCCCTGGGGTCACTGCTCCTTCCCCTGGGTCCCAGTGCACACACTACTTTCTTTTTTTTTTTTTTTCTGGTACGTGGGCCTGTCACTGTTGTGGCCTCTCCCGTTGCAGAGCACATGCTCCAGACACACAGGCTCAGTGGCCATGGCTCATGGGCCCAACTGCTCCATGGCATGTGGGATCTTCCCAGACTGGGGCACAAACCCGTGTCCCCTGCATTGGCAGGCGGACTCTCAACCACTGCGCCACCAGAGAAGCCTGCACACACTACTTTGTGTGTGCCCTCCAAGAGTGGAGTCTCTGTTTCCCCCAGTCCTGTCAAAGTCCTTCAGTCAAGTTCCTCTAGCCTTCAAAGTCTGATTCTCTGGGAATTCCTCTTCCCATTGCCAGACCCCTAGGTTGGGAAGCCTGACGTGGGGCTCAGACTTCAGTCCAGTGGGTGGACTTCTGTGGTATAAATGTTCTCCAGTCTGTGAGTCACCCACCCAGAAGTTATGGGATTTGATTTTACTGTGATTGTGCCCCTCCTACCATCTCACTGTGGCTTCTCCTTTGTCTTTGGATGTGGGTATCTTTTTTGGGGAGTTCCAGTGTCTTCCTGTCGATGATTGTCCAGCAGCTGGTTGTGATTCTGGTGTTCTCGCAAGAGGGGGTGAGAGCACGTCCTTCTACTCCGCCATCTTGGTTCCTCTCTAGGCAGAGGCTTTGAGCCTCCCTCAATGGCACGAACTCAAAATGGGGTCGATTCTGGTCTGGTCCTTTCTAGCTGAGGTCTGGGGCTCCCTTGCACGGTGGAATCCCGGAATGCGGAATAGTGGCTGACAGGCCGCCTGGGGCTGATTAGACAGGACCTGGTGTTCAGCGGGAGTCTGCAGTAAGGGGCCGTTGATGGGGACGGGGATGGCAGTGTTCCTTACCCCTGCCCCCACCCGGGCCGGCCTCAGCGTTAGCGCTCAGCAGGCTGCCCACTGTCCTCTCTGCTCCCCCAACATCTCTGCATGAGCCTGCCAGGCACTGGTTGAATTACAGTGCAAGTCATCAGCACCTCACTGTGGTTCAGAACATAACTTTTAAAGCCAGACAGACCTGGGTTTGAACAGGGAATTCCCACAGTGAGACGTGAGCGAGGCTGTGAGTTCCTGCAGATGCAACATGGTGACAGTAATTCCTGCTGGGAGGAGGAGATGGCAGCACACTGCCACCCTGAGCAGATGGACCTGGGGTCAACACTGCATCCTGATGCTGCTGCTGCAGGGAAAGGGGGCGTGTCCCACAAACACCCGCCCAGTCACGCCAGGCACCCCCTGGCCTTGCCCTCACGCCTTCATTCCCTACTCCCACCCCTCAGTTGATTGATCAAATATGGGTCCTGGGGCCCAGAGGAGACGCTTGCTGTCTTACCATGGGTCTGTACCTCTTCCTCCAGCTGGGGAAAGGGCTACTGGACCTGATTAGGGCCGGCAAGGAGCACGACTCAGACAGATGTGAGCAAGATTCAGCAGAGCCTAGGGCACAGCAACGACTTGAAAAAAGGCAGGAAAGCTGGTTGGAGCCTGGCCTCTTCTGTGGGTCTGCTGCTGTGCTGCTGCCCTGGGGACCAGGCCAAGGTCGGCCAGCTCCTTAGGAAAGGTCCAGGGCCCGCTTTCATTTTTAGCCAGTTTCTAATTGTTTTGAAACTGCCCGGGTTTGGGTGAGATTTACAAGTATCAGTAGGATTGAGACGGCTGCTGTTATTGGTCTGGGGCGTGATGTCCTTCGTTAACACAGCTCTTGTGCCAGTTAGGGGCCCCATCTTACAGGAGGGAGTCCAGGAGGAGCCAGCCAGGGTCCCATCCCTGGTCCCCGGGGACGGGGTGTGGGGGGCCTTCACTGTAGCCCAGGCCCCGCCCTAAAACATGCAGTGGGGAGGGGGCGGGCCTTCCTGGACCCTGTGCACACCTGACATGGGTGCTCTCCTGGGGAAGTCGATGGTGTGGGGAGGGGCTGGGCCCACGGGGCTGGCAGGGGATCTTGGTCCAGCTCTGAGGGACACTCTTGCCAGACCAGAGGTTCCCACTTTATGTGGCCAAAGGCCACCTTTTCAGGTGGGATCTGACGTAGAAGCCCTTTCTTCCTACCTGAAGTGTGAAGAGTGGCTCTGGAACACCATCTACCTAGGCCAGCACTTCACTCACTGACCAGGTGTGTGTGTGTTTGGTGTGTATGTGTGTGTGTATGTGTTGTGTGTG
>NW_021703772.1:2525680-2528072 GCF_005190385.1 Monodon monoceros | reverse complement strand
TGTGGTGTGTTGTATGTATGAGTCGTGTGGTGTGTGTGTGTGTGTGTTTGGTGTGTATCTATGTGTGTAATGTGTGTGATGTGTAGCGACTCCCTTAGGCCCCAAGGAGTAGCCATAGTCTGATGTGCTGAGGAGCCATGGAAGCTTCTGACCCGAGACTCTGTGCAATGATTCTTATCCAAGATTAATTTTTTTAGAGTTATTCAAAGAAAAACCTTGCAGTGCTCACACAGAGGAGAACCTCTCTGGCTTCCTGAGCTCCCCACTCTCCCCCTCCCCTCCCCCTCTCACCCCCTCAAGCTCAGGGTGCGAGACCCCTGTGCTGTGGCCACTGCTGGGGGCTTGTCTTTTCCAAACCAGCTATTTCTCCCTTTAAACTATTATGACAGTGGATCCTCATCACCACAGTTTTTACTCATTTTTTGGTATGTATTTTACATATATACCACCCGATCTGTATTTTAGATATCAGTAAAGCTTAATTTCTTGTTTTAAAAATCCAATATTTTCCCCAAACCCCAGAGAGTCACCTTGTGCCCTCAGGCTGTCACTTCTTATTTGGGGACCATGGACCCAGAGACTCAACTTGTCCCATGCTGTTGCTTGGATCATGTCCCGTTAGCTCTATGTGCATTGAATTGTCACCTCTGAGGCAGCAGTAAAGACAGATGAGTAAAATACAAATACATATCTCAGTCCAGACACCTCATGTAATAAGACTTAGTGTAAAAATCCCAGCAGAACCTTTTTACTCTGATGGCTTATGAATTGAGATCTTTCGCTCTGACCCGGTCTCCCAGCTGTTAGGAAGTTGGCTGTCACGGAGGCACCTAGAGCTCCCGTGAAGGTTACCATCACCACCTCCTCCTGCCCACTGGGCTTTCTCCTGCGTGAACGAGGCCATCGTGGTCCCAGGTGCCCAAGGCCCACATCTAGAGTGACCCCGGGTCTTTCTCCTTCCTCATTCGCTCTGTCCAGTTAGCCACCGAGACCTGGTGAATTTATTCCCTTTGCTCCACTGCCACTGTCACACCTTAGTTTCAGACACCTGCAGCTCCCAATGCCTGGAATCCTCCAGCGAGGACCTAATGGGCTGGTTTACAAAGTGCTCCCTCAGGATTAGACACATCATGCCTGGGTCCTCTCTCCCAGCAGAAAGAAGACTGGGAGCCTTTGGGAGGCAGGGAGGCCCCCAGGCTCCACTTTCTGGGGACACACAGAGGACCCCGAGGCCATCAGAGTTTGCACCATGGAGTTCCGAGCACGAAGGGGCCCTTGGAAATTAGTGGATGTGACCTGTGGGGAGACGTGGCTTGTGGGGGCCTGAGGGGCTGGGACCCGGGTGAGCCCTCCAGCACAGCCCTGCCTCTGTGCGGGCTGGGAAGGACCACACAGCTTTCGTGGGCTCTGCTCTGCCTTCGAGCCGGGGCCCCTCTCATGTCTGGGTGCAGACAGGGTAGAACGGGGGCCCATGGGCTGGAGTTGGGTGAAACCCCAGCACGTGGATGCAGCCCGGCGACCTCATACGGGTTTGGGGAGCTGGGTCCTTCCTGAAGTGGGGAGCTGGGAGGCTGCTGTGTTTACCAAGCACAGTTGCAAACTTGATGTGTGCCTGGCAGAAATTATTCCCTTTTCTTCTCTCCTGCTCTCCATAGCCGGAACGCCGGCCTGGCAAGCATCAATGCTGCTCTCACATGAACCGTTTTTTGGGGCCTGACCAGCAAAGCTCTGATGTAGAAATTGAAATTTCACACTCTGAAGGGCCCAAATGGCTCCAGAGGTCAGCAGGCGGCTCTCCCGTCCACCCACCGGTGAGTCATGGAGAGAGATGCTGGCCCGAATTAACATCAGCGGACACTCGTGCGTCAGAGGTTCTGTGTGCTAAAAAAGTTTGCCTGACATCTGCGTCTCACCACCCTCCCCCCCCCCGACCCCAAAAGCACACACTCAACAATTTTAAGCCGAGGGGCACGTCCCATTCATCTGGTGAATACATCAGCTGAATGCAATCTGCTTTCACAAACAGATGTCCCAGGAGGTGGAGGGTAGCGCTGAACATGGGTTAGAAGTTGCCAGAAGGTTCTTTATGAGGTTTTTGCTTTGTGTGACAGGGAATGGAATGGCCGGGGTTTACTTTAATTGAAACGCACCTAATTTGGGTGCTTGAGCTAGGTATCTAAAAAGATTTTTTTACATCCCCATCCAAAGGCGGAGTTTCTGTTTCCCATCTGCTTCCTTGGGCTTCTCAACCTGCTTTCCTGAAAAGACCAGAAGGAAGTAGAAAGGGATCGCTGTCCGACCCTGGCTGGCTTGAATGGGGGGTCAGGCTGTCTGCTCACAGAACTCTCTGGCCTTGTGTATGGAGTCCCTGCTGCCGTTTTGCACAGATAAC
>NW_021703772.1:2503868-2525670 GCF_005190385.1 Monodon monoceros | reverse complement strand
CTCTGGCCTTGTGTATGGAGTCCCTGCTGCCGTTTTGCACAGATAACATCTCCATTCTGAGCTGCCATCCCCTGCTTATTCCTGCATGTTTGTATTTGCCCTTATTTTGTTTGGGGCCCTCAGGTGTAGCTGCTGTCCTGTGAGCAGCGCACACAGCAGACCCCAAGGTGGGGACACCTGGAAAGGCCCCCGAGCTGCAGACGTCTGCTCCCCACGGAGGCCGAGCGTGGCATTCCGGACCCCGTTTTATTGCTCGCATTCTTCACGTGTTAGCAACTTTCCCCCTCCTTCATACAAACCTCAGATGTCTCAGAAGAATGGTTAAATTATTATAGGATCCCAAAGGAGATTGCCATTTCCTTTAAAAAATTTCCCCGTCTTGCATGCTCCCTTGTAAATCGACTCCCCCTGGGAGCTCCGTCTGAGGACCCCGTGCTGGTTACTACCCACGTGGACAAAACCAGAGAAGGGGTGACACCAATACAGTCCTTGAGAAGGTCTATAACTGTTTAGCTCTTTCTGGAAGCCAAGTACCAGGACCTCAAGGCTAGCCATTTTCTGTGGCAAGGGAAGGACCAAGTGTGCTGCTAATTTGAAATGCTGGCTACTGTCAGCTTGTCTCAGGTGGCCAGAGGCAGATGACACTTAGAGATGGCAAAGGCGCGGCATCCTTGTGGGCACAGTAGAAAAGGAGTCCTGGATTTCATCGCAGCCTAGACTCCAGGGGGATCTACCAGTCTTGTGGGCGCTTTTACTCTCTGGAGCTTTAGTGCCCAGGTCTAAATTAGGGGGCTGGACCCTGCCAACCCCAGGTCCCTCCAGCTTTAATGTTACAATCCTGTGGCCTGGGGCGGCGTTCATTCTGAAACACCCCAAACAAGGAAACAGACCCAACACCAGTGAGGCTGCCAAGAACACCGGATTCAGGGAGGACAGTGTGGTGGTGACTGTGGCCCCTTGCCTCCTGGCATCCCCACTTGGGTGTGGGGACCACCTGCAGCTTGCCTCTAAACCACAGATGATGGCACCTCCCTCTGTCACATTGTGTGAAGCTATCACAGCAGACCAGCCACGAAGGAGGAGGCTGCCATGCTGTGAGATGGTCCAGGGACATGGCCGTGTGGAAGGTCAGCCTCCAGGCACTGGGGTGACCCTGCCTGGTGACAAGCAAGAAAATGGACCTCAGCCCTGCACCCCAGGAGAGGAATCCTGCCCGCAATGGTAGGGAGCCTGGAAGAGGATCTTTCCTCAGTCTGGGATTACAGTTTGGTCAGATCCTAAAACAGAGAACCCAGTTAAGCTGTGCCCGGACTCCTAACCCAGAGGAACTGTGAGGTCATAAGGATGTGCCGTTTAAAGGCTCTAAGGTTGTGGCATTTTGTCACTGGAGAAACAACACTGATAAAATGGATACCCTGGTCTCTCCCATGGTGGCCTCTCCCCTACTATGGGGGCCTGTGCCTGTGCAGAAGAGCCCCTCTCCTGTCCCCAGGTTCACTGTCAGGTTGGCTCATGCCGTTCAGAGATAAAAGGATGTTACCTAAGCTTCTGCCAGTTTGTAGATAAAGGATGGAAACTGTGGCAAAAGATTGACAATTCTAACAGGGCCCTTATCCAGAAGCCTGGTAATTGTGTCCATCAGAGGTGGGGACCAGGATGGGCTTTGAGATGAGCTGTGTGTCAGAGCCGCCCAGTGTGTGGGCAGGTTGGGCCCGGGAGTAGGAACATCATGGGGCAGCGAGAGTGAGGGTCTCAGGCGAGAAGATGGAGTGGCCTGGAGCCAGAGTGGACACTTGGCGGGCAAGCAGGGAGGTTGGCCAGTGGAGCGACCTTCATATAAGGGAGGGCCCAGGGCCGTGGGGCATCTCCTGCCAGGGGTGAGGATGGGTGTCTGCAGATGGGTGACCTGAGTCCTGCCAGTAAGAGCCCAGGCACAGTCGTGTCCGCTGGGGCAGGAGGAAAGTATAACCCGACACACACTTTGTCAAGCTGAAATCCAGTTGAGGATGAACTGGAAAAACATGCACCAGCCGTGGGTTGCTGTGCCTCTGGGCCCCTGCTGTTTGCACGAGCACATAGGTAAGAAGCAGCTTCCCTAAGGGACCTCTTTCCAGGACACAGTGGTCTCCTGGGGGTGCTTACTTGTGAGATGGGTATGTGTGTGTGGGGCAGCGGGGCGCTTTTATTTTCATATGCAAATGATTCATGTGCAGGAACACATCTACCTTGGGAAGGTCTGGGTTTCAGAATTCCACCTTCCCCTCGAAGGTTCTCACCATGAGGGTCCTGGGTGTGTTGGTGTTGTGACTCGTGGAACTGCGTCTTCTGTTGGGGCTTTGACCTGGTGGCCCAGCAATGCCTGAGGGTTGTTTTGGGTGGGCCTGGCCCTGCTTCACCAGCATTCTAAGGAAGACAAAGCCTTCACGGTTGGCATTTGTTTTTCTGTCAAGCGCCTAAATGTTGGGTGTTGATGAATATAAAAAGAAAAACGAAGTAAAGTCACTTCCCTGGCGGTCCAGTGGTTAAGACTCTGCCCTTCCAATACAGGGGGTATGGGATTGATCCCTGGTCGGGGAACTAAGATCCCACATGTTGCGTGGCGTGGCCAAAAAAAAAAGAAAAGAAACCAAAGCTGATCTTTTTTTTTTTTTTTAAATTAAATTTTCTTTTTTTTCTTTTTTCAATATTTTGGCTGTGTTGGGTCTTTGTTGCTGCACCTGGGCTTTCTCTAGTTGTGGCGAGCGGGGGCTACTCTTTGTTGCGGTGTGTAGGCTTCTCATCGTGGTGGTGTCTCTTGCTGCGGAGCACGGGCCCTAGGTGGGCAGGCTTCAGTAGTTGCAGCATGTGGGCTCAGTAGTTGTGGCATGTGGGCTCTAGAGCGCAGGCTCAGTAGTTGAGGCGCACGGGCTTAGTTGCTCCGCGGCACGTGGGATCCTCCTGAACCAAGGCTTGAACCCGTGTCCCCTGCATTGGTAGGCAGATTCTTAACCACTGCGCCACCAAGGAAATTCCCAAAACTGATCTTTTGGGGTGCAACTGGCATTTCCCTGGGAGATAAGAAGCTGGGGGCTCAGAGCAGTGACCCTCCCAGGACCTCAGAGGTGGGATGTGGCAAATCCAGGGCTGATCTGAATCCACGGCTGGGAGCTCTGTGCCATGGATCTACGCACTGCTTTCTGGTGGAGCCATGTGGTGAAAGTACCCATCCACTGGGCATCCCATGCACATGGCACAAAGGTGTCATCTGGCTTTCAAGGGCTTCAGGAACCCGTCCCCTGTGCCCTTTCTTTTGTCCTGACAGCTGTCATTTGGACATGTAACAGTTGCGGCTGGATGTAAGTGAATGTGATCCAGGCCCGCACTTGATTGATGGGCTAAATTGTCTGCAGCTGGTACTCCCTGCGTCGGTGCCTTTGAAAGTTTTCCGCCCTCAGAGGACTGACTTCCCAAGGACGTGGAGCCCCTGTGAGACATCAGGTGACGGAATGTCCCATGTCCCCAGGGAGCTGAGCCTCCAGGTGGAGCTGGGGATGATGACACCTTCTTCTGGAGTAGCTCGTGTGCTGTTACGCACACGATGCCTCACTCAGTTGAGCAAAGGACAGTTTCTCAGGAGTTTCTAACTCAGCCCGTGAGGCTTTACAGGACTCACATTGGCCTGTGGGACAGGACTTTTGGGCAGATGCAAGGGAAGGACCAGAGCACCTATTCCACATGCTGCCTTCCCTTTGGCTTGAAATGTGTGCATTTGAGAAATGGGATTTGCTGTCAAGAGGCCAAGGGGACGACGCCCATCATGAGATGCAGGTTCATCACTACCTGCATCCAAGTAGTGCAGCCGACAGGTGCTACCCAGGTGTAGATGCAGTTTCTCACACCTGAGGAAGGTATTTCACCGCCTTGGGCCTCAGTCGCACACAGCTCAGTGGGCTCCGAGTCGAGGACAGAGTCACCAAAACACTCTCTTTACAGTCAAGGAGGAGAGGCCTGGGGAGACTGTATCGCCAGGTGGCTGGAGCAGGGAAAATGACATGTCTGTCCCCATAGGCAGGACAGTTTCCTCAGCCTCTTTTTAGGGAAATGCTGAACTTCGGAACAATTCAGAATTGCGTTTGAACTACCTGGTTGTCCTTGCCCGAGAACTTTAGCAAATCTCCCCTTTGAGATTCAAATTTTCTCTTCTTGATCTCCCTGAAAGGTGAATTTTCTTCAATTTTCTGGGGAGTCTGAATGAGATGTGCTCAGCTGTTAGATGTTATTGAGAAGAAAAACAAAGGGTCTTTTCATCATCAGAAGATTTGCCCCAGACATCTCTTGACAGCTTGGGTTCTGAATATGAACTTTTCCCAATGTTTCAGTGCTTATTGAAATAGAATTTCCTGGTCCATCTCCACCTTGAAGCTGGTGCTTGTGGAAAGATTCAACTTATCCAACATTTAGAATTCAGTCTATAGGCAAGAGATCTTGAAACTATTTGAATTCCAATGTCGGAAGCCTTCAAAGAGGTGGAAAAAAATTTAGTACATTTTAGTTTTCAGGAGAAAGAGGAAAAGAACTAGGAATAGAACTCATCTTGAGGATTCATTTAAAAGAAACTCCAGTGCATTCAGCCCGGTATCTGCTTTCTGTGGCTGCCTGCTTGGTGCCAGGGAATGTCCATGTCCCTGTTCCCGTGGGCTCACTCATGATATGTGATTATCACATAAAGTCTCAGTGGCCTTTCTTTCGTGTACAAATTAAGGCAGAGAAGTGAACTAAAATATTTTAAATGGTAAAGTTGAAAAGAAGAGTTTTCTGGGTAGCTCCACTTTTCCAGAAGATTCTATCAATCAATCCAGAACAAGCCATCACCTACCTGTCCCCGTGCATTGTGATTTGTGGTATAGTGAAGCCTGGGCTGACTTCCACGCTTTTGTGGTCAGCTCATGGCAGTGAGTCTAAGGAAGGAACAGAATGCTTTTGGTTTTCTTACTGAACTGGTCAACTTTGGTGCTTATGAATGACAGTCAAGTCCATCCTTAGAACTCTTACTGGAATGGGATGCAGAGGAAGGGCACAGTGGACTCCTAGGACCAAACCCATCAAACTGCCTTTCAGGTTATGCCATTCTGACAAAACACCATGAAGATGGACATTTCTGGAGAGCCGAGAAGCATGCCTTATTTTTCATGACGTCATGCTAAGTATCAAGAATAAAAGTAAACAGTTTGTCAACACGTGTACCACTTGAAAAAATTATCAGAAAACAAGGACACATGGAACAGCTCAGAGAATTCATGAATTCACCTCAAATCCTCCCCCTCCCATTTTTATATAATGCTGAGAGCCAATTGCTAAAAATCAAACAAATGGACATGTTGAAGATATCAATCAGTAGAAGACAACTGTGGAAAAGCTTTGAAATAAAGTGTATTCAGATGTGATGGAATTATGCATTGGTGAAAACATTCAGAATTTCCATGACTATAGCAACAATGATTGCTGTTTGTTTTTAAGGACAACACACATGTTTCAAAGATTTTGTTTGTTTTTTCTACAAAACCAGGCTTTGCAAGACAAACACGGCTTATCCGTTAGAGACGGGATTAAGAAAATCTATAAACAAAATGCCAAATTCACAAACATTTTTTGAAGATACATTCTTTCTGATTTCATGATTATTCCCATTACAATAAAAAGAACACACACGAGACTATGACATTTATGGTGAGCTCAGAAATCCTAAGCAAGGCTCTTTATTGAGGAAACTTAAGGTTTGGGGCAAGCTCCAATATTTGAATAAAAAAAAAGTTTTAGTTTTGAATCCTGGGTCTGCAGCTAACTAGCTATAGACTTTAGGGAAGTCATTTTCTTCATCTGTAAAAGGCTTAAAAGGAATCCCTGTCTCCTGGGTTATTGCACTCTGAAATCCAACCATGCAACTTATTTCTTTCAACTGTGGCCACACCACATCCAGGATCCTACAGTACCCTAAACTCTCTCTGAACCAGAAAGTAAAGAAGAAGAAGGAAAATAAAAGATTGCCCTTCTCCCTGTGTCCAGTATGGTCAATGGCCAATAACCAATATGTGGAGCACTGAAAGATACAGACCAGCTATTGGGTTTCAAATGTGACCTTTCGACAGGAATCCTTTGTAGATGGGTGTGTAGTTTTCCATTACAGGCCTGTACAATCTGCTTGCCTGTCTATGATGGTAACAGGCATGGATGATCACTGCTGGATCTGTTTTTCATTGTAAAATGATCATATTCTATCATTCCTTTACTTAATTAGTTGGAGTATCTCCAGAAAGAGAAACTTCCCTCCAGTTACTCTGAGGGAAGGTTTGTATAGGAAAAGCAGGACGGATGCTTGATTCTTTCTCTTTTTTCAGTTTGCAAAGTAATGCCTTGATTTGCTAGCGTCCTGCCAAGCTGACCAATGAGTGTTTTTAAAATGTTAAATTTATTTATTTTAAAATTTTTTTGTAGCAGAGAAAGGTTGATTACAGGGCCAAGCAAGGAGAACAGGTGGCTTTTGCTCAAAAACACCCCAACTCCCAATGACTGTTTTTGAAAGTATCATTATAAACTCATAAGTGCAAATATTCTTGGTGGGTTCAAATCACTGCAGCTTTCCCTTTATTGATTCTCTGTTTCATCTTTGCATGATGAGAGGCTCTCCTGACTGCTCTGGACCCCAGGGGTCTAGATAGCTTCCTTGCTTCTGGCTATTAGAAGATGTTCTGGGCTCATCCTATAAATTTCCTGGCTCCAGACCTGGAATCAGCCATTTTTCTGAGTAACCCTGGTTTCTTTTAGTGGGAATAGTATTTAGAGATCAATGCACCCTTGGAGTACTCAGGGCCCCTGGACAATCTTTGGGTCTAGGGACTTTCAGCAGACAGAGCTAGTAATTTTTAATGTTTTATTTATTTATGGCTGCACTTGGTCTTCGTAACTGCACGAAGGCTTTCTCTAGTTGTGGTGAGCGGGGGCTATTCTTCGTTGCGGTGTGCAGGCTTCGCATCGCGGTGGCTTCTCTTGTTGGGAATCATGGGGTCTAGGTGCATGGGCTTCAGTAGTTGTGGTGCACAGGCTCAGTAGCTGTGGCTCATGGGCTCTAGAGCTCAGGCTCAGTAGTTGTGGAGCATGGGCTTAGCTGCTCAGTGGCATGTGGGATCCTCCCAGACCAGGGCTCAAACCTGTGTCTCTTGCATTGGCAGGCGGATTCCCAACCACAGTGCCACCAGGGAAGTCCCAGAGCTAGTAATTAAAAAATTATTTTTAAAAGATAAAATGAATCATGAGTTTATTCTATTATTTCCAGTTTAAATTTAAGACAGATTTAGGTTTACAGATTGAGCTTAGGTTTCTGTTTGCAAACGTATTTAGGACATTTGCGTTGATATTCACAAATGAGCTTGGTCTATAGTTTGCTCTTTGTTTTCATGTATTCTATATCAGGTTTGGGAATTAATGCTATGCTTGCTTAATAGAAAGACTTTGGGAGGTTTCTTCACTCTTGAGGATGTAGAATAATTTATTTAGCAGTGGGATTATCTAGTCTTTAAAGGTTTGATAGAATTTCCCTGTGAAACCATCTTTTTACAGTACTTTTTGAGGGGAACACTCTACTTCTGTTTCTTCTATGGGATTGACTTGGTTAAGCTTCTGGCTCTACCAGAGTCATTTCTGGTATATTGTATTTTTCCAGAAAATTTCATCTGGATTTTCAAATATATTTGCATGGAACTGCTTTGTCTCTCTAATTTTTTTCTTAATTACAATCACTCGTGAGTTGTCTATTTTGTTGATTTTTTAGAAGAACTAGCTTTCAGATTTATTCATTAGTCCTGCTGCTTCCCCCACCCCCAACTTATTAATTTCTGCTTTCATCATCATTAATTTCTTCCTTCTGCCTTTTTGGGGTTATGTTATGCTTCTTTTTCGCTTTCTAACTTTTTGAATTGGGCCTTTACTTCATTTACTATTATCTCTATTGATATATATATACATATATATATACACACACACACATATGTATTTACTACTATAAATTTTCCTTTGATAATTGTTTTACCTATATACCATAGATTCAGATATGTCATGTTTTCATTATTATTCTCCAGAAAACCTGAAGTATGATCTGTGTGTTCTATTTGATCCAAGAGTTTTAAACAGCATTTAAATTCTTTTCTAGATAGAGGGGCCTTTTTATTTTTTGATTTTGTTGTTAGTTTATACTTTTACTGATGCTGGTCAGAAAATACCTGTTTATATGTTTTTATTCTTTGGGATGTATTGAGGTTTTTTTTTTAAAACATCTTTATTGGAGTATAATTGCTTTACAATGGTGTGTTAGTTTCTGCTTTATAACAAAGTGAATCAGTTATACATATACACATGTTTCCATATCTCTTCCCTCCCGTGTCTCCCTCCCTCCCACCCTCCCTATCCCACCCCTCTAGGTGGTCACAAACCACCTAGGTGATCTCGCTGTGCTACGCGGCTGCTTCCCACTAGCTATCCACTTTACACTTGGTAGTGTATATATGTCCATGCCACTCTCTCACCTCAACACAGCCTACGCCCTCCCCTCCCCATATCCTCAAGTCCATGCTCTAGTAGGTCTGTGTCATTATTCCCGTCTTACCCCTAGGTTCTTCATGAACTTTTTTTTTTCTTAGATTCCATATATATGTGTTAGCATATGGTATTTGTTTTTCTCTTTCTGACTTACTTCACTCTGTATGACAGACTCTAGGTCCATCCACCTCACCACAAATAACTCAATTTTGCTTCTTTTTATGGCTGAGTAATATTCCATTGTATTTATATGCCACATCTTCTTTATCCATTCATCTGTCGATGGACACTTAGGTTGCTTCCGTGTCCTGGCTATTGTAAATAGAGCTGCAATGAACATTGTGGTACATGACTCTTTTTGAATTATGGTTTTCTCAGGGTATATGCCCAGTAGTGGCATTGCTGGATCATATGGTAATTCTATTTGTAGTTTTTTAAGGAACCTCCATACTGTTCTCCATAGTGGCTGTATCAATTTACATTCCCACCAACAGTGCAAGAGTGTTCCCTTTTCTCCACACCCTCTCCAGCATTTACTGTTTCTAGATTTTTTGATGATGGCCATTCTGACCGGTGTGAGATGATATCTCATTGTAGTTTTGATTTGCATTTCTCTAATGATTAATGATGTTGAGCATTCTTTCATGTGTTTGTTGGCAATCTGTATATCTTCTTTGGAGAAATGTCTATTTAGGTCTTCTGCCCATTTTTGGATTGGGTTGTTTGTTATTTTGTTATTGAACTGCATGAAACTGCATGTAAATTTTGGAGATAATCCTTTGTCAGTTGCTTCATTTGCAAATATTTTCTCCCATTCTGAAGGTTGTCTTTTGGTCTTGTTTATGGTTACCTTCACTGTGAAAAATCTTTTAAGTTTCATTAGGTCCCATTTGTTTATTTTTGCTTTTATTTCCATTTCTCTAGGAGGTGGGTCAAAAAGGATCTTGCTGTGATTTATGTTATAGAGTGTTCTGCCTATGTTTTCCTCTAAGAGTTTTATAGTGTCTGGCCTTACATTTAGGTCTTTAATCCATTTTGAGTTTATTTTTGTGTATGGTGTTAGGGAGTGTTCTAATTTAATACTTTTACAAGTACCTGTCCAGTTTTCACAGCATCACTTATTGAAGAGGCTGTCTTTTCTCCACTGTATATTCCTGCCTCCTTTATCAAAGATAAGGTGACCATATGTGTGTGGGTTTATCTCTGGGCTTTCTATCCTGTTCCATTGATCTATATTTCTGTTTTTGTGCCAGTACCATACTGTCTTGATTACTGTAGCTTTGTAGTATAGTCTGAAGTCTGGGAGCCTTATTCTTCCAGCTCCATTTTTCTTTCTCAAGATTGCTTTGGCTATTTGGGGTCTTTTGTGTTTCCATACAAATTGTGAAATTTTTTATTCTAGTTCTGTGAAAAATGCCAGTGGTAGTTTGATAGGGATTGTGTTGAATCTGTAGATTGCTTTGGGTAGTAGAGTCATTTTCACAATGTTGATTCTTCCAATCCAAGAACATGGTATATCTCTCCATCTATTTGTATCATCTTTAATTTCTTTCATCAGTGTCTTATAATTTTCTGCATACAGGTCCTTTGTCTCCTTAGGTAGGTTTATTCCTAAAGATTTTATTCTTTTTGTTGCAATGGTAAAAGGGAGTGTTTTCTTAATTTCACTTTCAGATTTTTCATCCTTAGTGTATAGGAATGCCAGAGATTTCTGTGCATTAATTTTGTATCCTGCTACTTTATCAAATTCATTGATTAGCTCTAGTAGTTTTCTGGTAGCATCCTTAGGATTCTCTAAGTATAGTATCATGTCATCTGCAAACAGTGACAGCTTTACTTCTTCTTTTCTGATTTGGATTACTTTTATTTCTTTTTCTTCTCTGATTGCTGTGGCTAGAACTTCCAAAACTATGTTGAATAAGAGTGGTGAGAGTGAGCAACCTTGTCTTGTTCCTGATCTTAGTGGAAATGGTTTCAGTTTTTCATCATTGAGGACGATGTTGGCTGTGGGTTTGTCATATATGGCCTTTATTATGTTGAAGAAAGTTCCCTCTATGCCTACTTTCTGCAGGGTTTTTAATCATAAATGGGTCTTGAATTTTGTCGAAAGCGTTTTCTGCATCTATTGAGATGATCATATGGTTTTATCCTTCAATTTGTTAATATGGTGTATCACGTTGATTGATTTGCATATATTGAAGAATCCTTGCATTCCTGGAATAAACCCCACTCGATCATGGTGTATGATCCTTTTAATGTGCTGTTGGATTCTGTTTGCTAGTATTCTATTGAGGATTTTTGCATCTATGTTCATCAGTGATATTGGCCTGTAGTTTTCTTTCTTTGTGACATCTTTGCCTGGTTTTGGTATCAGGGTGATGGTGGCCTCATAGAATGAGTTGGGGAGTGTTCCTCCCTCTGCTATACTTTGGAAGAGTTTGAGAAGGATAGGTGTTAACTCTTCTCTAAATGTTTGATAGAATTTGCCTGTGAAGCTATCTGGTCCTGGGCTTTGGTTTGTTGGAAGATTTTTAATCACTGTTTCAATTTCAGTGCTTGTGATTGGTCTGTTCATGTTTTCTATTTCTTCCTGGTTCAGTCTCAGAAGGTTGTACTTTTCTAAGAATTTGTCCATTTCTTCCAAGTTGTCCATTTTATTGGCATAGAGTTGCTTGTAGTAATCTCTCATGATCTTTTGTATTTCTGCAGTGTCAGTTGTTACTTCTCCTTTTTCATTTCTAATTCTGTTGATTTGAGTCTTCTCCCTTTTTTTCTTGATGAGTCTGGCTAATGGTTTGTCAATTTTGTTTATCTTCTCAAAGAACCAGCTTTTAGTTTTATTGATCTCTGCTACCGTTTCCTTCATTTCTTTTTTGTTTATTTCTGATCTGATCTTTATGATTTCTTTCCTTCTGCTAACTTTGTGGTTTTTTTATTCTTCTTTCTCTAATTGCTTTAGGTGCAAGGTTAGGTTGTTTATTTGAGATGTTTCCTGTTTCTTAAGGTAGGATTGTATTGCTATAAACGTCCTTCTTAGAACTGCTTGTGCTGCATCCCTTAGGTTTTGGGTCATCATGTCTCCTTTGTCATTTGTTTCTAGGTATTTTTTGATTTTCTCTTTGATTTCTTCAGTGATCACTTCGTTATTAATTAGTGTACCGTTTAGCCTACATGTGTTTGTATTTTTTACAGATCTTTTCCTGTAATTGATATCTAGTCTCATAGTGTTGTGGTCGCAAAAGATACTTGATACGATTTCAATTTTCTTAAATTTACCAAGGCTAGATTTGTGACCCAAGATATGATCTATCCTGGAGAACGTTCCATGAGCACTTGAGAAAAATGTGTATTCTGTTGTTTTTGGATGGAATGTCCTATAAATATCAATTAAGTCCATCTTGTTTATTGTGTCATTTAATGCTTGTGCTTCCTTATTTTTTTTCATTTTGGATGATCTGTCCATTGGTGAAATTGGGGTGTTAAAGTCCCCTACTATGATTGTGTTACTGTCTATTTCTCCTTTTATGGCTGTTAGTATTTGCTTTATGTATTGAGGTGCTCCTATGTTGGGTGCATAAATATTTACAATTGTTATATCTTCTTCTTGGATCAATCCCTTGATCATTATGTAGTGTCCTTCTTTGTCTCTTGTAATAGTCTTTATTTTAAAGCCTATTTTGTCTGCTATGAGAATTCCTACTCCAGCTTTCTTCTAATTTCCCTTTGCATGGAATATATTTTTCCATCCCCTCACTTTCAGTCTGTATGTGTCCCTAGGTCTGAAGTGGGTCTCTTGTAGACAGCATATATACGGGTCTTGTTTTTGTATCCATTCAGCCAGTCTGTGTCTTTTGGTGGGAGCATTTAATCCATTTACATTTAAGGTAATTATTGATATGTATTTTCCTATTTCCATTTTCTTAATTGTTTTGGGTTTGTTATTGTAGGTCTTTTCCTTCTCTTGTGTTTCTTGCCTAGAGAAGTTCCTTTAGCATTTGTTGTATAGCTGGCTTGGTGGTGCTGAACTCTCTCAGCTTTTGCTTGTCTGTGAAGGTTTTTTTTTTTAATAAATCCTACAGCTTGGCTTGGGTTGTTATTCTTTTTAAATTTATTTATTTGTTTGTTTATGGCTGTGTTGGGTCTTCGTTTCTGTGCGAGGGCTTTCTCTAGTTGCGGCAAGCGGGGGCCACTCTTCATCGTGGTGCGCGGGCCTCTCACTATCGTGGCCTCTCTTGTTGCGGAGCACAGGCTCCAGACACACAGGCTCAGCAGTTGTGGCTCACGGGCCTAGTTGCTCCGTGGCATGTGAGATCCTCCCAGACCAGGGCTTGAACCCATGTCCCCTGCATTAGCAGGCAGATTCTAAACCACTGCGCCACCAGGGAAGCCCTGTAAAGGTTTTAATTTCTCCATCAAATCTGAATGAGATCCTTGATGGGTAGAGTAAACTTGGTTGTAGGTTTTTCTCCTTCATCACTTTAACTATCTCCTGCCACTCCCTTCTGGCTTGCAGAGTTTCTGCTGAAAGATCAGCTGTTAACCTTATGGGGTTTCCCTTGTGTGTTATTTTTCCCTTGCTGCTTTTAATATGTTTTCTTTGTATTTAATTTTTGATAGTTTGATTAATATGTGTCTTGGCATGTTTCTCCTTGGATTTATCCTGCATGGGACTCTCTTTGCTTCCTGGACTTGACTAACTATATCCTTTCCCATATTAGGGAAGTATTCTACTATAATCTCTTCAAATATTTTCTCAGTCCCTTTCTTTTTCTCTTCTTCTTCTGGGACCCCTATAATTCGAATGTTGGTGCATTTAATGTTGTCCCAGAGGTCTCTGAGACTGTCCTCTGTTCTTTTCATTCTTTTTTCTTTATTCTGGTCTGCAGTAATTATTTCCACTATTTTATCTTCCAGGTCACTTATCCGTTCTTCTGCCTCAGTTATTCTGCTATTGATCCCTTCTAGAGTATTTTTAATTTCATTTATTGTGTTGTTCATCGTTGCTTGTTTCCTCTTTAGTTCTTCTAGGTCCTTGTTAATTTTTTCTTGCATTTTCTCTATTCTATTTCCAAGATTTTGGATCATCTTTACTATCATTATTCTGAATTCTTTTTCAGGTAGACTGCCTATTTCCTCTTCATTTGTTAGGTTTGGTGGGTTTTTACCTTGCTCCTTTATCTGCTGTGTGTTTCTCTGTCTTTTCATTTTGCTTATCTTACTGTGTTTGGGGTCTCCTTTTCGCAGGCTGCAGGTTCGTTGTTCCCGTTGTTTTTGATGTCTGTCCCCAGTGGCTAAGGTTGGTTCAGTAGGTTGTGTAGGTTTCCTGGTGGAGGGGACTAGGGCCTATGTTCTTGTGGATGAGGCTGGATCTTGTCTTTCTGGTAGGCATGTCCACGTCTGGTGGTGTGTTTTGGGGTGTCTGTGAACTTCTTATGATTTTAGGCAGCCTCTCTGCTAATGGGTGGGGTTGTGTTCCTGTCTTGCTAGTTGTTTGCATTGGGTGTGCAGCACTGGAGCTTGCTGGTCTTTGAGTGAAGCTGGGTCTTGGTGTTGAGATGGAGATCTCTGGGAGATTTTTGCCATTTGATATTACGTGGAGCTGGGAGGTCTTTGGTGGACCAGTGTCCTGAACTTGGCTCTCCAGCCTCAGTGGCACAGCCCTGATGCCTGGCTGGAGCACCAAAAGCCTGTCCTCCACATGGCTCAGAATAAAAGGGAGAAAAAATGAAAGAAAGAAAGAAAGAAAGAAAGGAAGGAAGGAAGGAAGAGGATAAAATAAAATAAAGTAAGATAAAATAAAGTTGTTATAATAAAAAATAATTATTAAGAAAAATTTTTTTTTAAAGTAAAACAAAACAAAACAAAAAAACAGATGGTCAGAACCCTAGGACAAATGGTGGAAAGCAAAGTTATACAGACAAAATCTCACACAGAAGCATATGCATACACACTCACAAAAAGAGGAAAAGGGGAAAAAATAATATATCTTGCTCCCAAAGTCCACCTCCTCAATTTGGGATGATTTATTGTCTATTCATGTATTCCACAGGTGCAGGGTGCATCAAGTTGATTGTGGAGCTTTAATCCACTGCTTCTGAGGCTGCTGGGAGAAATTTCCCTTTCTCTTCTTTGTTTGCACAGCTCCTGGGGTTCAGCTTTGGATTTGGCCCCACCTCTGTGTGTAGGTCACCTGAGGGCGTCTGTTCCTTTTGGGAGGTCCGAGGTCTTCTGCCAGCGATCAGTAGGTGTTCTATAGGAGCAGTTCCATGTGTAGATGTATTTCTGATGTATCTCCAAACTCTGGAACTCCACACTCCAGAGGCCCCCCTTTGGACATGCTGTCTCTCCCCTTCCACACAGGTCCTAAAGTGTATTGAGGTTTTTGTTTGTAACATTCTATGTACACTTGAAAACCATGTATATTCTGCAATATTGGAGTTCAAGGTTCTATATATGTATAAAATCTACTTATTGTTTATTGGTTATGTTGTTTAGATCATCTATATCTGTACTACTTTTCTCCTTGGCCTATCATTTGTTGAGAGATGTGCATTAAATTCTTCTGTAAATGTATTTCAGTTTATCTCTTCTTACATCTCATTAAGTTTGTATTTAAGTTGGTGTGTACAGGCATACTTTGGAGATATTGTAGGTTTGGTTCCAGACCACTGCAATAAAGCAAATATCACAATAAAGTGAGTTGCACAAATTTTTTTGGTTTCTCAGTGCCTATAAAAGTTATGTTTACATAATACTGTAGTCTATTTGGTGTACAATAGCGTTATGTCTAAAAAAATGTGCATACCTTAATTAAAAAATATTTTATTGCTAAAAATATTAACCATTATCTGAGCCTTCAGCAAGTCATTGTAGCAACAAAGATCACATATCATCATAACAAATATAGTAATAGGGAAAATGTTTGCCAAGAATTACCAAAATGTGATACAGAGACACGAAGTGAGCAAATGCTGTTGGAAAAATGGCACCAATAGACTTGCTCAACACATGGTTGCCACAACCTTCAATTTGCAAAAAACCCAATGTCTATGAAATGCAATAAAAATGAAGCACAATAAAACGAGGTATGCCTGTATATCTTCACTGCAAATTGTAGACTTTAGTTTTATAAGTTATGCTACATGTCACTTTTGAACTTGTTTTGTCTGAATTCTATCTTGTCAGCTACCAAGATTACTATCCTTAATTTCTTTTGGCCTTTGGTACATCTTTGTCCACATATTTACTTTTACTTTTTCTGAATTTCTTTGGTTTAGATGTGTCTCTTGTATACACAGTGTTGGATTTTGCTTTATTGTTCAAGCTCAAAATCTTTCCATTTTATGGATGAGTTAACCCAATTTATACTCATTTAACACTATTGTTAAACCAGATTCTCTCTATAAATTGTTTTTCCCCATGAAGTCTATTTTATTCATCCTCTTTCTATATTTTGGTATATATTTGTGGATTTGGGGAGTTTTGTATTTTTTTCAAGTTCACTTTAGGCTAAGACATTCATGTAATACCATTTGTGTAATTAAGGGTCCAATCAGGAGACAGAAACACACCAGTAATTTGATCAGGGAACATTTAATATAAAGAATTCTAACTACTAAGAGGGGTTAACTACAAAGGGGTAAAGAGGATTCTGCAAAAAATACAGTAGGTATAGGGAGCAAGCACTACCTTGGGCTGAGGCAGAGCAACAGAGGAAGTAAAAAGTTGGAGAGAAAGTACACTCTCCCTTAAGACCTTCTTAGAAAGGATGTGGCACAGTCCCAAAGGATGTTATGTTCCCTAAAGACCAAATTGTAAAATTAACCTGCGGCAGCTTGTCTGTAAAATAATAGTGGTAACAAGAAGAGAGAAAAAGGAAATGGTCAGCACTTCTAAATAAGGCGCACACACAACATGCAAACAGAAAATATGCAAAACCACTAGAGTCCTCATTTCTGTAATTGGTCGTGAGTTGATATCTATAGCTTCCTTCTCCAATGATCCATTCAGAATTTCCCCACCCGTAGCTAGGACCTCAGCTGGTGGGGGTTCCTTAGCTAGTGGAGTGACCCAAACTTTCATCCAGGAAATGTCTGAATCCTTGATTATATTTTCTTTTCTTTGGTTGCTGTAATTTTACATTGAACTTTGCCGTTGGGCATGGAGGTGCTGAGAGGCACCCTGAAGAGTATCCTGGGTTCCAGACATGATTACTCTCCTCCCGGAGAGGGTTGTTGCCCTGTGATGGGCATGCAGGTGTCACCCAGATGACCTCATCCTGTGCAGGGGACGGTTGAAGACCAAGGCTTAGACTTGGGTTTAGAAGGATAGGCAGCCCCTCTTCTGAAGCCTCCATCTGAGCCACCTGCTGCAACAGAACTTTACTAAAGCCCTGCTGATACCAGGCGGGACCTCGTTGCCATCTGCTCCTGTTCCTTGTGGGTCTGTCTGAGCAGAACCCTCTCAGGTGCACGGTGGGATCTCGCTCAGGTGGAGCGCCACCATGAGGGAGGCGGGGGAAGTGCAGCAAGTCAGATGAACCCTGCCTTTCAGAGCAGAGGTTTTATTCCAAGCAGAAGGAAAAACAACACTGGGATCTGGGGGAAACTCTCAGAAAACAGTGAAGATGCTTATTTGCTCGTTGAGACTTTTCAGTAAACTCGAAGGTGATGCGGAGCCACAGATGAAGACACCCAGGGCAAATACGGGACAGTCCACGTCAGCTCAGCAAATGGAGCTTCTAGGTCTCTTTGAAGAGGACTCCCTTCCTGGTGAGGGTTTCCTACGGCGTCTGCTTAGCAGCCCCTCCCTCATCCTACGTGGGGAACGAGCAGTTTCCACACTGGCCCCGCCGCAGGATGGCCAGCCCAGCACCTCTCCTTGGACCCTTAGGCTCCGCTGTTGGAGATCGATTTGTTTTAGTCATTCTGTTGTCCAGCGTCAGAGAGAAGTAGACCTGCAAGGGGGGCTTAGTCACTCACTAGGTGGGACTGACCCCATCAGCTGCGTCTTGGTGACAGTGGACAATGAATGGCCTCACTCGGGTCAGGGGTGGGTCATGAGGCACCAGTGAGTTGGAGGGAGGGCCTTGAAGAGAGGAAATATGCCCCACAGGAGAAATGGGCCTGGGGAGTGTCCCTCTGCACAGGCTGGCAGGGCTGACCCACTCTGCACGCATGTGTGAGGGGGCCTGGGTCCGGGTCAGGTTCTGAAGGCCTGGGAGCCCTCAGGGTGGACTCCACAGCTGCCAGGGGCTGAGAATTTCTCTGGAAGTTGCTCTCACCAGATTCACAGTCTTGGCTCTTAGAAAACATGCGAATTCCGGTCAAGGGAAACAAGATTTATTTCTTACTGAAATATTTGCAGGAAAACCAAGTTCAAATAATTATCCCAGGCTTCACTTCCTTTTTATTCTGCTTTGCTTCACACACACACACACACACACACACCCCTCACACATATAAATGAGTCACATATACACACGCACACACACCACATACAAGTGAGTCATACGTTAACTTTTCTGAAAGTCAAAGGAGAGAAAATAAACAGATGCCTCAGAAGGGATGAAACACTGGTATTGTTTCAAACAAAACCGTGAAGACAAGGTAAGGAACGGAAAAAAGTAGAGATTTGAAAGAGCAAATCTCAATGGCAGGCAACTCGAGGATCCTTGCAATTCCCCACTCCCGCCTGGGGACGCACATCTTAAGAGCGAAGGAAAGAGGCATCCAGAAGCTTCTGCACGACATCGCACACGAGTCCCAAAACAAGGGATTTGTGAAAAAAGTACGGAGTTCCAAAAGCACCTTAAAAACGTGTATAAGACATGAAAGGGTTAGAAGGCTTTACCTCAAAATATAAAATGTCATCTCTAAGTAGTGAAATTATGGATGATTTTAATTTTCTTTAATATATGTATGACATATTTACAATATATGATTTTATTAACCAGAAAAACATATGTGTAATTAAAAGACACTCTCTGGGCTCATCAGACTGAGCGGCACTGGTAGTCCTGCCCGGGTCATCCAGCGACCTCAGAGCAGAGCTGGGAAGGGGACCCCAGTCTGGAAGATGCCAGATTCGGGCTCTGCTTGCTGGATCACACACAAGGCGTTCCTACCACCCTCACCCAGAGTGGATGAGCCTTGCAAGCCAGCGGGGAGAGAACTTTGAAATAATTTTAAAAACAGTCCTACTGAGGTGAAATTTGCACAACATAAAATTAACCAGTTTTAAAGTGAGCAACTTAGAGGCATTGAGTGTTTTTACGGTGTTGTGTACCTACCACCTCTGTCTAGTTCCAAGACATTTCCATCTTTCCAAAGTAAAACCCATTACCTATTAAACAGTTTCTCCTCTCCCCCCCGCCCTACAGCCCCTGGCAACCACCAACCTGCATTCAGTTGATATGATTTTTTTTTTTAACTTTCCTTTTGTAAAGAAATTTTGGAAACTAATCATGACTCCATTTCAACCTCTGTAGAGGCAAATATTTTGCTGTTGTCCAAGAGTCATGGGATTTCTGGGCAACCTTCTCCAGGTGCAGTTCCCCTGGTGTTGGCTGGATTTCTGGCTGTCAGAGCCTGAAGGGCAGAGGCCCAGAGCCCCGGAAAGGCCACGGTGTGCCCGGCAGCCACTCTAGGGTAAGCATGAGCCTCTCCAGGAGGCCACCCTACCTGCTATTCACCCCTGGCTTCTTGATTTCCGGTGTTAACTGGTGAGGTCAGCATTAGGAATGACTCCTCAGAAGCGTGCATGTGTCTCAGACCAGGGTGTGTGATTTTCCTGGTTCAAACTGAGGATGCCGACAGTTTCTAGGGCTCTGTCACACCCCCCAGAAGGTCCCCAGTGTGGACCGTTTCACTTCAGACAGGCTCAGAGGGGCTTGGAAACCCCATCAAGGAAACTTTGCACGTGAGGGACTTTTGAAGCAGCTCACGGCCTTTGAAGGTGAAATTTCCCGACAGGCTTGAACTTCCACTTCAGCCATGAGCATCTTCAATAATTTAAAATGATGAGACCTTAAAGTTTGCCACTGCCTTTGGCAGGAAGAAAGTGTAACTACCTCTTCCTGGTAACTGAGGCAGAGGGGAGGAGGGAGTCAGGGAGTGAAGGTGATGGGAAAGGAAGAGACAGGTGGAGGCCGGGCGACTGGAGGCCCAGGTGCAAGTCATTAAGCTTGACAGCCTCCCGGGCTGGCGCGTGGGGAGTGCCGAGGGCTCCGCCCACGTGTCTGTTACGTCATTGCCGCCTTACAACATCGCCAGGAGGTGGGCGAGGACCGTAACATCTCTGTTTTAGGGATTAGACACCAAGTCTTGGAGAGGTTCCATGATGCTCTCTCCCAAGCTCCAAGGTAACCTGCTTAGTAAGTAGTAAATCCTGGTTTAGAATGCACGCCATGCTCAGATTTCCAGCTCATCGATCCTTGACAAGACCTTGATTGACAATTTCAAAATGCTTTCTGAAGCCAAACTTGAATACATTGTCTATCAAGTTCTCCTTTCCCCCAGTTTTTCCCTCCCTACCTAGGCCACCCCAAGACCACCAACAGGACTGAGTTGCTGTTGAGGACAAAGTGTATGTGGTAGATTTTTCGTTCAGTTTTCCAAAGGAGAATAAGAGGAGTGTCAAACAGAGAAGGAAGAGAAGATGCCAAACTGCTCAGGATTAGCCTGCCGCTCATCTGTCTTGTATCATCAGTAGGTGTGACTCGTGGGGACCTCATGGGGACTCCCGCTTTGCTTTTTAGTTGCCTCGAAAAAGTAAAGCACAATCATTGTGATTCACTAAGGAATTTCGAAAAGTTCCTTTTTTATAGCATTGTGCTTTTGTTTCATGGGTGCTGAGTCTTTTCTTATCTCTCGGAGGGTATTAGTTATATTTCTTTAAATTTCGTTCAGCCTTTTTCCTTTATGTATTTGTTTTCTGAGATCCTTTTTTTTTTTTTTAAATCTCTTTACTGGTTTTGGTTTCCGCCTTTCATGTTAAATGCTTCACTCAAATGAATGGTGAACCTTGGCTGTCCGTTCATGTCAGATGCCGCGTGTGGAGGGCGTGGGCCAGCGGGTCTCACTGTGGGGTAATGGGGAGGGAGCCGATTCTCCCCTATGTCAGTATAAGTGCATCTTTTCTCTTGAGCCAACCATTTTCTGAAGAGGGGACCCCTCTGATGTCCTATCCATGTTCTTGGAACTTCACGACCAAGGAGACTGTGGGGGCCTTACCACTCAGTGTGTAGAACTCTGCTTCCAGCTAATTCAAAACTTTAGCTGAAAATACGTGCACGTCAAGGCATCATGCGGCTCTGGAAATACAGACATAACTGAAAACTGGCCCCCAGGATGGTGTTCCTCAGATATGAGTGTGGGTAGAAAGTAACAGGGCGTCTTGCTCAACAAGAGGTCCCAGGCTCCTCCAGCAGAAATTCTGATGGGGAAGGACCGAGGGTTTCCCAGAGCCTGCAGATCCAGCTTGATGCATGGTCTACACTGCACTTTGACCCCGACCTAGAGACCCCACTCTAGTCATGGAGACACAGGTGTCCAGGGTGACCACATGACAGGGAGGAATGGCACAGGTGTGGCGAGACCAAGCTCATGCCTGGGGGTGGTGAGAGGCAGGCAGCGCGGGCTTCCGAGAGGAGGCGGGTGCAGCCTGGGTGAGGTGCAGAGCCCAGATGTGTGCCTGAGAGCATCACCTCGGCTGGGGGGCTCCAGGAGATGACGTGGGGCGGGCCTTCGGGAGGTACAGTGTCAATCAGGGGCAGGAAACAGGCAGGAAACAGGACTCAACCCAGTGAGGACCGCGGTGGGAAGGGTGGGGTGAGGGAGCCCGCGGGGAAGACTCGTGGCCAGGAACCCCAGCAGGGAGCCGCAGCACCCCCAGGGCTGACTGGCCTGTGGATGGAGGCAGATGTGTCACCGAAGTGGGGAGGGAGCAGGGCGCAAACGCCCTGATTCTTGCCCCTCGTCCCACTGACTAAACCTGGGGAGGGGGAGAAGCCCCCAGGGATCTGGGAGGTGCAGTCAGCAGAGGTGCTGGGGAAACGGACGGGGCGGGGGTGTCAGCTGGAGAGTGGCCAATGTCCCGTGTGCCCTTTACCACCCAGCATCCATCCATGCTCTTTGTCCAGATGAAGAAACCTCCACCCCCTCCTGGGGGACAAGTCTCATCAGCCACCGTGTCATTGCAGGATGAGGCCACTGGGTCATCCCCTTGCCTGTAC
>NW_021703772.1:2475702-2503858 GCF_005190385.1 Monodon monoceros | reverse complement strand
TCATCCCCTTGCCTGTACCTGACACCTGGCACCACTGGTGCCCTTCATATGAGCTGTAGCTGAGGAAGAGGATGAAAGAGAAAAGAAAATAACAGAGGCCATGCATAGCTGCCCCAGTTCCTGCTCCAGCTGGTCATAATCCTAACTTCCTGTTCCCACTTGTCCCCGGAGCCTGGGCCCCAGACTCCCGGCCCCAGACCTCTGAGCACAGAGCCCTGCCTCTGTCCCTGCAGCCCACGGCTGGCATTCGTGCTGTGGCCAGGTGGGCAGGGAGCTCGGCTCTGAGGGAGGAGTGCTGCTTCCCTGACTTATTTAGAACAGCAGGTGCAGAGCGATCACCAAAGCAGATGGACTTAGATGGTGAAGTAACCAGCTTAAAATCCTCCACCAGCAGAGCACCCCCTACTGGCTGCCTCCAGAGCAGACGACTCCCTCGGTCCCTGCCCCATCCTCCACCAACCTGTGCTCACCTGACGTCCAGGAGCAAAGCAACCCAGAGTTTGGCACCCACTGTCATCACAGCGACCCGGCAACCTTGCTTTCATCCAGCACACATCTCCTGCCACCTCCAATGACAATCTGGCCAACTGTGGCCCCCGTTGACCATGGCGGTTTCCCTGGATCCCATTTTTTTTCCGGGTGAAGGGTCATCTATGCATTTATCAGTTATGTGAGCCCCCTGGTCCCACATCCTATTCCGAGGGTCTCTTCCTGGGTGCTCTAGCCAGGTTCCCAGAAGAAATCAAAAGTCATCGCCAAGGGTTCAAATGAGGAGACTCTGATGAAGGGACAGGGGGTGGGTGGCACCCCGAGCCTGGCAGTGGTAGAAGTTATCAGCACCCCAGGGTTGAAGGGCTGAGGTGGGATTGGGGGAAGCTTTCTGATGCCAGGAGCTGCAGGCCTGTGGAGTCACCCTCCAGGGAACAGACTGGACAGAGAAGGACAGCAGTGGGACAGGAGGCGGGTGGGGAAGCCAGCACAGCCGCCATGGGGAGGAATTCCTGCTTCCTCTCACGGGCAGAGGGAGCACTGAGGATCTTGAAGCCAGAGAGAGACAGGATCACGGCTGTAGGCAGTCAGGAAGTTGTGATCCACAAATCAGTGAGGATCACTGTTACTGGGCCTTGGCCATGATCCAGGATCTGCACCTCTGTTGGTGAAGGTGTCATCCTAGCCCCCTTTAATAGACAGGAAGCTCAGGCTCAGAAGGTCAAGGTAGAGTCACCAAAATCCTGGTTTGCTCAGGGCCGTCCTGGCTTCTGCTGGATGTATTGGTGTCATTGTTCACAGTGCCCTTTTAGTTTTCAAAAGTGTCCCATTTAGGCAATAAATTGTATGGTCTCACAGGACACAGAGCCAGCAGTGGCAGTGTGGGGATTCTCACCTGGTGGAAGTGGAGGTGAGCCGTGGGCTCAGAGAAGTGCTTCATAGGGAGGCCAGGTGCCCAGGGTGGAGGGAGGGCAGAGGACCACACAGGGTGGGTCATTGCGGGAGAGGGCTTCTGACTCAGTTTGGGGCACTTTTACACATTTCAGGTCCCTGCGGTTCCCGACAGAAGAGCACCCTGCTGGGGATGGGGGGTCTGGTTGTGTTACCCACGCCCCCACGGGCTGCTGCTGTGACTGTGGTGTGTCCCAGCTCCTGGCTGATCCACAGGTGAGGTGGCAGCTAGAGCGAGGAGTCTGGACACTGCTGTTCCTCTCGATGATGCACCCTTGCCCTCATCCCAGGGCCTGTGATGCCTGGTCTCACACGGCAAGGAGACTGTGCAAGTGTGATTGTGTTAAGGATCTTGAAATGGGAAGCGTGTCCTGGATGGCACAGGTGGACCCAGGGCCATCATGAGGGTCCTTAAAAGTGGAGAGAGAGGTGACCTGAGAAGGATTCAGTGCGATGTTGCCCCTTCTGAGATCAGCGGGGCTGGGGACTGACAGCCAGCAGGGAGACGGAGACCTCAGCCCCACAGCCATACGGCTCCGAGTTCTACCAACAGGAAACAGATTGGCCCCCAGAGCCTCCAGAAGGAGTGCAGCCTGCCAACACCTTGACTTTAGCCCAAGGAGACTGTGTCAGACTTCTGACCTCCAGAAGTGTGAGGTCATTTGTAAGATAATGGTGATTTGCTCCAGCAGTAGGGAACCAGTGCACTTGTGCTGCCCAGATGCCTCTGAGGGCACAGGCATCAGACACCTCCAAAGCCAGCCTATGTCTGCTCAGGTGACACGCTGCAGATGGCGACTTTCCCAAGAGACCCCCTGCACCTCCGTGAGCCCAGAGGACGCCTCCTGAGCTGAGGAGCCCGTCTTCCGAGGAGGGAGGCTGCCTGGTCCCGACAGGGTCTCCAGCCTCTCCCTCTGCCCCGAGCTCTGCCAGATGTTGAGGGCAGGTGGCCCCAGAACAGCATGGGTGTCCGCTGGGATGACACGCAGCTGTGTGGTGTGGCGACCGCTCAGGCAGAGGGACGGAGGGTGGTGGGGAAATTCTGAATGTCTTCCCCCATCTGTGTCGCTGCATGACTGCATTCAACGTCTTTATTTCTCCTCTTACCTCCTTCATTTCAGTCTTTTGGTCTAAAGTAATCAAAAGGTACTTTATTAAAACCTCGGACAACCAAATAAAACTGCCCCAGCCTTGGCATCCTGACCAACCCCTTCCACACCCTCTTCAACCTCAACCCGGTGCCTACCGTTTAACTGCATGAGAAAGGACGTGAACATTCAGGTTATCTCCCCATCCAATGCTGGGAGCTAGTTCGCTGACAGTTTTAGGAGGAACCCCCATTCATTTGTGGTGGACTTGGCCGCCCCCAGCAGAGGGGAAGCACTTCAACTCCTCTCCTCTGGAGTTGACAAATCACATGAGCAAATGAATGCCGATTTTGAGTTTGATTTTTGGCTATCAAAAGGTCTTTTGAGGGAAAACCATTTCTTGGAAAGAGTTTCCTCACCTGTTTGTTTGTTTTTCTTTGTTTTTTTTTTTTTTTTTTTTTTGCGGTACGCGGGCCTCTCACGGTTGTGGCCTCTCCCGTTGCGGAGCACAGGCTCCGGACGCACAGGCCCAGCGGCCATGGCTCATGGGCCCAGCTGCTCCGCGGCATGTGGGATCTTCCCGGACCGGGGCACGAACCCATGTCCCCTGCATTGGCAGGGACAGGGACATCACCAGGGAAGCCCACCTAGTTATTTTTCTAAGGAGTAACTTAAAAGCGTAAGCATGACTGAGTCTCCAGAGAAATCGGGTAGAAATTGATGTAGCCTCGGCTGTAATACACTGAGATGCACAGCTCGTGCTGCCAAGGAAGCTCCTGATGCGCCCAAATGTGGCCCCAACGGGAATCTCAAGAAGCAGAGCAGCTTAGAGAAGAACACAGGGTGGGGTGACTGCACCACCGGGAGAGGCAGGTCACTGTCCCCAGTGTGTCCCTGCTGAGTGTGCTGTACTCTCCGTCCCTGGCACTGAGCCAGGGTCTCCAGCCTCTCCCTCTGCCCCGGGCAACTAGGTAGGTGAAGTCATGGTGTGACTACTGCATCTGGAGTTCCCTGGGAGGGGTGGGTACTGGGAGGTACCATTCAGCTGTGTGGTCTGGGTGAGGTCCCAGCTGGGAGTGCAGAAGCAAGGAGGCCTCTCAGTTCCAGCTCAGGATGGCCCTGGCCTCCACTCACAATGCAAATGCTTCACAGTGGAATGTCCGTTATGTTTTACACATTAAAAGAAGAAAAGGGCTCCAGAAATGCGAATGTTACTGAGTGTCATTTGATTTAATACTTGATTATAAATGGCGTTCTGTTATACATGGTTACCTAATCTGGTAACCAGCATGGACTCAGGCAGCAAAGTCAATATTAAAATATTTGTTGATAGGCAGATTTTATTTTTAGTTGAAAAGTTGGCCAAGTAGGAGGCCACATGCAGGAGATTAAAGTTTAAAAGGAACCATCTCATCAGACTGGTGCCGAAGATGATTATGAAGGCGAATAGGAATCCCGTGCGTGCTGTGGAGAACTGGGGCTTTCCCTGGAAGGATTTTGTTGCTGGAGAATAAAGCTCTTTGGTCTCAATAATTTGGAATAAACAAATGTATCCTTCCATCTTCCAGCCTTCGGCCAGCTCAGCTGAAACCTCCCTTGTATTTGCCAAATCTCTAGGCCGTCTTCTCTGGGCCTCTGAAATTTCCACTTTCTGAATTCCTTGTTGTGTAGGATTCTTCCCACTGTGAGCACAGGCCCCCAGCACGTTAACAAATCCCCTTCCGGGAGAGGGCCCAGGCACCGGGGCTTGGTGGGCTATACAAGAGGCAGGGTCCTCACTTCAGTGACCTCCCCTTTGTGTGGCACCGTTGCTAAAGCACCTCTGTTGTTACACCTTAGAGTTTTAGGTCTCTTTCAAGTAGCCCTTGGCAGGAAGACTCTGACCCTCCATCGGGCCAGACTGCAGGCCGGGTCATTGCCTAGCTCCAGCTCTACTTTTTTCCTTCAGTATTCCAAGCACCACCAATGATCAATGACATCTTGGTCACATGTTACATGTTTCCCCATACAGAGAGGTCTGTTTCTGGTTCTCTTTTCTGTCCTATGGTCAGTTCAGCTATCCCTGTACAATATGACATTCTCTCAGCTTTAAAATAAGTCTTGATGGCTGCTAGGGCATATCTCTTCTCTATTATTCTTCTCAACAGTCACAGTTATTAATTTGAGGAACAACCTGAAAATTTCCAGGGGAAAAACATTCTTTGGGATTTTGATGGGAAGCGCATTTCATGTATACATTAATTTGTTATCTTTATGATACTGTCTTCCCATTCGTGAACATGATGCTCATTTTTTTCAAACATTTTTATGTCCTTTAATAAAATGTTATACTTTTCTTCACATAGATCTTGCTCCAATTGTTTTGATTTATTTCTTACAGTTTTATTGCTGTTTTGAATGATATGTTTTGATTTTTATAGTTTTTAATTGGTTGCTGGCATATATAAGAAGCTATTTACTTGTATTTGTCTTCTGTTTTTAGATTTTTCTATGTATAAAATTGTGTTGTATGTGAAAAACATTTTATTTTATTTTTTTGCAAAATCCTCATTTATCTTTCTTGTCTTCTTGCATTGTCCATACCTCTAGAACAATGTTAAATAGATGCATGATAAGCATATCCTTGTCTTGATCCTTTGAAAAGAACAAAACGTCTCCCTACTTTTCGTTTTGAACCGTTTTAAAACCTCAGAAAAGACAAAAGAACGAATACCTGCAAACCCTTCACCTAGATCCACTAGTTATTAACATGTGTCTGTTTTTTTCCTCTATTATTTTTTTCTAAACCATTTGGGTATCAGACATCATAATATTTCACCCTAAATGGCTCTAGTAGAAGTAGCCTAAGAACTGGGTGTTCTTTTACATAACGAGAGTTGGGAAATTTAACATAGCTAAAAGTTCTATTATCTATTACACTATATGTATTTAAATTTTCATCAACTGTCCCAGTAAGGTTCACTACAGCTGTTTTTTTTTTTTTTTTCCTTGATCCAGGATCCGATTAAGGATCACACATTGTATTTAGTTGTCACTCTTTATTTTATTTATTTATTTATTTATTTATTTATTTTTTGCAGTACGCGGGCCTCTCACTGTTGTGGCCTCTCCCGTTGTGGAGCGCAGGCTCCGGACGCGCAGGCTCAGCGGCCAGGGCTCACGGGCCCAGCTGCTCTGCGGCATGTGGGATCTTCCCGGACTGGGGCACGAACCCGTGTCTCCTGCATTGGCAGGCGGACTCTCAACCACTGCGCTACCAGGGAAGCCCTAGTTTTCACTCTTTAATCTTCAACTGAGAACAGTTCCCAGTCCCTTCACTCCCTTTTTAGTCTTTTGTGACCTGTTTGAAGAATTCAGACCAGTTATTTTTGTGGCATGTCCCTCAATTTGGATTTTTTAAAGAGAACATTTTAATGTGTTCCCATTAGAATATCTCTTGAAAGTTTTTGGTAGATATCTATTAATAGATTAAGAGATAACTTCTATTCCTACTTTGCAAGGATTCTTTCCCTTAATTGTGAATGGATGTTTAGTATTATCAAATGCCTTCTTTTGCATTTAATTAGATGATCATTCTTTTCTTCTTAGATCAGTTTTTATGGCAAATTGCATTACTAGATTTTCTAATGTTAAGCCATCTTTGCATTCCTGGGATACGACTAACTTGGTCATGATTTATATTTGTTTCTCATGCATTTTAGGATTCTATTTGCTAGTATTTTGTTTAGAATTTTTGAGTCTGTGAGTCTGTGTTCATAATTTTCCTTTAAAAATTAATTAATTCCCCCAGTTTTATTGAGGTATAATTGACAAATAAAACTGTATATATTTAAAGTGTACAATGTGATGATTTGATATATTTACACAATGTGAAATGATTACCACAATTAGGCTAATTAACACATCCATCACTGCACACAGTTACTTTTTTTGTGGTGAGAATGCTTAAGATCTATGCTCTTAGAAAATCCAAGTATAAAATGTGATATTATTAACAATAGTCACTAGGCTGAATGTTAGATTCCTAGAACTTATTCATCTTTCGACAATTCTTGTACCCTTTGATGAACATCTCTTCATTTCCCCCACCTCTAGCCCTTGGTAACCACTATTCTACTCTCTGTTTCTTTGAGTTCTATATTATTTTGTTTGTTTTTAGATTCCACATATAAGTGAGATCATACAGTGTTTGTCTTTCTCTGGCTTATTTCACTTACCACAGTGTCTTCCAAGTCCATTCATGTTGTCACAAATGGCAGGATTTTCTTCTCATGGATGAATAACAATCTATCTATCTATCTATCTATCTATCTATCTATCTATCTACCTATCATCTTCTATCACATCTTCTTTAGCCATTAATCCATCGATGGACTCTTAAGACTTAGGTTGTTTCTGTATCTTGGCTGTTGCAAATAATGCTGCAATAAACATGGGAACGCATATATCTCTTTGAGAAACTGATTTGGTTTCCTTTGGATATACCCAGGAGTGAAATACCTGGATCATACAGTAGTTTTATTTTTAATTTTTTGAGGAACCTTCATATAGTTTCCATAGTGGCTGCACCAATTTACATTCGCACCTACAGTGCACAAGTGTTCCCTTTTCTCCACATCTTTGCCAACACTTGTTATCTCTTGTCTTTTTGATAAAAGCCATCCTAACAGGTATGAGGTGATATCTCATTGTGGTTTTGATTTATGTTTCTCTGATGGTTAGTGCCATTGAGCACCTTTTCAGGTACCTGTTAGCCATTTGTATGTCTTCTTTGGAAAAATGTTTATTGAGGTCCTCTGTCCATTTGTCAGTTGGATTTTTTTTTATTGAATAGTTTGAGTTCCTAATACATTTTTTGGGGGGATATTAACCCCTTATCAGATGTGTGGTTTGCAAATATTTTCTTTCATTCTATAGGTTGCCTTTTCATTTTGTTGACTGTTTTCTTTGCTGTGCAGAGGATTTTTCATAATTTTCTCTTTTTTCCTGCTTTATCTTGTTTTGTACCATGGGGATGCTTGCCTTGTAAAAGAAGATAGTCTTTCCTCCTTTTTTAGACTTTGGACTGGACCAACTATTAGTCAAAATAGAAGCCTCAGTAATTTAATTTTTAAAGAAAATTGTCCACCACATATAACATTTCAAATATATTAGCCTGAAAATTTTCATTTATTTTTATATCTTAATCACAACTTCTCAGAATTATTCTTATTTTTCATTTCTAATATTTATTCATGCCTTTTTCTTGATTAATTAATCAAGAAAAATTTGAATTTTTATTAGTCCTTTATAAAGAATCATATTTTGATTCTTTTGTTTCTCCCTATTGCTTCTTTATTTACTATTTCCATAATTTTGACCTTTATTATTTTTTCTTTTGGTTTTACATTGATTTGTATTATCTAAATTTTTACATTGCATTCTTAGCTCATTAATTTAAAATCTCTCTTGTTTTCTAAAATATATGTTTAATATTATAAATTCTTTATAACATCCCCTTTCATCTACTTTACACAGATTTTTGCGTATAAGTTCTTTTGTCATCATCCAGTTCTTGGTATTTATAATCTCCATTACAATTTCTTCCAGACCCATGAATTATTTGAAAGCGTTATTTATTTCCAAATGTATGGGTGCATTTTAACTGACTTTAAAATTTTATTTCTAAATTCATTGTGGACCACATGTTTTCAGATCTTTGGTATTTTTCAAGACTTCCTTTGTGATCCATTATGTATGTATTCAAATTTTAAAAACATATTTTATGTGTTTGAAAAGAATGTGTAGTCTGTATTTGTGGGAGTCTGAGAGCTCTCTCTCTGTCTCTCTCTCTCTCCGTCTCCATCTCTTATCTACTATATCCCATAGACCAATTATGGTATTTCAATCTTTTCTATCCTTACTGATATTTTGAAAGCTTGATTTATCTGTTAGTAAGAGAAGTGTGCTAAAATGTTTTACTTCAGTTATAGATTTGTTGACTTCTTATATTTCTGTCAATTTTTGCTTTGTGTATGTTGAGGCTATGTTATTCTATGTGTGTGTGTGTGTGTGTGTGTGTGTGTATCGATGATTACCAATCTTATAGAGTTATTGCTTTTATCACTAAGAATTATCTTTTAGTCCCTGATAATACTTTTTTCTTAAGCTCTTTTGCCTAATATTCATAAAGCCATTCAAGCTTTCTTTTGTTTAGCAATTGCTTGTCATTTCCCATCTCTTCACTTTCAACCTCTCAGTTTCCGTGAGCTTGGGTGTTTCTCTCATGGTGCATATGTAGCTGAATATTGTGTGACTAGTATGTGGAAAAGACACAGTTCATGCTGTAATTAAAGAAGGACTTTATTTTTGTTCTCTGTCTCTTTAAAACTTGTTAATTGGCTGTCATCTTACACAGTCGTGGGCTTGGGCAGGTCCTGACTCACCTCTGACTTCCAGGTTGCCACCAAGTCCTCAAACACATCTCAATTCAAAAATCAATAAATGTGGCTGAACTGTTAATCAAAACTTTCATATTCACTTACCACCACACACCCCAGCGAAGTCTCGTAGTTGGTGAGTTGATAGCCCTCAGGGAGGCACTACCCTTGGCCCAGTTGGAGCATACGGAGAGAGGAGAGGAGTGGGGGAGTGTTTCTGCCTTGTGGGTCTAGCAGAGGTTTTACCCTGGTTCTGGTGGGACCTTTTTGGGGTTCTTCAGGGTCATTCATGCCATCATCGGTGCTCCTGCGCTGGACCTCAGAGGTCTGCTGCTCAAGGTCCTCAGACACTTCAGGTGGTCCTCTGGGGAAGAACCTGAACCTGTGTGTGTGTGTGTGTGTGTGTGTGTGTGCATGAACACACGTGTCTCTTGTTTCAGTTTCCAGTCTGTCTCCCCCTCTTCCATCCCCTCTCTTTTGTATGGCCCACAGCTGGTACAGGAGAACATCTTGTCCTAACAACATCCGGTTGTATAAGTCTTCCCCATGTAGGAACCCTCTCTTCACACACCTGCTAAAGCAGCTGACCAGAACCTTTATTCTGGTCAGCAGGCAGGAGGAAGGAGGCAGTCTGCACTACGTACATCAGGCTCTCCAGGGGCTACAGTTGAGCCCATTCTCTTGGGTCAGGAAGGCTTGAGCTGTAAGCACCACTTTCACCAAAGCTGCACTCCACAAATCCATGATCCCTCCATTGTCCAGTTCCCATGATATTCTTGAGTGTGTGTGAGCTCAGAGGCAGTGGACTGGTCCCCAAACATTTCCTTTGTGAATCTGACACTTGATAGGATTTTCACATCTATTTATCTTGGTGTCTAATCAAAAGTTCAATTTTAGGGTCTGTCTGGTTAAAAAAAGTCTGTCTTTAGAAAGGTGATTTATAATTCATTTACACTTATTGTGGTTACTGATTCATTTGAAATTATTGCCAGCATTGTAGTTCTGTTTTCTAGTCAACATTAATTTCCTTGTTTCTTTTTCTCTTTAATGACTTTGTTAGATAGAACATTTCCTTTATTTCCCTGTCGCCTGCTCTGCCACTTGAAAGTTAGACGTTTCATATCTGTTCTTTTAATAGTCACCTATAACTTTTTTTTTTTTTTTTTTTTTTTGCAGTACGTGGGCCTCTCACTGTTGTGGCCTCTCCCGTTGCGGAGCACAGGCTCCAGATGCGCAGGCCCAGCGGCCACGGCTCACGGGCCCAGCTGCTCCGCGGCATGTGGGATCTTCCCAGACCGGGGCACAAACCCATGTCCCCTGCATCGGCAGGCAGACTCTCAACCACTGCTCCACCAGGGAAGCCCAAATGGTCACCTATAACTTTTAAACAAATGATTTAACTTTATATTTTCAAATTAATTTGATAATTAGCTCTAAACCCTCTTCACAAAGAAGATAAGAATCTAGGAACACATTAATTTCCCTCTGACTTCCTACTTCCTATTGTCCACATTATTATTTAGAATTTTAGTTCTTGGCATTTTTCACTATAATGAAATATATTTTTCACTATTATTATTATATTTTGTAATGAAGATACAATTTGGATTATTTACTGTATTATTTAAAATTCAATGTTTAATTGACCAACATTTTGCTGATTTCTTTGCTCACTATATTTTATTATACTCCTTTATTGTTTTGGGGGGTTCATTTTTTGTTAAAGTTCATTCTTCAGTAGTTAATTCAAGGGTCTGTGCCAGTGATTGCTAGACTTGTCTGCATAATATAAAAATCCCAATCCCCAGGCCAAACTCTAGCTCAACTAAACCATAATCTCTGGGGGTGGGACATAGACATCATATATCATGGAACTTCTAAGGTGATTCCAATATGCAGACAAATTTGGAAACCACTGGTATAAGCATAGAAACTCTCTTAATCATTGTGTATCTAAATATATCTATATGTGTCTATGAGTGTGTCTAAATATATCCTTGAGCATAGAATTCTATGTTGGTGGTTATTTTCCCTTAGCATTTGTTACTTCAAAGCTTTGGAATCTATTTGTATTGCTGAAAACTCTGCTGCTCATCTGTCATTTCTTTCTGACGTTTTAAATATTTTAGTTTTCCCTTGATGTTTCTCATCATATGTCTATGTTTGGATTCCTTTTTAAATATTTAAAAATTTAAAAATCCTTCTCATGTCTCAGTGAATTTCAATTTGAGGACCTATATATTTCTCCAGTTATGGATAATTCTGTGCTGTTATCTGCTGAAGTGTTTGCACTCGCCCATTTTCTTTATTTTCTTCTTCTGGAACTCCTATTAGATGTAGCTTGGATTCAACCAATCCTTCATGTCTCTGAGCTGACTTTTCATCTCTCTGTGCTGCATTCTGAGTGATATCCTTAGTTCTGTCTTCTAATTCATTGATTCTCTCTTTTGTTCTATCTATTAATGTATTGTAATGTAAGCCACTTATTGATTTTTTGTTTATTTCAATGTTTTTAAGTTCCATGATTTCCAAATGAATCCTTCTTAATCCTGAAATTTCTATTCCCTCTAATAGTTGTTATTCCTTCTATTTCTGTAAATTATAACAATTAAAAAATTTTAACAATTTAATTTTAAAGTCTTTTTCAAATTACTTTATTTCCTTCTTATTTCATTAGGTATGAATTCTTCCATGATTTGGTTCTATTAATGTGCCTTACAGCAATAGATTTTGTCATGTGTTTTATGTTTTTTATTTGAAACTTCACCTTGCCTGGGAGTTTTCCCTCATGCAAATTGGTGTGTAATTGTATAATTAAAGAATAAGGAAATAAACATCAGTGAAAGACAATGGTTAATGTTTAAAATCCTTATTAAGAGAAGGATTCATGCAAGTAAATAAGAACTAAGTCTCCAAGAAATTCAAAACAAGGTCATAAGCAGATCATGTATGACAGAAAATGTTTAATAAACAACTTAAGTATTCAACCTCACCGGTAGTCAAGAAATACAAATTAAATTAAGATAATGATGAGTTTTATGTTCACCCATTAAATTACAAAAAATGAAGAGATGGTAGTACTTAATGCTGGTGAAGGTTTTATGAGACAGAAACTCTTTCACTGCTGGTGAGAGTTTTACTTTTCAAGGAAGCAACCTAACAACACAATAACAAGGACTTACTCATTCCCTGAGCACCTAGTATGCATTGAGCTAAGTACTGAGCTAAGTATATTACAAGCATGAGACACACCAATCAGGAAGAAAAGTTGCTTTTTTTGGTGACTTTTATAAACACAGCAATAGGAGGATAGTTAATTAAATTATGATACATTTTGCTTCCAAAGAATTTTCTTGATAGGAGGAAAACTCCTGAATACAGAATTTTAAAGCAAAACAAGTGAGCACAACAATGAGAAAATATGCATAGAACATCATATGAACAGAAATATACATGTATGTCAAAGAGCAATTCTTTTTGGTCAGATTGAGGGTGATTGCTTTATGTCTCTTTGTACTTTTTATGTGCTTTCCAAAATTTCTACAATATGATATTATTACTTTAATCAACCTAAAAACATTAAGAGATAGAAAGCTGGGCTTTAAGTAGTAAATATTTTACAGATAAGTAACTTTTTTTAACTTGCTGATGCCAGTCTCTTGAACTGAGATGGCTAAATGCCCTCTTGTCCTGCTTCTACCTGCTGTCAGGAGCCTCTCTCCACATCAGTCTGGACCAGAGAGTTTCCTGACACTCCTCCCTTGCTGATACATCTATTGATAAACAAGCTTCTATTTCCTTGGGCAGCTCTGCCTGTTAGGAAGTTCTTTAAATTGAACTTTAGAAAGCTATTTGGTGATATTAGATATTGATTTTTATGGTAAAACTGCCTTTGAGGGCTCCCTGGGTCTGGATAGCAGCAGGTGCTATGCCCGTTCAAATCTGAAATACACTGCCAGTATTCTGTTAGATGCTGACCAATGCCATTTTGGCTCCCAGGGGATATTTGGCAATGTTTGGAAACATCGTTGTTTGTCACAACTAGGGTGAGAGAGCATGCTACTGGCCTCTAGTGGGTGGAGGCCAGGGATGATGCCAAACTTCTTCCAGTGCATAGGATGGACAGACACACACAAAACTACCAAATGTTAATGGTGCCAAAGTTGACAGGCCCTGTATTTAAAAGCTCTTCTTTTCCAACAAGGACCTACTGTATAGCACAGGGAACTATACTCAGTATCCTGTAATAATCTATAATGGAAAATAATCTGAAAAAGAATATATATATATATATATATATATTATAAAGGAATCACTTTGTTGTACACTTGAAACTAACACAACATTGTAAATTAACTGTATTTCAATAAAAAAGTTCTTGATTCCAAAACTCATAGACTTTTAAAATTGTTTTCATTTTTTTGTACACAAAAGTACTGTCAATGCTTTATGCCAACACATCACACTTGAATTGATTTTTTGCAAGTCATTCTTAAGCTTCAAAATGTCCCTTATTAATACGAAAAAATAGCATTGAATAACTTATTAAACTACTATTGACTCTTTGATAAGAAAGATTATAGGTTTTAAGGACAAGAGGAATGAAATGGCATGCCTGGGAAGTCATTTTGGGTATTCATCAGATCTTCCCCAAAATAATGGTCATCGGATTCTGGAGTGAAGACTCTAGGAGCCCAATGCCAACCCTGAGATCTGTCGCTCCATCCCTCAGTCTCCCTGCTTGGCCCACCCTGCAAAGGATCACCATGATGCATCCAAAGAAGCGCATGCAGAAGATTCTCCTGCAAGGGGCAAAGTGCAGACAGATGTTCCGTCTTTGTTCAAAACAGTAACACATGAGAATCGGCCTAATTTACGTCATTTTGCATGTCCATTAGCAACACCCTCTGCATGAAACCATAAGTGGGTTGGAGACATCTTAGGGTGGCTCCTTGGCCCTGTTCCAGGGGTCAGGGAGATGACCTGGCCACATGAAGAGCCTCTGAGAATCTGGACTCTTGGGGCTAGTCACTAACCAGCTGTGTGACTTTAAGCCACTTCACCTCTCTGTCTCAGTTTCTTTATCTGTAAGACAAAGAATTCATATCAGAGCACCTTTTGTCTCTTTATGCCTCTAAAATGCTAGGATTTTAAGGCATTGTCTCAAAAAGACAAGACAAGCATCAGAAATTTAGCAGTGAAGTTACACTTTATAAATTATTCTTTCACCACTGTTTCCTCTTCAACTTTGGAAATGGACTCAATTTTCTTTCCACAGTGTTTCTTTAACAAAAGCAGCCTGACTCATGAGTTAATTCAAATTTATTTGGGATGATTTTAGAAGGAAAACAAGTTCAAAGACTCGTTTGATAGGAAATGAAGCCAGAAGTTAGTTGCATATGGATGTTGAGAATAAATTTATAAGCTAGAAAGGTATGACAATTTTTTCTCCTGCCCAGTGTTTCTTTAAAAAAAAAAAAAGATACTTTAAAATAAAAGAGTTTGAGATCTTCACATTTGGTCGCTGCATTTTCATTTAATTAATAACTGTCTTTGACCATTTTCATCTGGTAAAGCAACCTAACTAGGAAATAATCAGGAAAAGCATTAGTGAACATATTGCCAATAAATTAGAACATGGTGACTGAAGACATTTGAGTGTGGTTGGTCCTTGATCTTTTCATGGACCATTAGGAATAATTTCCACAGGGTTCTTGCAGGTGGAGGAAAAAGCTGGAAATGCTAAAAAATTGAGTCCAACCAAGAAGGCAGAGCAGGGAATTGGTTGTGCTTTGACTGAACTAGAGCTGCCTTCCCCCAGTTAGAATCAAGGTCAAAGTCACCATGACCTGGAGATCTGAGGAACTGGTTTTCCTGTATTCTGAGGTCCTTCCCAACATGAACCACGGCTCTAATGCTGTGGTGTGACGTCCATGGACCAGTGTTTAGGCTCTCCGGGGCTGCTTCAGGACAGTGCCAGAGGCAGAATTCTAAGATAGCCCCCAATCCCACCCTGGTGTAGACATCCTGTGTAATATGTGAATACAAAGGATTTCACTCCCATGATCAGGTTGTTAAAGGCACTGGAGGGATTACTGTGTGGGCCTAACCTAAGCACACGACCCTTGAAGTTTCTAGACATCAGAGACAGGAAGTCAGCATCAAAGCATGAGTGAGATCCCACATGTGCTGGAGAGGACCACGTGGCACAGCATGTGGGCTGCCTCCTTGAGGGGAGAGCTGCTCCTGGCCTACCACCAGCAAGAAAGCAGGGGCCTCGACCCTATAGCCACGAGGAGCTGAATTCTGCCAACAACCTGAACGAACTCAGAAGTGGATTCTTCCCTAGTCGAGCCTCCAGATGAGAAGACAGAATCCGATGCCTGGATTCCAGCCTTTGAGACCCTGTGAAGGGAACCCCTCCATGCTGTGCCTGGACCTCTCATCTGCAGAACTGTGAGCTGGTAAACAGGAATGTTCTAAGCTGATAGATTTGCAGAAAGTTTCTATGCAGCAATAAAAACTAAAAGGGTAGCCACACACCCAGGCTGAATGAATACAAGTGGTGGCATTAGAGACGGAGGGAGATGCCATCTCCACATACAAACCTCATCCCCTTACAGGCATCTTAGCATCTTTAGGGCCAGCAGCATCTCACAGCTGTATTCCATCCTCCCCAGCGTGGTTTGAATCCACTCTGCCTTGTAAAGTGGGAGACAGCCCTGATTTAGAGATTGGAGGACATGGATTCCATTGTTCTCTGCTTTGCAATTGCCTGATGGCATTTGACAAAGTCATTTTCCTCTGGGACCGTAGTTCAACGATCTGTGTAAAAGCAATTGAATTAGAGGCTACCTAACCTCTAAGAGGCTGGTAGGATCTGTTGTGGCTTTGTGATTGCTCAATCCCCCCTCCCCAGGTGGCTGATAAGTCTGTGCCTGAGCACCTGGAGCAAAGGTATTGGCAGCTCCCTCCACGTGTGCTGGCCAGGTATTGAGCATAAGCCAGTTGTTGTCCTAGATATTATGAAATCCTCAAAATAGCATTTTGAGGACAAGCTTAAGTTATGCTAGGTGAAAAGAGCAGGATCTGAAATAGCATGTACTGAAGAATCAGATAAAATCATTTAAACTGGGTCTGTTAATCCTTTCAGCTATTCCTCAGGAGGTGCTCATTCTGCAGTGGAGAAAGGAGCAGAAGCTGTGTGACCTGCCCCCTGCCCGCCCCCTCCAGGTGTGCTTTGCATAGGAATCCTTCCTGGCCAAGCAGAAGTGGATCAGATACGACTAGAGTCACCAAACGCTTCCATTATTGCTAGATATATGGGTGGTTTCCTTTTGGTTATTGTTGCTTTTCTTTCAATCTTTTTATTGTAGTAAGATACACAGAACATAACATTTACCATCTTAATCATTTAAGTGTAGAGTTCAGTGATATTAAGTACACTCTTATTGTTGTACGACCATCACCACCATCCATCCCTAGAACTCTCTTCGCCTTAGAAAACTGAAACTCCGTCCCCATTAAACAACAGATCCCCTTTTCCCTCCCCCAGCCCCTGGCAACCACCGTTCTACCTTCTGTTTCTATAAATTTGATGACTCTGGGGACCTCATGGAAGTACTTAACACAATACAGGATGTGTCTTTTTGTGACTGGCTTCTTTCACTTAGCATCATGTCCTCAAGGTTCATCCAAGGTGCAGCATGTGTCAGAATTTCCTTCCTTTTCAAGACTGAATAATATTCCACTGTATGGATGGACCACATTTTGCTCATCAGCTTGGGTTGCTTCCATGTTTTACCTACTGTGAATAACGCTGCTATAAACATGGGTGTGCTCCTTTTTGTTTGTTGTTTGCTTGTTCGTTTTGAAGATTTTTTTGATGTGGACCATTTTTTTTTTTGCAGTACGTGGGCCTCTCACCGTTGTGGCCTCTCCCGTTGCGGAGCACAGGCTCCGGACTTGCAGGCTCAGCGGCCATGGCTCACGGGCCCAGCCACTCTGTGGCATGTGGGATCTTCCCGGACCGGGGCACGAACCCGCGTCCCCTGCATCAGCAGGCGGACTCTCAACCACTGCGCCACCAGGGAAGCCCCGACGTGGACCATTTTTAAAGTCCTTATTGAATTTGCTGCAATATTGCTTCTGTTTTCATATTTTGGTTTTGTGGCTGTGAGGCATGTGGGATCTTAGCTCCCCGACCAGGGATCGAACCCACACCTCCTGCATTGGAAGGCAAAGTCTTAACCACTGGACCGCCAGGGAAGTCCCCCTCCTTTTCGTTTTAATTAAACATTTTTTACAAAGTGCACAATTCTTCTGTATATGATTCAAAAATTGTTTTCAAAGTGAAATTATCCATGCGACATTCCCCCAGACAAGGACACAGAACACACCAGCACACAAGAAACCCCCTTGTGCACCTCCCAACTCATTTCCCCCATCTCCCTCCCCAAAGGTAACTGCTGTCCTGACTTCTAAGGCCAATCCTAGTTACACCCATGTTTGATGTTATATGAATGGGGTCATATGATACCTACTCCTCATGCCTGGCTTCTTTGCCCAACATTGTGAGCTCTGTGCATGTTGTTGCAGGAAACAGTGGTTCAGTCCCTCCTCTTGCTGTGTAGTAGGTATTCCACCGTATAAAAATATCTCCATTTATTGATTGATTCTATGCTGTGATGGAGCTTTGGTTTGCTTCCAGTTTGGGGCTATTCTGAAAAAATCTGCTATAAATATTTTTATACACGTTCTTTGTGGCTATGCACTCATTTCTGTGGGGTGTATCCTGAGGAGTGGGATTGCTAGGTATAGAAAAGTCAGCTTTTGTAGATACTGCCAGATAGTATTTCAACAGTGTCGTTCCATTTATGCCCCTTCCAGTCTTTCCGCATCCTCACCAACACTTGGTCTTATCCTTCTTTTAGATTTAGGTATTGTGATGACTATTTTGTGTGATCTTATTGTGATATAAGTGTCCATTTCCCTGATAATCGAAGGGAATGATTACATTCTCTTATGGTCACTGGACTCTTGGCTATCCTCTTTTGTTGTGGGTCTCTTCAAGTCTCTTGCCCACTTAAAAAATTGGGTTGTCTTTTTCTTATTGATTTATAGGAGCTTAAAAAAATGTTTCCTGGATATAAGACCTTCATCAATTATTTGTGGTTAAAATATTTTCCCCCATATTGTGCAGTTTGGCATTTATTCTTAATTTTTTTTTTTTTTTGATGAGCAAAAGTTCGCAATTTTAACGTAGTTCAATCAATCAGGCTTTCCTTTTAAGGTTAGTACAGTCTGTGCCGTGTAAGAAATATTTATCTACCACAAATGTATGAACACATTCCATTCTGACATTGGCTAAAGGATTTTCTGATTTCACATTTTTTTTTTTTTGTGCTCTGTGCTCTGCAACAAGGGAAGCCCACGCACCGCAACAAAGAGCAGTCCCCACTTACTGCAACTAGAGAAAGCCCGCGCGCAACAATGAAGACCAAACACAGCCAAAATAAATAATTAAATAGGGCTTCCCTGGTGGCGCAGTGGTTGAGAGTCCGCCTGCCGATGCTAGGGGCCACGGGTTCATGCCCCGGTCCGGGAAGATCCTGCATGCCGCGGAGCGGCTGGGCCCGTGAGCCATGGCCGCTGAGCCTGCGCATCCGGAGCCTGTGCTCCGCAACGGGAGAGGCCACAACAGTGAGAGGCCCGCATACCGCAAAAAAAAAAAAAAAAATTAAATAAATAAATTTATTAAAAATACATGATTGAGATCATAGTGCATATGCACATTTTTATTCTGCTTTTTTGGTCTATTTATTGCTTTTTCAAACACATGGTTTTATTTGTCAATGGCACTATTCTCTTTCATAATGTCTTAATTTATCTTTTATTCCTTATGATCTCCTTCCTCTTATATTGTTTAATTAAAAATATTTTGTCCCCTTCCTAGCTGTTTTAGTTAAACATATAGATGATTTACATTTATTATGTTTATTCAAAATGAAATTTCAGATGTTGATTTTTTTCTTACCCCCAAGATAATAGATTTCTTTTTCCTGTAACTCTATTTTTTTTATACTTTATACAATTTTTTTAACATCTTTATTGGAGTATAATTGCTTTACAATGGTGTGTTAGTTTCTGCTTTATAACAAAGTGAATCAGTTATACATATACATATGTTCCCATATCTCTTCCCTCTTGCATCTCCCTCCCTCCCACCCTCCCTATCCCACCCCTCTAGGTGGTCACAAAGCACCGAGCTGATCTCCCTGCTCTATGCAGCTGCTTCCCACTAGCTATCTATTTTACATTTGGTAGTGTATATATGTCCATGCCACTCTCTCACTTGGTCCCAGCTTACCCTTCCCCCTCCCCATATCCTCAAGTCCATGCTCTAGTAGGTCTGTGTCTTCATTCCCGTCTTACCCCAGGTACTTCATGACCTTTTTTTTTTTTCTTAGATTCCATATATATGTGTTAGCGTACGGTATTTGTTTTTCTCTTTCTGACTTACTTCACTCTGTATGACAGACTCTAGGTCCATCCACCTCACCACAAATAACTCAATTTTGTTTCTTTTTATGGCTGAGTAATATTCCATTGTATATATGTGCCACATCTTCTTTATCCATTCATCTGTCGATGGACACTTAGGTTGCTTCCATGTCCGGGCTATTGTAAATAGAGCTGCAGTGAACATTGTGGTACATGACTCTTTTGTTGTTGTTGTTGTTGTTGTTTTTTGCAGTACGCGGGCCTCTCACTGTTGTGGCCTCTCCCGCTGTGGGGCACAGGCTCCAGACGCGCAGGCCCAGCGGCCATGGCTCACGGGCCCAGCCTCTCTGCGGCATGTGGGATCTTCCCGGACCGGGGCACGAACCCATGTCCCCTGCATCAGCAGGCAGACTCTCAACCACTGTGCCACCAGGGAAGCCCTACATGACTCTTTTTTAATTCTGGTTTTCTCAGGGTATATGCCCAGTAGTGGGATTGCTGGGTCGTATGGTAGTTCTATTTGTAGTTTTTTAAGGAACCTCCGTACTGTTCTCCATAGTGGCTGCATCAATTTTTATTAAAGTCAGAACATCCTGTGGGACAAACCCATGATCCTCCCACTCACTAAGAAACAACTGTTAGTGGCTTTCAGATTGTTTTTACGTTTATGTACACTTCCCCCCAAAATTTTATAACTTCTGATTTCATCTAACATTTTATGAACATTTTCTATGTCAATATATGCGTTGCTTCAACATAATTTTAATGGCCATTTTAGTGTCTTATTGAGTAGATGTACTATAGTTTATATAATCACATTCATATTTTTAGGTGGCTAAGTCGTTCCTATTCTAACAGTTCCTACTTAGCAACACTGTTTTGTAATGAATGTTTTTTAATATTGCTTTTGGACATAGTTTACATTTGGAGAGGAGGAGCATTAAATTTCTAGAAGTAAAATTCACGAGTACGAGGCCCTACCTATTTTTGGAGCTTCTATTGCCTGTGCATATTGCCAATTTCCAGTTCAGACAAATTTCCACTTCTTCCTAGACTTCGGGATAGTATTTCTCTGTCTTCTCACATTTCCATCAACATGGGACATAGATATCTAATAGACCTCTTCTTTTCGATAGGGAATGATGGCATTTTTCTTTAGCTACTAGTGAGATTAAACTTTCCCCTAATTTATGTAGCATTTACATTCACATTCTTAGCCCACTTCTATTCCATTGTTTCTTTTGAAATGCTCTCTCTATATCAAGACCATTAACAATTTGTCTGGTGTATTGCCCATTTTGTATCTTCTTTTTCATTTTATTGTTGATATAAAGAAGTTTTCGATGTCTGTGTAGACCGATTCACTTACTTTTCTCTTTATAGTTTTTGCTTTGGGGTTACGCTTAAAATTCCCCATGCCATTTTATGGTTATGTAAATATTCAACTATCATGTCTTTTTGGAATTCCATAATTTTGTTTTTCTTTCATGTTTAATATTTTAATCACAATTGAAATTATTTTAGTTTAAGACAAAGCAATGTTTAACTTTATGAATTTATAAATGCTAGTTACCCTGTTCCCCCCATTGGTTTGAAATGCCATCATTATTGTGTACTTAGTGTATATTTACAAATATATATGATATAAACCCCCTGAAGACCATGGAACCAACTTGGGTCAGAGGGCTAATGAGTGCCTGTGAGGTTTTCACGTACAATTATCTCTGAGACTCAGGATTCATATTCCAACTGGGCTGCCATCTCCTCTGGGGCTGTGCCGAGTGAGCGTCCCAGCACACCTAAGCTGGTTCTTTCTGGTTCTCAGGGCGTGGTCAGTGGTCCCTGGATTTATCCTGGCTTCAGCCTCTTCATCTCCAAACCATTATCAACTCTCTCCCTTTATCTTCTTCTCAGGTTTTGATGTCAAGGTTCCAGAGAGTCAGAGAGTTTTTCTTCCCCCACAATGTAACCACCCCAGTGCACGAAGCTACTTAATTAGGTTGCGCTTCTCCAACAGCAGACGCTGAGATAAGGATTTGGACACAAGTAATTTATCTTGGAGGGGCTTCTAGGAAGCACTGGCAGGTGAATACAGAGTGGAACGTCCATGACTGGCGGGGGGACAGCTGGGCCCCATCCTCCTGGGGGCCTCTGGCCCACTGTGGATCACGTCTGAGTCGGCCCACCTGAGGGGTGCGAGAGCTGGGGTATTTATCCACCACTTCTGGTCCGTCATTGGTGGAGAGCTGATCCTAGGGGCCCTTAACTCCCTGGCATTCTGGCCTGCTCCTGCTGTAGAAGAAGGCTTGGGACAGAGCTTCAGGTATCATCAGTTTTACGCTGGGGTGGGGGGAATAAGGGAAGAACACCAACCGTGACTGCTCAGGTCCACCCCCTGAAAGTGTCCCCAGCTGACGGTAGTCCAGGTGCTACTGAAAATACTTACACAGTGGGAGAATTCAGGGTGGACTGCATCATGGTGGGGCAGCTCTGGTGAGAAAATCCTTCTCTGCATTGAGCCCAAATAGCTCTCCTTCAAACTTCCACATTTTGTTCTAGTTCTGCCTCCTGGAAAAAAAAAAAGGATCAAAACATATTTTCCAGAGGAGTTTGAACAATGACCCAGAAACCAGAGTCTTCCCTCTTGCACACACTAGGGTACAGCCCTAAGTTGCATAACTAGGAGTTTGCCCCATCCTCCTTATTTATCTATTGTTGTCATTTCTTAGAAGAGTCAGCAGGATGCTCATGTGGGTGTAGCTGAGGGGAAGGCAACTCCATGTGTGTGTCAGTGGGGAGGGATGGAATAAAGTCCACTCAGCCATCAAGCACCTTGATTAGGTCAGCTGCTCCAGGGAGTTGGGGAAAAATGTACCACTGAATGACTAATTCATGAGTCATGGAATGTTTATGCTCATTTTCAGATTTTTTTAAACTCACAAATGCTTCTTTCCCACAAGCAAACAATTGCCATTTCTGTCCTAAAAGACGGTAGATTGGCCAATTCTATCATCATCTTAATCTCCTACCACATACTAATGGAATACATGCATTTCATTTGGCTTAGAAGAAGATGGATTCCCCAGACAAAATCCGATTTTAGTCTATTTCATTTCTTGCTCCATAAGTAAATCCCAGATGACATGAAAGGAGGCCAGTGCTTGCGGCCACCCCCTAACGACAAGTCCACAAGCCAGAGACACTGGGGAAGGAATTTATACTTTGCATTCACTGGCTTTTCTTCAAGTATTTGGGTGGGGCACTTGCATCTCATATTTTAATGACGGGGAGAGTGATAAATGAGATCATAAACTAAACTCTATTGTCATCGCTTTACAATTGTTAACTGGGATTAATTACAAAGAATATGGGCTAGAAGCACCCCTCAGGTTCATACATTGAAGGTCATTTTGTAAGATGTTCGAGGGTGCCAGGAAGACTCTTGTTTCTATCATTTCGGCTGGCTCATACTCCTGGGTCAGCTGGGAGAACTGAGTCTGTGGGATTAGGAATTAATTTCTGACCTAGAAGTCAGAGGCTGGCCTGTGCAAATCTGCAAAGGGAAGTTCTCATTTACAAAGGCAATTCCACCCTCGTTGGTAGTGTGTACCCAAACCCCAACCCACAAAGCATGTGTTCCCAAGGGTCACCTCCTCCCTGAGCCCCTGACTTGCCCTCACCCCAGAGCTGGGCACTGCTCTCCTGGCTGGATCTCCAAGCCTGTGGGCTGAGCAGGGAGCTCCACCTCTGGAAGAGCCCCAGAGGTGCCCAAGAACTTTGGGAGCCATTGCTGAGGTTGGCTTCTGGCTCTGGCCCAGTCTTTCTTGGGCTCCTGAGGCAGCAGAGACTCAGAGGAGGCTCTCCATCATGGGAAGATGCTGGTCCTGGCAAAGAACAAAGATTTAGTGCTTGTGCTCTGGTCCAGGCCATCCCTGCTTCTGTTCAGTTAGTGCAGATTGAGGTAGGAGGCCTGGTCCATCCTCAGCACTGTAGCAAGATGGCGCAGGGCCAAGGCATCTTGGGACACATTGAACAACTTCAGAAGCTGCTCTTTTAGCTCATGACCAGTTTTTAACCATGGCTTTGGTGTTGGGGAGACAGAGGTCAAGATGAACATTTAAGATTTTAGGAGGCTGAGGGGGAAAGGTGCTCTACGTCCACAGTACTAGGCTGACTCAGAAATCTTTTGAATAGAGATCCAGAGAGCACAGAACATCAATGACCTAGAAATACATTCAGGAACAAGTAGATATTTATAAATATAATCAATAATCTGTAGGGTATGGGAATATATGTTTCTGCAAATTTGGTTGACATTTCATCAGGCAAGGAATGGGTTTAAAATGGAGGTGATCAGTGGCATTTGCTGCAGTGCCCTCCCTGGGGTGGGCACCGGGAGAGTGTGTGAAAGAGAAAGAGACTTGAGTATTGGGGGCCCTTAGTTCTCTCTGGGGCTAGGCCATTATATCATCTCTGGTCAAACACGGTCCTTAGAGCCATCCCTGATTTCCTCTTTGGCCCATTAAGTCACTATGATTCTTACCTGCCTGGACGGTCCCTGGGGGTAAAAGGACACTGGAGTCCCTGGGCAGGACAGCAGCACGTGGATTCCCTGGTGGGGCTTTTCCCAAAATTTTCCACATGGTGGGTTCTGCCAAGCTCATTTCCTTTCAGAGAACTGAGACTTTTCCTTGGTGTCGTCAGACTCATTCATTGTCTATTTTTATATTAAAAGAACAGAAATTTCATTAACTAATAAAAACGGGGGGAAAATGTCCATTGCCACATAATATTGGGGACAGATGTTTAATTTCAAAACACGCATAAATGTGCTCTATTTTCCAACAAAGTGGAAGCCAGACGCTCTTAACAGCCCTTACCAATTAGCGGTGTTCCCTCCTCATCCCACTACGCCCACCGCCTGACACACACTGATGGCTGGACTTGCTGTCACACAGCCTGAGATTTAAAGGAGATTGTCAGCCTGGGCTAACCTCAAATCCCACCTTGATGCTGGCTGCCAAGGGTGGGCAGTTTTTGAGGTTCCTTGTCCCTCCTTCTCTTCTGCTCTGGCCACCCTTTCTACCAGCCATGGTTCCATGGTTCCTGATGAAGACTTTCCATTGTGTTCCAGCCAACTTCCAGGGCTTCTGCAAGGTGACATGGTGTGGGAGGAGACCCAGAGATCAGATTCAAACCTGGGTTCCGCCCTTCACTGCTTTATGAATCCAGACAAGCCATCTTACTTGTATCTGAGCCTTGGTTCTTCCCCTGAGCAGAGGGAACACACATTATAAAAGGGGATATGTAGTTATATATCTCATATGTGAGGAATAAATTAAATAATGTGGACAAAATTCTCTGTACTGCTTGACACATAGTTAAGGCTCAATAAATGGGAATGATGACACCATGATGGCCATGATAGTAGCGATCAAAGATCTCAGTGTAGGGACTGGCTGAGATTAGACACAACCAAATTTAAGAAGACAAATTGGATGATGCTAAATAACCACTTGTATGAATAAGGATGCTTTAGAGTGACAAGCTGCTTGCAAATTCATTGTCAACTTTCATCCTTACCTGTGCAGCAGGTAAGGCAGAAATGTGTGACTCATTTTACTACTGAGGAGGCTCAGGGTCATAGAGTAGCAGGTTGGGGGACAGGCTTACTTGGGGTCACGTTCTCTCCTGGCACCTCCCTGTCCTTGTGCAGTGCCCCCTGCAGTGTCACCTCCCGCCTTTCTCTACACATGGCCCCTCCTGTCCTGCCTGCTTTCCTCCGCTGTCCCCTTTGGGGTCTCCTGGTGTCTATACCTGAGCAGTACACAGTGATGATGCCTCTGCTGAGACTGCTGTTTGGCAGGAGGTACAGGTGTCTTGTGGGCACACTTCATGCGTCTTGGACTCACACAACCTCACTGTTCTCACCTCAGGAAGGATTTCGTCATGGTGTCTTATCAGCTGTGATTACACTGGCGTTGTGTCATTGACCCAGAAGAGCTTCAGCCTGGGTATTGGTCACAGAGTTAGGGGCTTATTATTGGAAAGATGTTAGCTATTATAACTGAGGGTGTAAACACTGAGGTGAAAATTAGGCCATCACAGGTGAGGGGTGACACCATCTTTGTCTCCTCAGAAACAAGGTGAATGGGATTGTTTGTTGGCTGTTGGCACCTCATCTTAGGCCTCAAGCTGGAGGGCTCGGGAGGGCCCATCTGCCCAGGCTTTTCCCTACTGTGCACACCTCACGTTGTGGAGCATCACCCAGCCTGAGGGCATGGTCTTCCTGGAGCAGGGATGAACCATCCTCTCTGGTCAAGCTGGTCTCGCCTTTGCCTCCAGGTGAACCCAGAATGGCCACAGCACATCTCCTCTCACCCCACCCATGCTCTGCCCAGCTTCCCGGCACCCCAGTCGGCTGGCCCAGGGGATGCCATTTGTCATGGTGTCCTGAAGGGTCTTGGAGCCTCCTACTCTGGTCCTCCCAGTCACCACCGGGGGAGGGAGTGTTTGCGGGGTCTGCTCTATCTCAGGGGGTGTCCCACCTGGTGGAAGAGACTAGGAAGTCAGCCCCAGGATCCCTAACTCTAGGTTAGGTCACTTTTGACTGGTGTCCATGTGCACAGAAAATACATATGAACAGAAAATACAAAAGTGCAATAGCATAAAAATTATGTGGGTAAGAAAAGAGAGAAACACACTTTGTAAAGGGTGTACTACAGGAAGTAAAACTCAATTGTAAATAGCAAACTGTTTTCTAACTTCAAAAATCAAGAAAAAGATTTTTTGTGTGAAACTGGAGATGAAAGAATAAGTGAGACAACAAAGGTGAAAAGAGCCGGCGAGAGATGGAGAGGAAGCTTGGTGTGAGGAGGGAATACAGTTGTGAAGTCAAAGAGGTCATTTCAGAATGACAGTTCCGTGAAGGGCAACACTGGCACTTAGAACATCCACTCAGTGACATGGAGGATGAGCCTGAGAAAGCACCAGAATGTGCCTGGAAAAGGCAAGTGATTTAGAAAGAAGGAAAGGTGAAGATCCTGGGGGTAGGAGGAGAAGAACAGACCCAGCAGCTAAGGGGTCAGCAGCCCTGAAGAGGAGCTGGAATAAATGGCACAAAACAGTATTCAGACAAGTGGGAAGAAAAATAGCCTGAGAACAGCTACTGCACAGCAGAAACGGGCTCCCCAGGACCCGCTACGTTCAGAAAGGGAGAAATATCCTGACACATACTGATAAACACTTGAACTTCCAGGAAGAAGAAGGGATCCTATGAATACTTAGGTCAAAAAGCAATAGGACATTCTTTTACACGTAGCTGTCCAGTTTTCCCAGCACCACTTATTAAAGAGGCTGTCTTTTCTCCATTGTATATTTTTGCCTTCTTTATCAAAAATAAGGTGATCATATGTGTGTGGGTTTATCTCTGGGCTTTCTATCCTGTTCCATTGATCTATATTTCTGTTTTTGTGCCAGTACCATAACTTCTTGATTACTGTAGCTTTGTAGTATAGTCTGAAGCCAGAGAGCCTGATTCCTCCAGCTCCGTTTTTCCTTCTCAAGATTGCTTTGGCTATTCGGGGTCTTTTGTGTTTCCATACAAATTGTGAACTTTTTTGTTCTAGTTCTGTGAAAAATGCCATTGGTAGTTTGATAGGGATTGCACTGAATCTGTAGATTGCTTTGGGTAGTATAGTCATTTTCACAATGTTGATTCTTCCAATCCAAGAACATGGTATATCTATCTGTTTGTATCATTTTTAATTTCTTTCATCAGTGTCTTATAGTTTTCTGCATACAGTTCTTTTGTCTCCTTAGGTAGGTTTATTCCTAGATATTTTATTCTTTTTGTTGCAATGGTAAATAAGAATGAAATTAGAACACTCCCTAACACCATACACAAAAATAAACTCAAAATTGATTAAAGACCTAAATGTAAGGCCAGACACTATAAAACTCTTAGAGGGAAACATAGACAGAACACTCTATGACATAAATCACAGCAAGATCCTTTTGACCCACCTCCTAGAGAAATGGAAATAAAAACAAAAATAAACAAATGGGACCTAATGAAACTTAAAAGCTTTTGCACAGCAAAGTAAAACATAAACAAGACAAAAAGACAACCCTCAGAAGGGGAGAAAATATTTGCGAATGAAGCAACTGACAAAGGATGATGCTCAACGTCACTAATCATTAGAGAAATGCAAATCAAAAGTACAGTGAGGTATCACCTCACACCAGTCAGAGTGGCCATCATCAAAAAATCTACAAACAATAAATGCTGGAGAGGGTGTGGAGAAAAGGGAACCCTCTTGCACTGTTGGTGGGAATGTAAATTGATATAGCCACTATGGAGAACAGTATGGAGGTTCCTTAGAAAACTAAAAATAGAACTACCATATGACCAAGCAATCCCACTACTGGGAATATACCTTGAGAAAACCATACTTCAAAAAGAGTCATGTGGGCTTCTCTGGTGGCGCAGTGGTTGAGAGTCCGCCTCCCGATGCAGGGGACACGGGTTTGTGCCCCGGTCTGGGAAGATCCCACATGCCACGGAGCAGCTGGGCCTGTGAGCCATGGCCGCTGAGCTCGCACGTCTGCAGCCTGTGCTCTGCAACGGGAGAGGCCACAACAGTGAGAGGCCTGCATACCGCAAAAAAAAAAAAAAAAAAAAAAAAGGAGAGTCATGTACCACAA
>NW_021703772.1:2467691-2475602 GCF_005190385.1 Monodon monoceros | reverse complement strand
AAAAAAAAAGGAGAGTCATGTACCACAATGTTCATTGCAGCTCTATTTACAATAGACAGGACATGGAAGCAACCTAAGTGTCCACTGACAGATGAATAGATAAAGAAGATGCGGCACATATATACAATGGAATATTACTCAGCCATAAAAGAAACAAAATTGAGTTATTTGTAGTGAGGTGGATGGACCTAGAGACTGTCATACAGAGTGAAGTAAGTCAGAAAGAGAAAAACAAATACCGATGTTAACACATATATTTATGGAATATAAAAAAAATTAATGGTTCTGAAGAACCTAGGGGCAGGGCAGGAATAAAGATGCAGATGTAGAGAATGGACTTGAAGACATGGGGGGCAGGGAAGTGTAAGCTGGGACGAAGTGAGAGAGTGGCATGGACATATATACACTACCAGGTAAGGTAGATAGCTAGTGGGAAGCAGCCGCATAGCACAGGGAGATCAGCTCGGTGCTTTATGACCACCTAGAGGGGTGGGATAGGGAGGGTGGGAGGGAGGGAGACGCAAGAGGGAGGGGATATGGGGATATATGTATATGTATAGCTGATTCACTTTGCTATAAAGCAGAAACTAACACACCACTGTAAGGCAATTATACTCCAATAAAGATGTTAAAAAGAAAAAAAGCAATAGGACAGAGAGGGATGGCCCAAGGCCTTCCCTCAGCTCCAACTGGACGGTAAACTGCTGACCTGTGGGAGGCAACGGGAAGTTATGTCAGACGTGTAGGTGTTGGTGGGGACGTGCAGGTGGTGGTGCAGATGTGCAGGTGTTGGTGTGGACACGCAGGTGCTGGTGCACATGTGCAGGTGTTGGTGCAGGTACGCCACTGCCATCCTGACATCTACTCGTTGGAAAGGCTCAGTGGGAGAAGACTGGTATCCAGCGACCCATGAATGAGACTGATGACAAAGTCACCATTCACAAGACAAGTGAAAACAAGCTACCATCAAAGAGACCTTTTTTCCTCCATCATTTGAAGACGATCTGATTTATTGAAAAACAATAACGAGCATGAGTTCAGAGGTAGCTGGTGACAAAATGAAAGTCCAGGAGTTCATGGTCTGTCTACATGTTCTGTGTATTGATTAGCAAAACCAAGCATGTTTCTCTCTCCATCTATATATACCAGATTGAGGAATATAGATATTCTCACTTATTCACTGATTAATTTTCCAGAAATGGGGATGTTTTCATGTCCATTGTATATAGTAAATATTTTCTACTTTCTTTTCCTGAAAAGGTGACATCTTCAAATCAATGGCATCTTCGAGTTAATGAAATGTGGCTCAATGGAAAATCGCTTTTCATTTTCAAGAGTAACTGAACGATCAAGAATAGAGCTCTAGAAATCAGGAGAAATGTGATAATGCTGGCGGGAGTCTCTTCAGAGTGACGCCTGTGTTCCCACATGGGAAGATTTCGTATTTAAATGTGTCCGTTCTCCGGGGAAGGTGCCTTGATGCCTTGGGGATGAAATTCTTGTTAAAATCCCCAAAGTCTATTGAGGAACAAAATGATATTAAGGTCACTTGGAAAAAATGTGCAAGAATAACCAAGAATACTCTGAAAAATAACCATGTGAAATGACCCAGAGAACCAAATAGCAAACTACCTTAAGATAATGACTAAAGTAGCCCAGTACTCGTGTGGACAGAAATAGAATAATGGCAGTCAATAGACAATCCAGAAACGACTCAAGATATTTTAGCATTTCTTACATGAAAAGGGGGAATTAAGTCCATGTAGTCAAGATGAACTCTGCAATAAATGTTACTGGCATAGGTGGCTACAATTTTTGAAAAAAAAATTGAAGCTGGATTCTTACCTCACGATAAAATGAATTCCAGATGGTTTGAAGAGATAAGCATAGTGCAAATGAAATGGTAACGGAATTTGAGGGAAATATGGGTGCATATTTTTGCACTCTGGGGGTGAAAAGGCTTTTCTAAGCATAAAACTGAAGTTAGGAAAGAGAATGGAAAAGTTTTATTACTCTTTCTAAAAATGTGAAACTGACATACGGGAGGTGGAAGGCAAATGAAGCAGTGACGTCACCGTGGGCATCTAGAGACAGAGGCTTGCTCCGTGCGAGTTACGACAACATGGCCTCACCTAGAGCCCAGAGCTGTCATCAGCCTTCACAGGGTCACCTATTGAATGTGGACACAGCCCTGCCAGGTGGGCTGGGATTGTGGCACAGATGGGACACCGGCCCCGAGAGCTCACAGAAATCAGTGTGGGAAAGGACAAACATCTTCATAGAAGAATCAGCCATTTACAGCAGACGTAAAAATGAATTAATCCGAGGGGGAAAATGATTCAAATGCACTGTTGGTCAAAGAACTGGACGTGGAGAAAGCAGTCAGGTATCTCACTGATTGTGAGAAGACAGGAAGTGGTGACAGGAGGGTCCAGGGCTGCCCGAGGGGCCCCGAGGAGGCTGGATGGCAAAGTGGGTGGAGTGGCCAGGCAGCTTCAGTCACAACTGGGTAAGTTGCTTCATCTCTTGGTCTCAGTCTCCGCATCTGTAAAGTGGGAACAGTGATGCCACCATCATTTCGTGACTGTGAGGTTTTTATGATTACTTCGGGTGCCTGGCATGGAAGCATAGGGACCATGTGTAAATATAGTCAAATATATCAGCACTAGGCCCTCAATAGCCCAGTCGCTGGCCTTTTCTCGGGAGCCCATGCATCAGCAGGAAATGGGAAGCATCACAGTTCCCTCCAGGGGTTCCCCCAACACCAGTGACGCAGTCAGCGGGCATCAAGTCCATCTGGGGCCCCTGAAAATGCAGCAAACCTCCAATATCTGCAGAAATCCTTTCTTCTGCCCTGTGGGGCCTGAGGAAGCCTCTTTAACGCACAGAAAGAAGGAAGGAGTGGGGGGAGAGGTGGTGGGAGCGGCAGCTCTGGCTCCTGGTGGGATGGGACGATGGTGTGATGTCCCTTGGGGGCAGGCTGAGGTGTGAAGAGTCCTGTCGTGTCGAGATGGGCCTCTGGGCCCCCCCGACTCCTCCACAACCCCTGTGTGTGAGAAGGACATAGCCAGGAGGGGCTGGGCGCCCACCAGGCTGAGGGAGCAGCAGCCCTGGCCGCCCAAATGTCTCCTTCTTCTGTGTCTTCACCAGCCCCACTCTCATGCCTCCGGCTTTTCCTTCCACGTGTTCTCAAGTCAGATCTGCCAACTCTGCCCCCACAGTGCAGCTGCCCCAAGCCTCCTGCGGGCAACAGTCCTGCCCGCTGGCCATCATGGTGGGCGCACCAGCCTGTCTGCCTTCCGCTGGCTCGTGGGCGCAGGCTGAGGACCCCCAGCCCCATCTCCTCTCCTTGGGCTGTGCTGTTGCCTTCATCATCGTGACCCTAGCTTTCCTTGCCAGACTCCTATCCTGGGTCACGCCCCAGAGAGCAGAGGCTGGGCAGAGGGCTCCCTAGATTCCTGAGGGTGTTGGCAAGCCCGGGAGGGCAGAGGTGAGGACAGAAAGGAGGAGGGAGAGTCAATACAGAGACACTTCATTTCTGTGGGGCGGGTGTTGACCACACTGACACCCTTGGGGAAGTGCTCATCCCCCCTTGGACAAGGGTGGCTGCTGGCGTCAGCTCCCCACCCCTCACTCTGGATACAGGCTCCAGGCTGGGTGACGCTATGTGCACCGGTGTGAAGCTGGCCAGCGCCTGTGGGGACCTGGTCACGGCAGCAGTGGCTGGCGGGAGAGGTGGGGCAGAGTGTTCTGGACGTGGTACACAAGAGATGTCCCTTCCTGAACGCCTAGTTGGATGACAACCTCCCCAAAGGCCCCCCTCCTTCTTCCACTAACTTTGCACCCAGCATCGTTTCCACAGGTAGTTGCAGTTGACTGTACACCGTAAGCTGGGCATCAATGCACTCATGACTTTTGTTCCAGAGGTTTTGGTAAGTTCGATGACCGCACCATGGACTGAGGCTGCCCAAATGTGATTGAGAAGCATTAATAGAAGCAGAGTGTCTGCAGTAATGGGGGGCAGAATCCCCATCCATCGGGGACAAGTCAGACCCTCACCAAAGCATCCGGTTCCTTCTCGAGCTGTGCTTTTAGAGCTGCTGGGTTTGATCACCTTTCACCCTCTGTGTCCCGAGAGATGGGGCCCTGAGAAAGCTGGGGCTATGGGTGAACCCCGTATTCCTGCCTTGAACGCTGGTTGTCTTTCTCATAGAAAACCTCCCGCCACCCATCCACCTTCCTCCTCGAGGCTGGAGGCTGGGGCAGACCACTCCTCCCTCCCCAGTCTCCCAGCCCCTAAAGTGGACCCTGAATTCCTCTAACTGGAAGATACCTCAATGCAAAGAGAGAGCGAGATAAAGTAGCTACACCTACGGGAACCCGCCGGCCTCACAGGGCAATGTTTCCCAAACTCACGTGTCCGAGATCTTCACCGGTCCCCCTAGTCCAGTGACAGGGGGCCCTCCCACCTCTCTCCTGGGGGCCAGCCTAGATTTGGGGTGAGGACGTCTGAGGTCTCAGAGTGCCCCACACACCCCCAGACCCATCACGTGGCCTCTGTCCACCAATTTGACGTCTTCTTTGCTCCTCTAGCCCACCTTTCCTCGTGACCCTGAGGTCACAGGTGAGGGTTTGGGGATGTGAAAGGGGCACCAGTGCGCCACTGGAGAGGAGGAGAAGGGCCAGTGAAGGCAATGGGGTGGCCTGGGCGCAAACCCTGCTGTGGCCACATCGCGAGGGTGAAAGCTCAGATTGCCGAGGAGCCGGTGGGTGGGAGCTGGAGAGAAAAGCCTCAGCTGAGACGCTGGGGAGGAGGTTCTGGGGATGCCAGGAGGCGTGGAGGTGATTTCTAACACAGTGGAGTGGACACCAGCAGAGTCAGGGGGCGTCTAGGGGGTGCCTGGCCCCACAGCCTTTACAAAAAAATTGATTGATTGATTGATTGATTTTCTGCGGCACCACACAGTTTGTGGGATCTTAGCTCTCCGACCAGGGATTGAACCCGCACCCCCTGCAGTGGAAGTGCGGAGTCTTAACCACTGAACTGCAAGGAATTCCTCCAAGGCTTTTAGAGTGAAGTTGTCATGAGTCTATGAATGAAATTCCTTCTCCAAGGGATTCTCAGCCCTAGCATCTTAGCTCTGGGTCAACTAAGGAGATTATGGTCCTAAAACTCATGTGTCCTGACCCAGACAAGCTAGAGAGTGGGCAAGGCGGGGCTGTGTCAGGCCTCAGAGAGACATGCTGTCCTGCACGTCCCGCGGGTATCAGGTATTTGGCTCTCACACGGAAGTGGTCGGGCCCAAGTAGAAACGTCCTGGCGCTTCCAGGATGACTCTGCAGATGGAGAAATTAGGGGAATTTGGGGTTCTGGAATCAGTTATGCTCCTTTGACAAAGGGAGCTGATGGACCCAGTAATCCAGTGCCAACAGCCCAGGGGTGCCTCAGCGCCATTTAAAGTCTGCATATCCAGACAGAAGAGGGGGTGGTTGGACAAGACGGAGATTTAAAAAATAAACATTTTTTAAGAGCAGTTGTAGATTTACCGAAAAATCATAAAGATAGCACTGAGAGAATTCGGTCTCCCTTTTGCTCACCCCAAGGCTTTGGTGGCTTCTGTCTAGCAGAACGCGCACCTGTCCGGGGGTGGCCATGCGGATGGCCCGTTGCTGACGGGCTCTTTTATGCAGCTTTTCCGTTAACATTTCCGATGTTACGTTCTTATAAGCACTTGTGAGGTGCGTGCAGCTCTCCAGGCCTGGAGCGAGAGGAAGCACATCACAGGTGGGCACTGGGGCGAGCACAGCCCAGGAATGAGGGGGGAGGGCAGAGAAGAACTGAAGGGCGCACTCAGGGGGACCAAGGGCCACTCCCAGGCCCAGGTGGCCACCTTGGCAGGTCTAAGGAACTGGGCTGCCCTGGGGGTTGTGCTATGCTGAGAGACAGAATCTGTCAGCATTGGTGGGACCGTGCGGGGGCTGTTCTGGGTCTTGCCGTCTGTGCCCGTCACGTGGCTGCCTCTTCCGGGGATGGATGACTCTCCTTTGTCGGGGGCGGGGACTCTGAGCCGCTCCATCACTTCTGAAACCCGACGCCCGAGTCAGACTGTGGCACGCAGCCAGGTCAGTACATGGTCACTGCAGGATGAATTTCTGTCCCAGAAGGAGTCCCCTTTGTAGGATGAATAACAACCCTGCAAAGATGTCCCCGTCCTTGTCCCTGGAAACTGATAATGTTACCTTATGTAGAGAAGGGGGCTTTGCCAGTGTGACCAAGCGAAGGGTCTGGAGATGGGAGATCATCCTGGACTCTCAGTGTCGGCCCCATATCAGCACAGGCTCGCCGTCCAGGAGGGGGGCGGGAGTGAAAGCCACGTGATGGTGGAAACGGGGAGAGAAGGACGTGTGACGGGGCTGAGAGCCCCGGGATGCAGCAGCCTCAGTACTGGCCAATCCTGCCCCCCGCCCACACACCTGATTTATTCCCGTAAAACTCTGTTCAGATTTCTGACTTCAGGACTGTAAGAGAATAGACTTCGGTTGTTTAGCTGTTAAGTTTGTGGTATTTGTTACAGCAGCAGCAAGACACAAATACAGGCCCCATATTGCCTATAAGGTGGATTAAAACTTTTTTCAAAAATTATAAACGAATTCCTACATCTGAAAGAATACACAGCCGAGCTCATGTGGTATTTAGGAGGAGGCAGGGCCTGTCGATCAGGACTTGTTCCTGCTGCCAAGCAGCCATGACGGTGGTCCTGTTTCCCTGTTTTATAGATGAGCAAAGCAGAGGCACAGAGAGGTCGAGGATCCCACCCAAGGTCACGGAACCTGTCCCGTTTCTCACCTTCCAGTTCAGAAACACAACCTCCAGTGCGGGGCTGGCTGTGATCCCCTCCAGGCCCAGCCCTCCCGCCTTCCCTCTTGGACAAGGTTCTGAGTTTGCTTGTGGACAAACGCATCCCTGGGAGAAGCACAGTGGCGGGGACTCAGGAGCAGAGAGAGGACCCTGAGGGGGGAGGAACAGGCCTGCTGGGGACAGAGGGACAGAGGGACAGAGGGACATGGTGGTTCCTGGGATGGGCTTCCCCACAAAGAAAAGATCTCTGTGGTTCCACCACGTGGCGCCCTCACACGCAGTAAAGGGGGCTTGTGCTTCCAAGAGGGAGACGCGTTGCAATGGGGAAAGGATTCAGTTGGAGGAGGGGCAGGTGGGGGCCGCGCAGTGAGGACCCGGCTGTTGGTCTGGAGATGCTCGGCACGTTTCTCCCATTTATGCCTTTCCTGCTCATGCCTGTCGCTCCTCTGTGCCGCTGGCCATCCCCACAGATATAAGCACGCATGACAAATAGCGCAGAAGAACAGGATGCACCATGTCTCCCAGGGTGCCGTGGATAGGGTGGGGCGGAGGTGACATTGTGGGTGCTGTGCCCCCCCCTCCCGTGGGCTTGTTTGGAAGAGGCGGCCGGTCACTGGGCCCAGGAGCGGCTGGGGGCGGCGATCTTGTTTGGGACCCTCCCGCCAGCCCCTCAACCTATCCCACCTCTGGCACGGGTGACAGCCAGACTTCAGGGGCCATCGGGAGAGGACATTGAAAAGTATGTAAGGAGGGCCCTCAGGACACCTGGGGTCTTACAGCTGTGGTTTCAAAGCCCCGGGGAGTCTGTGTTTGATCCCGTTAACGGCTCAAAGCTCGACATCCAAAGACCTCACCTCCTGTGCTCTGCCCCCTGCTCTGGAGAACAGGCCCATGGTTCGGTTTCCATGTAGCCATTATGACCTTCGACAGATGTGTCTGAGAAACAGAGAGACAGAGACAGAGACGGAGACACAGAGAGACAGAGACAGGAGAGAGAGCAAAAGGGGGGCAGAGAGGGAGACAGAGGTGGGGGCAGAGTCAGAAGCACCAAC